>NC_138763.1:59948731-60166231 GCF_965113315.1 Podarcis vaucheri
AAGTGCAAAAACATCAAACAGATTAGATGGCTTTCTCTGCAATGGAAAAATTCAGGAATATATATATATATATGATGTGAATGAACTGTGATTTATCACAATAAGGGAGCCAATTTAATGTCTTTTTTAAAAATATAGCAAAAAAAATAATACTATAGTACAAACAGAACTTGGGTCATTTTGCAATTGTGTGAACTTCTCCTTGGTTTTGCAGTCCTGGTGAATGTGGGCCTGTTTCTAATCTCTACGGGCAGTTAATTATTGGATTTTCTTGAATGATGACAGGTAGGGCAAAGCCTTGCTGTTCTATGAAGAATGGGGACTTCATTTCACACCAGTAGTAAAAGAGGTGATATGTACATTTGATAGCTGAGCCTAATGCAGCTCAACAACCGTAAATTGTATCAGTTACATAATTTTGCAAACTGTACCCATAAAAAGCTACTATCTCTGAGAATGTCTGTTTGATGAGAGAATCCTGCTGCCACCCTTTGGGAAATGGTTGATAGTGAATCATCACATATTTCAGGTTGAAAAAGGGGAGCGGGTAATGTCTACTGTGAACGTAAACTCCATTTTCCTCTGTCTCTCATTCATCACCACTGTTTATAACAGTAGGGCATTGTCTTTCAACTTGATTTTCATTGTCTTGAATATTTTTATTTTTTAAAAATGCAATTTAATATGTTAATCAGAGCTAGTAACTCGCCTAGCTATTACACATAGTAAAACTTATATAAAATGTAAGTATCTTACATTTCTGGTTGGTTGTGCAGAAATAACTCTTTCCAAAGGGCTGGCTTGACCCTTAGGCAACATGAGGCGACTACCTCAGGCAGTAGATTTTATAGGGGCTTGGCAGCATTGATAGCCCTCTGGCTATTCCTTCTAAGACCTCTGGCCATTCCCATCTGCAAAGCCTGCTCCGGCCACTCTGTGCTGCTGTCTTAGGAGTGGTGGTAGGAATAAGATTCAACTGCCATTCTAGCTGACTTCTTTGCCTGGAATGGGGAAGGGCATCATTTTGTCCATCACCTCAGAGTATCTTGGGCCAGCCTTGTTGAAATACAACTTTGGTTTGGATCCTTAGGTACTCACTTTTTAATTCAAGGGAGATTTCCCAGTGAGCCCCCATCTCCCAGGAGTAGATTTTCTGTGAGGAATGCAGAGGTAAGGGAGACAGAAGCAAAACTTCATTCAGTGAACACCAACTCTGTTCCTTCACAGACAGAAAGTTAAGGTTCAAGCCTTTGTTTCAGACAAGAGTTTTCCCCAGCCCCACCTGGAGACACCAGGGATCAAACCTGGGAGAGGGACCTTCTACCACAGATCTAACAGATCTATCTATGATAAAAAACATTCCTTCCAGTAGCACCTTAGAGACCAACTAAGTTTGTTATTGGTATGAGCTTACCGGTTTGTGCTGAGTAGCACTTTCCCCTCAGTGCCAGAATTTGCAATGCAAATGTCTGAAGTGAGCCTTCATTGTACAAGCTTTCGCACAATATGGAACCGTGCATAATCTTGTATTCTGATTGCATGGAAGCCTCTATGCAAAAGGACTCCTCTTCCTTCAAGACTCATTGCAATCACCGGTGCCAGGGGGTTGAAACTACTTGCAACTGGTTGACTCCTCTCATGGGTGTACAGTTAAACCATGAGTAGAACCTCCACTATTGGAGGCAGTGTGCTTACGAATACAGTTGCTAGAAACTGCAGGAGGGAGCTGTTGAGCTCAGGTCCTGCTTGTGTGCTTCCCATAGGCATCTGGTTGACTGCTGTGAGATCTGAATGCTGGACTAGATATATCACAGACCTGATCCAGCAGCCCTGTGCTGATATTATTCTTTTAGAACACCTGAATGATGTTATTCTTTTAGAACACCTGATTAAGGCTATTCTTTGCATGCAAAGTATTATTTCCACCACTGGGCCGTGACCTTTTACTTCAGTGCTAGCCATATTGTTCAAGCTGCAACAGAAAAGCACCAATAAATTACAGTACAGTACCTAAGGATTTTCACATGTGTTTTTCCACCAGATGTTTCTAGAATTCCTCTGTCACCATCCTAGCATCTGTTGTGTGATTGTTAAAGTATCCTGGTCAGAGTCTCTTCATCCTCCTTACACTGTGTAGAAATATAAATGCTAAACTAGAGGCTGGATCAACTGTGTTAGGTCTTTCCTTTCTAATATTTACAGTTGAAAACAGGTAGCAGAAGTGATGAGAAAGGCAAGTATAATACCATATAATGCAAAGGGACCCAGTCGATCCTTTTACCGGGACTCATCAATTTTCAGGATATGTTCTGACAGCTTTTCCTCCTGCTGGCTGTAAAATAGCCGAGCAAAAGAGTTTGCTAAGGGGTGATATTTCATGCCTCTAAAATTTTCTCACAGTCGAGAAATTCTGAAAGAGCATGTGTTCTGTATTTCTCCTTAAAAGGGGACAGTGGGTTAATTTGTCTCACTGTTATTTATTGGTTTACTTATTCGACTAACAGCTTTGCTGCTTTTGATTGGGAACATTATTATTTTTTGGTAAAAAAAGAAAGGGGGGGACGATGAATTTCTGAATTGCAAAAGTTCATAGCCAAAGGAGGATTTGAACCCTGGCCTCACTATAGCACACATGGTGCACAGTTCATCCATTCCCATTGGTGGAGAAAGGTATGGTAATTTTTTACTCCTGACTTAAAGTAATAATTTAGATTTTGAATTTGCTACAAAATATAGGAAGCCCTGCTTTTACCCAAACATCTGATACAGCAAGAAAGTGTGTATGTAAATGCACATACACAAACATGTTTCTATTATACAGCATGCTCTTTTGATGATATCACAAGCTTATACTTGCCTTCTTAGATGTAAAACACCCTGAGTTCAAGGGGACTTGCTCTCAGGTGAATGGCTAGAGGGTTGCCATCTTAAGTGCTTATTTCATTGGTCAGAACACACAAATACAGTAAACTCAAAGAAAATCCCCTCTTGTCAATGTAAAGGTCCCTGTGAATCTGGAGAGGAAGAATCAAAAAATCATGTTCTTATGCATTGCTCTTTTCATTGCGATGTACATAAGATTTAAAAAAACCCTTTTTGCAGAAATTCCCGGGACAATCAGATGGATTGGCTGTTGCATGTAAAACTTGCCAGGGACTTTTGTAAACTTATAATTTCATTGTTTTATGCCAGAGTGGCTGGGGAAACCCAGTTTGATGGACTGGGTACAAGTAGTAGTAGTAATATGGTACAGTTATTAGTAATTTTATTGCCGTGGTTTCCTATTTTGTTTTGTTTGGTACTATTTTATATATTTGAATGGACTTTCTTTTTGAACACTGACCATTGACCATGATAAAGAGATGGATTGATGTAAGGAGTAGGCTCCTTACATTAATATATACCTTTATTGTTAAATTGTTTTTAAAATACCTGGTAGGTACCTGTCCCTGATTAATAGGCAGAAGGCAAATGCTAGCTTAGATATATGCATGTATATTATTCAGTTTTGTGTTAGCCCCAAGCCATGTTTTGATGGATAGCAGGGTGATTATTTCGACATACAGAGCAGGGCTGGACTCCTGGCTGGCCTTTGTTTTAACTTTCTGTTGTCAATTTATTTCTGCCCTTCCCAAACCTAATGTTATTTCATCATAAAGAGCTGGCAGCAGAATGGCTGGAAGCCTGAACTTTAAGCATAGCACTTGTGATGTATTGAGCACTAATTGCTTAATGTGATCGGGTCTGTTGATCATGGTCTTTCCTACAAAAACTAGATGGATAACAGTTTAATGTAATATGCCTTCACAGGTATTGTTCTAGAGTATTCTTCCATGCAGGGGGGGAAATGTCCTGGAATTGGCTAGTGCACTCAGTTTGGCTGCAGTCGTCAATGTGCTTATGTAGAATAAATACCATATCTAGCTGCAATTAATGGGGCTTCTAAGTGAGCATGCTAACAAACTTCTGCACTTAATTTAACTACTCAAAATCTTATCACACCCACAACATATGAAAACCTCTTAAGGTCTTGAAGTTCAGCAAGCAGAAGTTTAATCAAAATTATTTCTCATATTCTCTTAGGTTATTTGTTTAAAGCAGAGATGAGGAACCTGTGGCTGTCCAGATGTTGGTCATGCTGGCTGGAGCTGCTGGGAGCTGGAGTCCAGCAACATCTGGAGGGTTGCAGGTTCCCCATCCCTGATTTAAGACTCCAAAACTATACTCTCCTATCCAAGAGTAAGCCCAAGTGACCTGGAGAGCTGGTATGGTGTAGTGGTTAGAGTGTCAGACTGAACTACCAGGGTTCAAATCCCCACTTAGCCATGAAGCTGACTGGGTGGCCTTAGGCCAGTCATAGCCTCTCTGCCTAACCTCCTTCACAGGGTTGTTGTGAGGATGAAATGGGGAGAGAGATAACCATGACCACAACCTTGAGTTCCTTGGAGAAAGGGTGGGATATATCTGTAAATAAATGGAACTTAATTCTATGTGGGCCTGATTCCCATATTTTCTCCACTTCTTTTTCAAGGTACCGTAACCATGGAAATTGGGCCTACAGACCTGTGTGCACATATAGGGCTGATATAAAAGGCATGAGTAGATAATAATCATAAGCAATAATAACTGAATCAGAACAATGATACTGCTATATAAGGTTTGGACAATATAAATCATTGCTATATTATTTTATCAGGTAGTTCAGAAGTGGTGAGAAGTAGCATTTTGTCAAAAAAAATTCCTTCAACCATTCTCAATCAATTCATGAGAAAAGAAATTGCATTCAAGAATTATCAAAAGGAATAGAAAACCTCTGTGAAACTCTTATGGGTGGGTGCAGGGTTTTTGTCACACTCCCCTCACTTTTGAGATGGCCAAAGCGTCTGAGGGTCCCTTCTTTCGTTCTGCAAGGCATCTCAGCACTCTTCAGCCTCCCCAGTTCTACTGTATATGCTGAGGTAATTCCTCCCATGGGGAATTTTCAGATCAGGAAGTGCAGGCAGCCAGGGAAGCTGCAGTGTGCTGAAGAAAAGTTTACAAGAAAGAAAAACATCCACGCCACTCATGGACAGTGATAAGGTGGACTAAAAAACCCACACCCCATTCTAAATTCAAGGAAATTCTAAAGTGTCCTGAGAATAAAGCAGAAAAAATGGAAACCTCCTTCTCAATATACGGAAATATTTTGAGAAATTTGAAGGACAGATTTTGGCACTAGTAAGAATTGACAAAATCTTGTGATGTGTATTAACATGGACAGACTTTTATTACTATAATGCCCTAAGGTGAAGCCTAATGACAATCTTGTTTTGTTTTTTGTCTTCGAGAATACTTCAGAAAGTAATTAAAAAATCCATTACAGGAAAGACGGACTGGAAATGTAAACAGGGCTTGTCTTTGCACCGGATGGTGTCATATGTTCTGGTCTGTGGCACAAACAATATCTTCGAAATAATTGTACCAGTATTTCCTAAGGTACCTTTAAACCAACCAGAAACTTTTATTAGGCTCTTCGTTTTATCCTTAGAACCACAATTTCTCAGATTGTTCCCTGTTTCACTGGTGCCCTCAATCCTTTGACACCTGTAAATAAATATGTTGCCAGTGCCATTGGGCCAATGCTAGAGTGCAGCTTCCCCTTACACAGATTTGAATGGGTCTTGAGCACTGAAGCACATCCTGCCTCCCACCACTGTTGCATAGCCCAGAGGCTGCAAACAACTGAAGAAAAAGGCAATTAAACGTATCACTTCAGAAAAGCCCGAACAACTTCACCATATTAAAAATAATTACAGAAGGAAAACAAGTGGAGTTTTGACAAGAGTAAGCAACAACCTGAACAAATTAAAGGAGATTTGTAGGAATTATTTATAGCAACAAAAGTTGGAGGTTTTTTTTAATTCTCCAGGAGTGGGGTGATCTGCCAAATTGTTATGCAACAATCACCAAGACCGATGAATGAATCTCAGCTCTGCAGAAGAGTATATTTAATTTCTTTAACTTTAGCCCATTTCTACTTACTAGACAAATGAGACAGAGACACCACCCACAAAGTCTGGTAAAATGTCACTGCATCAAGCGGAAGGCAGTTGCAAGAATATTACTGAAATGAATCTGAGGCTTCTCCATAAAGCTAATATCCATTGAATAAAGGGGATGTGAACATAGCCAAAGCTGTACCTACAAAGTCTCTTGGATTTTGTCAGAGATACTTAACAGCATACATTTGTTGCAGCTTTCAGGCTGCCAAATTACATTGTAAAGTTTCCATGGAGGAGATGCCAGAACTGATGTCTAGTGCTGGGAAGAAAGTGCCAAGGAGCTAAAACCTAGGACTCTAGCAAAGGGACCAAACGGTTTTATTCTCTGTGACAGAGAATTCTCATAGTTTCCCAGAAAAGGAAAGTCCTTGCCTCTGTTCTCTACTGTGCACCAGGGCCACTTCTACAGATAGCCAAAAAGTATTTTGTAGCTCCTAGTCCTGCAGGGAGCATTTGTTGATATTAAATGCCAATTGGGTCCTTTTGGGTCCATTTTTTAAAAAATACAATTGCCGTTATGAATGAAGTAAGCTGTCTTACTATTTATTTAGCATTTCTTGCCAAAACAGACTTCTAACTAACCAGTTTCCAAAATAAAAAAGCAATCACATCATTAATAAAACAACAACAACACAGAAATTTAAAATGCAGAATAATTAAAATTCACAAGAAAGTAATCATATTGAAACAAAAATGTAAACATCTAGAATTAAGAAATCAAACGGTTCCATTAAAGCAACACAGCCACTCAAACAAGCAACTCAAGTCAAGAGAGCAAAAGGAATGTCTGTGCAAACAGGTGCATCTTCAAAATATGGTGGAATGGCAATACTGATAGCATCTCTCATATTTCAGGGGGGAGTGCATTCCACAACATTAGTGCCACCAGTCAAGAAACCACAAGCTCCATGTCACCACAAGCACTTATGTGGTGCTTTTCACCAGAAGGGTAGGAGATCAACATTTTAATAAAATTAATATAAGGATGTTCACTTTGGCCAGGCCCTTTGGTTTGCAAAAACTGAGCTGTCTGCATGCTGGCTCCATTATCCATTTTATTTATTTCTAGGCTGCTTTTCCAGGCAGTGCCCACCCAGCTCACCACACAAAAAAGGCTACCAAATAGCAACAGTGCAAAACCTAAAACCTCCCGGCACATATAAAAGCCAATTAAAAACATACCCAGCCAACCACTTAAGAATGTTTTCCACAGCAACATCAAGCCACAGCTCAGACAGTACAGCTAATCTCAAAGCAAAATCAGCACCCCTGAATCTCTTTGTCTTAAAAAAAATATTGTTGTCTTTAATGCAACCCTAAACATTGTTACCTGGGAGTGAGACCCATTGAACTCAATCAGACTTGTGTCTGAGCAGACATGGATTACACTGTTTGTCTGCCATGTCAATGTAACATTTACATTAGCAAGATAATGAATTTTCTGCTTTATTCTATCCTACCTTTCACAACATTCTCCCCACCAGAGGGGAGAGCACCGGGCCTGGACCCTTCCGTCATACGCAGGTGGGTGTCGCCTTCGACACTGCGCCCAGTCTCCTGGCCCACAGGATGCTTCCAGTGACATCTTAGAGCAAGAAGCCAAACAGAAGGAATCAGAATAATGGGGAATAACATTCTGGCTCAACTTTTGGATCAGGCAGCTCATGCCAGATTAAGTAATTTAGTGCTTGTGAAACCAGAAAAGGCAAAAGCAGTGGAGAATTACCTTATACAGATGGGCAGTTAGGTGGGAAGGTAACTGAACAAGGGTTGATAGAAATACTTGAAAAAGTGAGTCAGCAAACTGACAAGAAAACAGCGGTAAAGTTCAACAGAAGGAAAGTTTTGGATCCTGATGAGGAAGATCAATTGGTGAAATGCAAATCATCTAGATGAAAAATTTAAAATGATTATATGTACACACACACACACACACACACGAAAATAGCCTTGAATTGCTCATTCATGCCACAGCAGAGTAGAGCATGAGTCACTGTAATACAGTCAGTATTTGTGTCTTCGATAGTTTGCATTTGTTATTATTTGTTTGCATTGCCAACACTATTGGACTGTAGCGTCCCAAACACTTAAGGCAATGTTACATTTCATCACTCGCAAGATGCTGTCAGTATCGCCTAAGAAGGAGTATACATGTATCTATTTCACTACTGAGATATACAGTATGTTCAAAACATGCCCCTCCAATCTCCTGCAAATAAAATCCAGGAAGCATTCATTTTTATATTAAAATAGATGCCATATATGCTTTTCTTAAGCAGCATCTACACGAGCACAACATACTATCGTAAGCAATCTTTAAGGTCAGGCAATAAAAATGTTTTTTTTAAATTTAATGTGAGAATGTTTTCGGCAAGGCACAGTAACTTGCTTTTGAAATATTGATTTGCCACTAGCTCATAACATTTTATCTGTTTTTGTGTTTTATTATTCTTATGCTTCAGTTAGTCAGGTGCCCAGAATGCTGTGGTTCATGAACATTATAAAAAATTAATGTATTGTGTTTTTGTTATGAAAACTATTTCCAGGCATTCTATAATAGTAGCCAAAAGAGAATAGAATATGTTTCAGCTCATTTGGAGGGGAGACTGCACATGAACATCCATTACCTTGTCACTGTTGAGAGATTGTCTTCAGTATGCATGACTTACCTGTTGTTTTACAATCAAGCAATTCTTTGGCGAGTAATTTCAAAACATCTGTAAATAAGTGGGGCTTGTATTTACCTTAGAGCCAAGCTAGATGAGACACCATGCACAACCTTAGCAATTGTATGAATGATTTTTTAAAAAGCAAACAGCAGGTGTAGAGGGCCTGAACTGGATTAGCACCCTGGATGGGGATAAAGGGCTTTATTTCATTAGCACCCATTTGGACGGCCCTAAGCCCAATTGGGGGCCCTGCACTTTCACTGAAGAAAAAAAGCTCCCATTTGCACCAAGTTTTTCTTCCAATGCAAGTAGAAGGCAGAGGGCCCCTGTTCTGGATGAGGACCCCAATCTGGATTGGCCCTTCATATCTGCTGTTTACCTTTTTTTGGAGGCATTCATATGATAGCTCACTGACTGAATGGTATCTCCCCTAGTTCAGCTCTGGGTCTATACATTCAGAGAATTAGACAGCAATGTGTAGAATATTTCCAGATAGGAATTTGTCTAATCCTCTTTTCAAGCTGTCCAACTTGGTGGTCATCACTATTTCTTGGGGGAGAATCTAACAATGTGCTGTGTGAAATACCCCATGAGCATATATGTGAAATTAGTAAATTTTTTGCAACATGTATCACTTGTTTATGTTGAATTGCATTTGCCATCTTACAGCCTATGCTGTCAGTCTGGAAAGGTCCTTTTGGAACTCTTTGTAATTCCTTTTTTTTGTTTTAACCATCCATGGACAGTTTTGTATGATCAGCAAATTCGGCTACCTCCCTTTTCTCCCTTAACTCTACAGTAGTTCATTTATGAATAAGTTAAACAAAAAACCAAATGCTAACATTGTTCCATGGTGGACTCTACTTTCTATGTCCCTCCATTGGGAGAACTGTCCATTTATTCCTACTGTGTACTTCCTGTTGCTTAAGCAGTACTTGATCCACCCAGAGGACCTCTCATCTTGTTCCCGGACTGCTCCAAGATTCAGGACTCTTTGGTGAGGTGCTTTGTCGAAAGCTTTTTGAAAATCCAAGAACATTATGTCACTGGGAAAAAGCAGGCACCTTTTTCAAAACTTGTTTGGAAAAACCTACATAGATCTGCCTGCTACCTGCTCAGTATTGCCATAACAAATATATTGAAAAGCCGCTATTGTGTTTGGATCTGGGAGGGTATCCAAGAAAGTCTGGGTAAATAATTGCAGCAACTCTTATATCATGTCTTATACCTTGCCTGAGGTGAGTAGCAATTGTTCCCAGACAGGTTCCAGTCACAGGAAGGGTTCTGCTACCCACTTTCTTTGGGGTTTATGTTCGAATATGATCAGAGAACCATTCCCCTTTCTCTTCTTTTGACATAGTGAGGGCACGTGCAGCAAGGCTTGACCTCTTCTTCAGTAGGCTTTCCTGGGCCCAAGGAAGGGAATTACAGTGACTAATTAAACTTGTATCTATCATCCTGTTGTGATAAGAGGATTGGCAGAGGGATCAACTGCTAAACCCTTGCTTCACCTTCTGGCTTCAAGGGAAGTGCCAGACCAGAGGGGATGTCTGCCAAGAGAGCAGCTGCTTTCGAGCACAATCCCATTCATACCCGAGTCTTGTTGAGTTCAAAGAGTAAGTGTACTTAGGAGTCCTCAAATGCCACGCCCCTCAAATATAGAACAACAACACTTTATTACAGTCATAGACCAGCATAAGGAGGGAAGGATACAATCTTTTAAAATCATTTAAAATATAAAAGCACACACTAAAAGGAGTTAAAACAGAATATCTATCTATCATCTACCTATCTATCTATCATCTATCTATCTATCATCTACCTATCTATCTATCATCTATCTATCTATCATCTATCTATCTATCTATCATCTATCTATCATCTATCTGTCATCTATCTATCTATCTATCTATCATCATCATCATCATCTATCTATCATCTATCTATCTATAAGAATCCAAAAGAAGCTAAGAAAGTCTAAAAGAAGGGTTAGGAACCTCAGACAAGAGTGAAAGAGCACAAAAGGCTAGTATATATAAGACCACAGATATCAGTCTACAGAGCACTCCAATACGAGTGCCCATTATATCTACTTTGTGGCACAGGTCATAATTATCTGTTGAATCTTGAGCGCTGCTGTGCAGAATCTGGCAACATCGTATGTTATAGCAGGATCGGCATCTGAAAGCAGCAGGGAGGTATAGAATTGTCCTGTGGACCCTGGGTACTTATGCAGTGATGGTAAGATGAGACTAGTACGAATGTCTGTATAATAAAGACACTGGAGAAGCTCATGCCCTGTGGTTTCTATTTGTACAGAGTCACATTTGTCCACACAGCACTGCCTCTCCAGATAAGCAATCTTCCTGTATCGGCCTTCAAGGACAGCTGAGGGGAGGGCATGACATCAAGCCAAGGTCAAGGCCCTCCAGTGCTTAGGGACTTCTAGTTTAGCTAGATATGCCATAGGGAGCACAGAGTACTGGAGGATTCATTGGCAATAAAAGTTGGGGTCCTGGCTAGATCCAGTTGGCACTCAGTGTCTGCAACATGTTGTTTTATTAGAACTTTGGCCTGATTGTATCTCATGCCGAGTAGAAAACCTGGAGAGAAGCCCAGGGTTGAGATTTTAGTTACTACAGCCTGTTTCCATGTGGATTGAAAATCATTGTTCATAGTTAGTGGGGCAAGGCCATGGGGAAATAAAGATATTCTGAGCCAGTAGTTGAGTATGGTCACCCACACTCTAGGCTCCACTTTTATGAAACCTGTTTCTAGTCTCAGGGTGGCGTTAGAGACACATTTTGGGACTTGAAGGGCTGGTCTTAGAAATTTGTACAGCTTCTAGAAGTGCAAAATTAGAGAAGGGGCCCAGCTGGGCACCATAGAGAAGTTGTGCTGTTGGTTTGGCTTCAAATAGTTTGAGTGCTGCAGGGATATAGTGGCCACCTCTTGTTTTAAGAAATTTAAGGATATAGTTCAGTGTCAATGATGGGTGCTTATTCTGGTTCTCCTTGTCTTCTAATAACTACTCAGTTATTTACTTACTCATTAATTGGAGCTAGAACAAGGCCAAGTGAGGACACATCTTCCTAAGAAGGGAGGGAAGATAAGTGGGGGGCAAAGGTGACAAAGGGATGCGAGAGCATAGGCTGATCACAGGGAAACGAAGCAGGAAGCATGCAGGACCAGCTCTACCAGTAGGCAGAGGGAGGTGTAAGAACAGGGATGGGGAACTTGTGGCCTTCTGGATGTTGTTGGACTCCTGGGCCCAGCCAGCAT
Organism: Podarcis vaucheri; assembly: GCF_965113315.1. Classification (NCBI taxonomy): domain Eukaryota; kingdom Metazoa; phylum Chordata; class Lepidosauria; order Squamata; family Lacertidae; genus Podarcis; species Podarcis vaucheri. The sequence continues at coordinate 59,960,724 of NC_138763.1, forward strand.
GGCCAGTGATCAGGATGAAGGGAGTTGCCATGCAGCAACTTCAGCAGTGGCAGCTGGTGCCCACTGGGACTTGGGGGTTGCCAAGCCCCAGTCAATCACAGGCAGTGCCAACTAATTCTGGTTTTGTCCCCAGCTTCCTCCTCCTAGCCAGTGTGGTGTAGTGGTTAAGAGCAGTAGTGTCGTAATCTGGGGAACCGGGTTCGTGTCTCCGCTCCTCCACATGCAGCTGCTGGGTGACCTTGGGCTAGTCACACTTCTCTGAAGTCTCTCAGCCCCACTCACCTCACAGAGTGTTTGTTGTGGGGGAGGAAGGGAAAGGAGAATGTTAGCCGCTTTGAGACTCCTTTGGGTAGTGATAAAGCGGGATATCAAATCCAAACTCCTCCTCTTCTTTTCCCTGGTGAGTTCTACAAAGACAACAGACAGCCAGGTTCTAAGTAAGAAGGCAGGCGGGTGGAGGCTGGCGAAGGGCAGACTGAGGTTGGTGGGGCATCAGCCTCCACTGATGTGGTGGTTCACAGGTTCTCTATTCCTATGTTAGGCTATAGAACTGCCCTTTATCTGCTAAGTGCCAATGTCAATGAAATATTTGGTTGCTAGCCTGGACAGCTTCTGCAAATGGAAGAACTATCTTATCCAGCAGCAAACTGTATTGGGCTAGCTTTGGAACGGGACAGCCTCCTGTCCTACTGATTTCCATAAAGCATGTGGAAGGAGAAGAGAAAATGAGTAGCAGTTGAAATCTCAAGGAACACATGAATGCTGAAATTTTCAGGATTCTAGGTAGAACCACAAAACACACACACACACACACACAAGTGCTCAGGAACATAGGAAGTTGCCTTACACTGAGGCAGGTTATTGGTCCATCTTCCTCAGTATTGTTTTATACTGTTTGGCAGCAGCTCTCCAGGGTGTCTGATAGAAATATTTCCCAGCCCTATGTAGGGTTAGAAACTTGGGACGTTCTGTATTTAAGCAGTTTCCCTATCACAGAGTTATGGCTTTCCCCTAGATATTAGGTCTTCATAGATATTCCATAATTTGGTTTCCAACTGCAAAGAGAGGTTATAGCCAGGTGGCAGAAAACCCATATCCCACATGGTTCCAGCGCTCTATGTGAGGACAGCAGGACTGGGACCTCTGCTGGAGACCCTAAGAGGGAAGCAGCCAATAAAAGATGACTTTACTGAGCTCGAGATAACATTGGGCTGCGTAAGGATGAGCGTATTTTTCTCCTGCGCTCTTAATTCTTAAAAACGTAGAAAGGATCAATTTACTGCTTCATCATCTTAGTGATATAATAGAAACAAGGAATTCTTACACAGTGTCACTCTTCCAGTCACCCTTCCCATGTGTGTTGAGGATATTCTGATTTACAGTAAATAATAAGACACACAAATGAGATCAGTAGGGTCCCCCCCCCTTCTTTCTTTTGTATCACAGCAGTAAGATTCTGGTGGAGACACCTGTCTTCCTTGTCTACTTAGCAGGTGAAACAGCTCTAGAGCGCATTTACTGTCAACAATGTTCAAAGCAAATATAAAATGATGTGAAGCCAAACAAGGTCACCTTTGATGACTTAGAGAACCGTTGTGATTGGAAAGAATGCTGTCACATTGGAAAGAAGCTCATCGGATAGGCTTTGTGTATATATGTATTTTGTCTGTGTTTATAGTTTTATTTGCCCATTCATGCCTTTTAAAGGAGAGATCTTTATATTAGAATGAGGCATTCTAATTCCTCTGTATTTCAGTTGCCTTAGTGCATGCAGCCTCCTTATATTGAATCTGTAATAGAAATTCCTAAAGAGGCAATATTTGGGGAGGGTCAGGAAGCAATGTTCCTCTCCCCGTATCTCAGATCACTTGTGATTATTCCCCTAGGGCAGCTATAGCACTGGTTATGATGAGGTATGAAAAGTAATCACAACAAGCTGAAATGTGCTGTTTGGGAACAATTTGCTCTTGTATATCTAGGCCTTTGAACCTCGCTGCAGATTTTGTCTCTGAAATCTCTCTCCAACCCACAAAATATGAAAGTTGCCCCTGTGCTAAACACTCATTATATTATCTCTTAGTGTCAGTGCTCCCGGCCACAACTTTTCGATTCCTCAGTAATGGGCCACATCAGCTCCTCCGGTTTATTTTGTTTCTGTCGCATCTCTTCATAAAATATTAAGGTACCTCTTTACCATTTAGGAAGGGAACTCGTTCCTGAACTGAGCTCAACTTGACCTAAATTGCAGATCAGCCATGCAACATTGTCCTTAAAGGCGGGTGATGATATCATCATGAGGGATGTGCCAGATTTTCTGCCTGTGGAAAAAACTGGGGCAGAAAGGAGGCTTGGGGTGGCGGCAGCACAAAAGACTCCCTGGGGGGAAGGGGGGGGAGATCCAAACATACGTTTTTGAACTTTTTAATGTGTGGCATTCTCCCTCTCCTCTGATCCCCCTGCACAATTTCCTTATCACACACTGCACCCTGTCAGTCAGATGAAACCGTGTGATGTAGCCTGATTTGACTCTTTAATGTCAACATCACTGAAGGCAAATGAAATAGTATTGCTTTTTGTGGTAGGCGCACACTTGCACTATCAAGGTGAGCAGGCAACATTCTGTCTTCCTACACTAGGCAACACAGCCCCCCCCCTTGCAGCATAGTGGGGGAAGACAGTGATGCCAGGTTATCTCAGCACCATGGACACCTTTCCATCCTGCCCTAGCTCCTTGAAATATCGTTCAGTGAGGGCGGGGAGGGGGCTTTGTGCAGTTAGGGAAAGATTTTGCCCTAAGGGGTTCCTCTATTCATTGCCACTTATATCAGCTTTAGATATGAACTGTTGGATAAATGAAGCTATATTGTAAAAAAAAAAAAAGTGGGAAACTGGGGAGATAATATTGAATCCGTTGTGGTTGATGAGCAGCTTTGAATTATGTAAGGATTTGGTATACATGTGTGCCCTGACAATTCAGCCTATTTGTAAGGGGTTGGACTCTCAGGGATTTATGAATGCAATGTGAATATGAGCACAGAAGATTTACGGATACTCCAAGCAATTTTGTAATTTATCTCCAAACTGCTTGTTGGCCGAACCTATCGGATGCTTGAGTGGCCAAGTAGTATTGACATGGTTTTCGTGCCCATGTTAGTTATTGTGTATTCCTTATCTGGGAGAAAGATTGTATTACGCGCTGCTGTGTTTCTTGTGAGGATTTAGTATAACCTTTGGCAGCAACTTCCCTTATGTGTTCCTAGTAGTCTGACAATTCAGAATTTGCTTTTTTGTGTTACACAGTGGGAGCATCAGAGTAGCAGTGAAAGTCACCTTCCTACATAAGGACCCTCACTGAACAAGAAGGAGCAGCGGAGGCTGGTCCACGAGCCCCACTTACTTCAGCCAGCCCCCACCTGCCTGCCTCCTTACCTACAGCCACTCCAGCGGGCAGCGCTGCCTGCCAGCTTTCTCTTGCTTAGTCTAGCGTTGGCCTTGTAGAACTCAGCAGCGAGGAGGATAGGGAGGAAACTAGAATTAGTTGGCTCTGCCTGTGATGGGCTCTGGCGCCACCTACGGATGGTCTCCTCGCCTCCCACCCTGTCAGTCTCTGAGCATCAGCCCCCAAGTGATCAGCAGAGAACATGGGGTTTGTTTATGTAATAGGTTCTGCTGTCCCTACTTTTGCTATTGTCCAGCATGCACATTGCAGAGAATTGTGACAGACTCCTTGCATTTCATGGCTTTTTGGAACCACTGTTCATAAACTTTCTTTGCTTCCTCGGTGCCCCATGGAGTGGGTGTGTGGACGCATGCGTGGATGTATGATGACCAATATGTTTGGCAATGGAAGACATTAACATCACATGTATTGAAGTGACAGGTTAGCTGGAAGCGTGCAATTTTGAAGTACAAAGTAGGTGTGCAGTGGGAGGTGCTGAGTCAACTTGCTACCCCCCCCCCCAGTTCATCCTCCAGGAATATTTTCTCCCAGCTGGGCTGCAATATCGAGAAAGCATCCTATGATGGGCACAGGTGAGCACGATCTGCATCAGGTCACAACGTTGATTCTTGCTCCCCCCCCCCAATCCATCATGACATTATTTTGTCAACACAATTGGTAAATAGAAGTGGTGAAAGAGTCACGGAGTCCCCCCCTCCCCATGCGCCCAGTTGCCTGAATGTGTATGTAGCTGCACATGTTTCAAGGATCACCTGCTAAAGCAGGAGCTGGGCTTGCAGGCGAAGTGCCAACCACTTCTCCTTTTTGTGGTTAACAATGTTAATTTGTTGGGGTAGAGTTGCATTATTTATGCTGACAGCAAGCGGGGAAGTGATGTGTGCCTTGGCAAGGGGCATAAAGGGTGGGACTCATAAATAAGGACATTTCAAAATCACTACACAGTTACCCTACCTAGTTACCCCCTAGCCTAGAACATGTCACAAGGGATATTTTTATTTTTAAAGAACCAATTGATATTCTAAGGAAGCCATGTGCTTCATGAAATGTACATATATTTGAGGCAGAAACAGTGAGGAGTGCTTGACATGTTGGCCATCCAACAGGTTTCGGCTAACTTTTACCTACTTACAGTGCTGATTTAGGAGCTGAGCTTCTGTCATTCTATAGTCCATTCCCTGGGGTCAGCTTTCCCCTTAGCTGGAACTGATACTGGAAGGCAGCCTGACCAGAAGATGAGGCAGTAGGGATGCAAGGGCAAAAGTGGCTCTCCCCACACCCATTCCACTTCATGCATTCATAGATTCATAGCCTTGTAGGGTTGGAAGGGACCCCCAAGGGCTATCTAGTCCAACCCCTTGCAATGCATTGATACCGCAGAGTCACATTTCAAGATAGAGACCTGCTCCTGTGACATGCAGTTTGGCTGAAAGTATTTCAGTTGCCAGTGGTGCTTGTAGCAAGAGATGGATTTCCATTCTGAAGTCATGAAGTCAATAAATTGTCAGTAGGCACTAAATGCCCTGAGAATGCTGACTTGTTCTTGGTCTTTTGTGGTGTTTAAAGTGTTCTGAAGCGTCTGAAAGAGGTCATTTTGAAGATTAAGGACAAATTTCCTGAGGCGAAGCAAATAAGTGTCTTAAAATGTTTTCTCTTTGGGCACTGCTCTTCCTTCTGGACAGCATTATTTTTTTATCCAAGAGTGAATAAAAATATACAGCGAATGAAGTAGAAAGATTAGCATTATTATTTATTAAATTTATATTTAATAATAATACTAATACAAAAGAAAAACAAAAGAGAAGTCAAATCGTCTTAGTTCTAGAAAACTGCAAGAGTTTAAAACTTAGTCTTGTAAATGTTTGTTCTATTTTTTTCAGCAGTTGCATCTTATATCATCTTTCTTCCCTTCCTCCCCCATCTAATTCTTTCTTGGTTTTCACTTTCGGTGGGGCTTGCTGTTCATTGCACTTTTAATAATGTAACTATATAATGCAAGCAAAACCAATAACCTTTTGTCAGTCAAGGTTAAAGTGGCTTGATTAGCTCATGTGCGGACACATATGAAAGAGGTAGTCCAGTGTGTTCTTAAAAGCCAGTGTGGTGGTACTTAGAGTGTTGGACTGGGAGATCAAGGTTTAAATCCTGTTCAGCCATGTAGCTCGTTGGGTGATCTTAGGTGAGTTGTTAACTCTCCGCCTAGCCTGCTTCACTGGGTTATTGCAAGGATAAGACCACGGGTAGGCAAACTAAGGCCCAGGGGCCAGATCCGTCCCAATCGCCTTCTCAGTCCGGCCCACGGACGGTCCGGGTATCAGCGTGTTTTTGCATGAGCAGAATGTGTCCTTTTATTTAAAATGCACCTCTGGGTTATTTGTGGGGCATAGGAATTTGTTCACCCCCCCAAATATAGTTCAGCCCCCCACAAGGTTTGAGGGACAGTGGACCGGCCCCCTGCTGAAAAAGTTTGCTGACCCCTGGATAAGACCATATACACAACCCTTAACTCCTTGGTGGGTGAAATGATAACTAAATCAAATCTAATTCTAGTCCTGCCTAGATTACCATTAAACAATAACCCATGATTCTATGAAATGGCAAATACTGCAGGTCTGAATGCAGGTACTATCACTGAATTCCTTTTGAGTCTCTGCTTCACCATCTTGCTGATTCTCCACTACACCCCAGAGTTCAAACCCAGAATTAACCTACTGAACTCAACAACAAGAAACCAAGGAACAAGAGCAGAGTAGATTTCAGAGAAGCAACAGGCATTTGTCCAGATAATGACATTCAGAACACTTCGGTCACCAGGATAAAAGTTAGATATAAACTGAGTCTGAATAAAGACTGAGAGGATGCTTTTGAGAAATGTGGTGTGGGAGAAGTGACATTTAACTTCCACATATTAGACTAAGCTGATCAGTGTGCTTGCTGGTGCCTAACCCAGGCTGCTGCCTCCACCAGCCTGTTCATATAAAGAAGTCTCAGTAGATCCTGTGGTTTCAAAAGAGCCAAGTTAAAACTGGCACAGGATTATGTGTATAATTTGAAGTTAATTCAGTTGGTTTCCAACCATCTGAATGGAGCTGGTGTGTCAAATAGAGATGCTGTAGCAAAAAGTACACACACACCCTTCCAAAAAAAGCCTGCCATCTTTCTGCCCTGGATAACACAAACGAGAAGGACTCCAACTCCCATCAGCCCCAGTGGCCCATGGCCAAGGATAATGGGACGTAGTCATAGAATCATAGAATCATAGAGTTGGAAGAGACCACAAGGGCCATCGAGTCCAACCCCCTGCCAAGCAGGAAACACCATCAGAGCACTCCTGACATATGGTTGTCAAGCCTCTGCTTAAAGACCTCCAAAGAAGGAGACTCCACCACACTCCTTGGCAGCAAATTCCACTGTCGAACAGCTCTCACTGTCAGGAAGTTCTTCCTAATGTTTAGGTGGAATCTTCTTTCTTGTAGTTTGGATCCATTGCTCCGTGTCCGCTTCTCTGGAGCAGCAGAAAACAACATTTCTCCCTCCTCTATGTGACATCCTTTTATATATTTGAACATGGCTGTCATATCACCCCTTAACCTCCTCTTCTCCAGGCTAAACATGCCCAACTCCCTTAGCTGTTCCTCATAAGGCATCGTTTCCAGGCCTTTGACCATTTTGGTTGCCCTCCTCTGGACACGTTCCAGTTTGTCTGTGTCCTTCTTGAATTGTGGTGCCCAGAACTGGACACAGTATTCCAGGTGAGGTCTGACCAGAGCAGAATACAGTGGCACTATTACTTCCCTTGATCTAGATGCTATACTCCTATTGATGCAACCCAGAATTGCATTGGCTTTTTTAGCTGCCGCGTCACACAATAGTCCAACAATATCTGGTCCAAATCAAATGTATTTCACGATTTACTAGATAATAAGTTTTAATAACTTTATTAATGGATAGGTCAGTTGGTTAGAGCATGGTGCTGATAATGTCAAGGTTGGAGGTTCGATCCCTGTATGGGACAGCTGCATATTTTTGCACTGCAGGGGGTTGGACTAGATGATCCTCAGGGTCCCTTCCAACTCTACAGTTTTGTCATTCTAATATTAATTGCTGCTGAAATAGCCATAAACACTGAAGCATGTTAGGCACCAGTTTTTGCCCAAAACCCGCCTTGGAAACATCCTGGCTTCCAATATTCTTAAAAAAACAAAACCTGCAAGGGATCTAGAAGGCTTATCATTTGTAGAGAAGAGCATCCTAGTAGTGCCCTGACAATGACAAATTGAGTATTTAGGTGTGCTGGATTTGCAAAGTAAGACATGCCCGCCAGGTCTGCAAAAGAATGTGTGTGAGTTAAAGCTTTCACCAGAAAGAAATTTTGAAGAAAGCAAGGTTGCTTTAGGCAAATTCTCCAGCACCGCTTAGGAAAAAAAAATCTGACTATGGGAATCAGGAAAGACAGCCTCAGGGACTGAAAGAAAGCTGTGGTGTCAGGCTAAAATGGATCACTTCACTCAATTAGATACATTTCATGAGATTATTATTTTTTTGAGATCTTTGCAAGATGGCTGATCTTCTGTGCCACCTAATTTTCTGTATGTCTTCTAATGCTTTCATTTCCATAATTTTGATTGTAGAATGCCATCTTATCATAAGTTATGTCTGCCACATAGATACAGTTGGGTAGTACAAACTGACAAGAAAACTAATATGACACAGTGGTATGGTGAAAGAAATTACAGTGGTACCTTCAGGTTACATACGCTTCAGGTTACAGACTCCGCTAACCCAGAAATAGTACCTCAGGTTAAGAACTTTGCTTCAGGATGAGAACAGACATCGTGCTCTGGTGGCGCGGCGGCAGCAGGAGGCCCCATTAGCTAAAGTGGTGCTTCAGGTTAAGAACAGTTCCAGGTTAAATATGGACCTCCAGAACGAATTAAGTACTTAACCTGAGGTACCAATGTATTTTCCATAGCGAGCAGCTAGGAAATAGTCATTTGCCCTGTGAAGCACCTTCACACCATGTGGGCCTTAGAAAAGCTAAAAATGGTCTTGGGATTGTTTCCTTTGAAACAATCCCATGACAGGTACCTGATGAGAATTTCAGCTGTTTGTGGTTTGCATAAACTGCCTTCCTTTTCCTTCCTTCCTTCCTTCCTTCCTTCCTTCCTTCCTTCCTTCCTTCTGTGTGTTTCATATTCAGATCACAAAAAAGGCTTTAAAAACAAACTCCATCTTCTGCAAAACATTTTAGATGGTAGTGCTTTTTTTTTTTAAAAAAAAAAAAACTATCTTATTTTCACGGCATACTCCTGGAGTGATAAAATTGCTAGATGGAGAGCATACATTTTCTTCCCTTAAAGATTGTTTCATAAATAATGAAACATAAATGCCTGAAGTTTCAAGGCTCCAAATTGCCGGGGGAGGAATCAGAATTCAAGGAAATAAGATAAGACCAAAAGATGTTATCACTTATTCATCGTTAGCATGGTGAAAGGGAATCCCCTAATTATTGCTCCCACCCCTTACATTTGTGAAAGACAAATTAAGATGGATAGTGGTGTGTTGTCAAGTTCTTTCAAGTCAAATTGACTTACGGTATGACTACAAGTCTCATAAGTTGCCACCTTGGTTAAACCAGATTTAAAATAAAAATAGATCTCTGATCACAGTGTATTTTAAATATTTCCTTGCAGCTGGTATAAATGAACAGAAAAAAGAGCTGTCCTTACAATCAACTCAATTCAAAGGTGAGCATGTAACAGGTATGTTTGCTTCTCTCCCCTGCCTTTTGCTTTCAGTACCTGTTTATTTGGACAGGATTATGTTGTTTTATTCTTAAATATTTAATGTGGGTTTTTTGTATGTATTTTTCTGCTCCTATGTGTGGAAAGAGACCGTGAAAGATATGTCAGCTCTAAAAGAAAAAGCGATTCTGGCTGTGAAGCACTCAGAGGCTGCTTGGTTGATTAATCCTCTGCCTTTTAACAAATTAGGCAACAAATTTAACAAAGTTAGTTCATTTGCATGTTACTAGAACTTCAGTACAGATAATTTTTGAGAAACACTTTATAATGCAATATAGACTGTAGTTGTTAATTACCTGCCCTTCACCACAGGGTCCCGGGACAGGTCACAAAAATGTAAAATGCAACATTAGAAGCATTTAAAAGCAAATTACAATCACAACTGCAGTGGATCCTAAAAAATATGTATCTCAAAAGTCAAAGGAAAGAGGCGTGTCTTCAGACGAAAGCTGTAAAATGAAGATGCCAGCTGCACCTCTGTGGAGGGAAATCTACAACTTAGGGCTGCCACAAAGAATGTGCTCTCCTGGGCCACCCACACCATGAGCTTCTGAGGGTGGTGAAACTATCAGGAGGTTCCCCTCTGCTGAACTTGAGAGGGTCTGCAGGGAAATAGGCAGTTTTTCAGATATACAGTGGTACCTTGGGTTAAGTACTTAATTTGTCCAAGAGGTCCGTTCTTAACCCGAAACTGTTCTTAACCTGAAGACCACTTTAGCTAATGGGGCCTCCTGCCGCACCACCAGAGCACAATGTCTGTTCTCATCCTGAAGCAAAGTTCTTAACCTGAGGTACTATTTCTGGGTTAGCGGAGTCTGTAACCTGAAGCATATGTAACCCGAGGTACCACTCTATAGCAATACTGTTTGCATAAGGAAGAGTCATCTTAAATAGTTTCTTTTAAAATTCCCTATAATTTATTATGCCAGATTAAAAATAGCTTCGCATTTACCCTTAACTGACATGCTATCAATTATGATTTCCCCTCAATGATTCAAACTGGGCTCCATAGATTAATCAACCAAACGTTAGCTGATTAATCAACTGATTTAATCTTGCAGTACTAAAAAAAGATCATTTCCCATGATACAAATTCCTCAGCTTGTTAGCCCCAAGTTGAACTGCTTGTTGGGGAGACCATGGCATTTACTAAGCAAGGTGAACATAGGTAGGAAAAGTCCAATAAATACATCACTTGTAATACAGTCATGGGTCATGGCTATTGTGTGTGTTAATGGTGCCGTGACTCCGATGCCCAGTAACGACTCAGCAGAAGAAGGGCCAATGAAATCAGGAGGAGATCCAGTAACATCCCACAGAGGTCTAGAGTCTGCCACCACTGAGCTTGACCCCGCAACCAGGAACCTTGTGACCCTGATGCCATCAAACCAAGATTCCCGGTGACTGCAGCTCCCATGTCAGAGCCAACTAAGGGACTGCATCCTTCCTGCAAAGGGCCTCATGTGCCACTGAGTCAGCAGGCAGCAGGCCCAACAACAACAGAGAAGTGATAGAGTGGCATCTTGATGCCAGGGGCCTGTCCCTTTAAGAATCTCCATTCTCCAGCAAGAGGGTGCATTGCAGCCTGGGAGACATAGTCAGTCCAGGGGCCAAGTAAGAGCTCAGTCAACCACCAGCTCTAGGCAAGGCAAGTTGCCTCTTCTCTGGGATTTGTCCAGGGTACTGAAAAGCCTTGTTTTCTCAGTCTAGGTCAGGCATAGGCAAACTCCGGCCCTCCAGAAGTTTGGGACTACAATTCCCATCATCCCTGGCCACTGGTCCTGTTAACTAGGGATGATGGGAATTGTAGTCCCAAACATCTGGAGGGCCGGAGTTTGCCTTGCCTGGTCTAGGTCTTGGCCAGCTAATTTGTTACACTTCCTCTACCAGTTAATTCCCTTGCTACCTGTTAGGGAAACTAAGGGGAAATGTGAGTGCCTGCAGGCCAAGTTGGAAACGAGCCCATTAAGTGAAACAGTAAGATGGGTTTACTCCTCGCATGGCGTCCAAGTTAAGGCCTGGTTCCTTAACATGCAATTTCCAAACCTTTGCGTCTATGTGTAAATCTGTCAATCTTCGTTCTTCACTTAGATCAGGATGGGAATCTTCAGGCTTGGGGTCTGAATGTGGCCCTTCAGGCTGCACTACGTGGCCCTCAGGACATGCCCCAGACATGCCCCCTCTCGCCAGGACGCTTCTCTCACCAGCCCTGCCCTGCACCCTCCTCACGTGCTTTTGCCTGGCTGGAATGTGTCTGGATGGAGAATGTGTTTGTGGTGTTTTGCAAGTGGAAACCTCCAGCTTTTGTTTGACTGCAAAAGATACGCCACATCTGTTGCTCTACTACACTTGACTTTTGGCACAGGCCACCACTAGCATGTGATCCCTGGAAGCTCCCCCACCAAGTAATATGGGTCTTGGGCTGGAAAACATTCCCCACCCCATCTTAAACCAAAGGGTTTTTTTCTTTTTAAAAAAGCAACCTAGAATAGCTGTCATCAGCCGATACATAATTACTATTTGACATGACTGCACACAGTCACTTGACGTGTCATTGCTATTTTGCATGATGATAACGCAGACTTCGATTCCACAAATAGCTCGATCCTTCAAGTAAAAATTGATAGCATGTGTGACAGGGATGTCATCTGAAATATTTATTGAACTCCAAAAGTAAGCAGGTAAACTATGTAAACAAGCAGTGACTAGTTGCTTCACTGGAAATGGTACAAGTTGCCCACGATCACTGATTAATCTACTGTTCTCTCTGTCACGGTTTGCCTAACATTGTCACAGATAACCAAGGTCACGTATCGTTAGTCTGGAAAGGACCAGATTTCTGCTCTTCAGCATCTCTGTTGGGTTCTTTGCTTGTTTCAAGGGGCTGCCTTTTCCTGTAGTCCAAAGGAGATGTCATAAAATCGTATTAGCACCTTTCCTAGTAGAGCTCTTAAGGAAAAGTGATTTGATTGGGTGAAAGGGCATGGGGAAAAAAAGAAGGGTTAATTCCCTTCCCCCTACTATGATCCATTGCTTGGAAGTAAAGAAAAAAGCATTGGGAGACCCAGTCAAAGATGTTCTGTGTCACGTAGAGTTTGACTCAAATATTTTTCTTCTTTATTTTTATTTAATTAATATATATATAAACTGCATTCAGAGAATTCCTGAAATTGAATATAAAATATAATATGGTTCATAAAGCTGTGTTGAAACTTTTTTTAAAAAAAATAATTGAAAGGGGCACAAACATTGTCATGGAATTTCTAGTATAATGCATTGTGAAGGATTGCAGAGTCAAAGCAGGAACATTTTCTAACATAGGAAACAAAACAAAAAACCCATAAAGATTTTTTTTTAAAAAAACACAAATTCATGCTCATGCTTTATTATAGGCCCTTTATGACACTCTTTGACGTCGCTGCAATTAGGGTATCGTGCAAATCAATGAACCTTCTCCAGTGGTTTCTTTAGCACTGGAAATTGCCTTATAGCTAAACACGCAGCAGGCATCTGTGCTTTGCTTGAATTTCCATCACAGGCATTGACTGCCTCTTGGTTTCTTTCAAGGAAAATTGGATGGACTGATTTATAAAATTTTGTGGTAGCAGATACCTCACACCTGGCTATGCTCAGCTCAGGTAGGTCTTTGAATGCAGTTGACATTCTGGCAAGATATTTCAGCAGTTTGCAGCTCAGAACTACAGAATATGATCACTGTAATTCAACCACCGTGGGAATAAGCCCATTTAATTCAATGAGAGTTATTTCCCAAGTACACATTAATGGTTTGGACCACTGGTTGAAGAACTGTAGGACTCATGGGAATCTACCATATATGGAGTCCATTGGTCCATCTTTCTCAGTATTATCTCCAGTGACTGGCAGTGGCCCTCCAAGGTTTCAGATATTGGACATTCCCAGTTCTACCTGGGAATTTCAGAGCCTGAACATGGTACCTTTTCCATGTGCAACAGATGCACTGCCACTGAGCTACGACCTTCAAAACTGCTATATGAGTTCATTCTATGTCCTTAAATTTATGTGTTCTGTTCCTAATCCCTCTGATAACACAATGCTCTCACCATACATTTGGCAGCTGTAGCAGATGACATGGTGGAGGCAGGCCTGTCCATCTGACCTAGTTGGCCATGCCACTGCTGTTTATTACTAAAAGGAGCAAGACAACAATGAGATTGGAATAAGGGGTTGGAAGAGATGATCTCCAAGGTCCCTTCCAACTCAATGATTCTATCAGTTCTGACAGTCAGAACAGAGATAATCGCACTGTAACAAGTGTACCGATTATAATTTTTATTTATTATTATAAAAAATATTTGTTATGAAGCAAACACATGGGCGTACTGTAAAATCTTTCCTAGGGTAATCTTAGTGAAATACCCATTTTGTGCATAATGCTTATAGAAAAAATCTTCTGCCCATGCAATCCTATGCATTCTTACTCAGAAATAAGTCCTGTTGAGTTCAGTGGTAAGAAGAAGAAGAAGAAGAAGAAGAAGAAGAAGAAGAAGAAGAAGAAGAGTAGTAGTAGTAGTAGTAGTAGTAGTAGTAGTAGTTTGGATTTGATATCCCGCTTTATCACTACCCTAAGGAGTCTCTAAGCAGCTAACAATCTCCTTTTCCCTTCCCCCCCACACAAACACTCCGTGAGGTTTCTCACAGAAACTCCTCAGTAGGTAGGAGTTTTGCAGCAGTAGGTAGGAGTTTTGCAGCGTAGATGGAGACTGAGCAGAAGAACAGGAAGTTTGGTTTTGTTAAGGTTCCTTAAGACAATAATCACTTGAACAAACACAAAGAATGCAACAAATTATAAAGTGCTTCATTCTTTTGCCTAGGATAGTATATTACAGTGTGGCAAGAGTGTGTTCTTCTGTAAACCAAAAGGATTGTGCTGCCCTCTTGTGTTCCTTTCTTTAAATAGCTTTTTTAAAATGTTGAATATTGCAACCCGGTTTGTATAAAGATGGCAAAACCTTGATCACAGTGCAAAAAAGGAAATAAAGAAGTACAAGTGGTTTTGATTAACCCAGATAAGGTATGTCCCACACTTGAGCCTCTTTCAATGCTATGGCTATGTCACCAGGCATTAAATCCTAATGGTAGAGCTCCTGGCAATAAGCTTGCCAGCTTTATTTCCTGGCACTACTAAACAACAGAGTTCAGCAAGGAAGCTTCCCCCATCATTAATCTTCATATCAGAAAAAGCTTTACCTGCTAATTTTCTCCATGTGAGGAGATGTGCTCAAAATGGCACAAGAACCCACAAAGAAGGTGACAACCCAAGTATCATATATATATATATATAGAGAGAGAGAGAGAGAGAGAGCGCGCGCGCTTTCGGTGTTGGAGCAGGTAATAACTTTTAAAAGAGATCTGCAATATCAGACTAGGTGCAAAGTCTTATTTTAGGTTCTGGAAAGTTCTGAAGAGTAGACGAAATTATAGGCTCTGCCCTTCCATTCTGCCCCTGACATTGGCACAGGGTGGCGAGGGGCAAAGGAGAACAGGGTTCCTGCACTTTGAATAGTTGGGGCAGAATTTCAGCAGAACATCAGCGTGGATGGCTTTAAAAGAAGATTTGAATAATTCATATAGAATAAGACTACCAACTGCTACTAGCCACAGTGGCTGTGCCTCTGAATGCCAGTTGTTGGGAACCTCAGGGGGGCAGAGTGCACTTATGTCCTGCTTACGGGCATCCCACAAGCATCCGGTTGGCCATTTAAGAACAGGATGCTGGATTATATATGTGGTCCTGTTATAATGTGTGGATAATATGCCTGCCAGCAGGACACTTAGAAAGCCAGGCAATAGTTATCTGTCTCAGGTTGATAGTGGCTCACAAGCCAGAGCAGGATGGGGCAATGATGTCCATCTCGCTTCGCAATGCAGAGGTTGCTGCTGGTAACTGCGAAGGGGAGGTAGCAGGGATGTCCGCGACCGGTGGAGCCAATCTGATGTTCCCAGCACTGCACATGCACCATGCCAGCCTCTCCGCTGTCTCACCCCTCTCCTCCTCAATTTCAGAAGCTAGGTGAACAATGTCACCCTACTCTGCCCTTCCTAGCACAACTGTCTAAGGCATATCAACAACTTTTGCACTTTACTCAGTCCCTACAATCCACCAGAAACTTCTGGGCATGGTTTCTGTTTATTCAGGCGTTCAAGATAATAAGAATCTTTTAGTTATCATTGGCAGTTCTGTTAACATCTCATCTGTGTTTGAAGCAAACTTGCATCTGAGCTCACATTCTGAATGATAGCTGGATCTAGCTGGCTGGAAATGCCGACCTATGCAGGTGAAAATAATGAACGTGAATGTCAAGGAGGCTGGTTTCTTACCAACTTCCTCAGGTAATACAGATGCATGTCTCATGCTCAAGTAAGCAGCAACCAATATAAATATCTGTGTGTAAAATTGATCCCATCTTATTTTTTTGTTAAGCACTGTGCTGTAGCATCTGTTTGTTTTTTTGTGGGCACCCAGTGAAATAGTTTTACATGCTTCTCTCTTAAGTCGTTTAGATTCCAGTTGGTGATGCAAGATATTATTGTAAGACGAAGGTCACTAGAAAATCTTTAGCTAGGAGTGTTCTTTAGCAAATTCAGAAAGGGCACGCAGTGATGCCTGATAAATACAGGCAAATGGTTGCCAAGCAACCACCAGTGTATGCGCTACTCAGAAACAGGATGAAGGGCCTACGTGAGAAGGAACCTCCATTATGATGTCAGACATCAGGCCGAAACCTTGTTGCCACACCCCTTGTCCCCCAATTTCTGCCAGTTTCAGCATCGGTGCTGATGGCTGGGCCTTTTTCAATCCTGGCAAGAGCTTCTGCCCAGATACTAGGGCTGCTAACTATTCAGCTGGACTCTGCAGTTGCAACATGCATCAAGACGGCATTAGCCGCTGATAAGGTTTGTCTCTCTGCCATGAGGGCCTTCATCTGTAAAGCTGGCAACTTTATGGGAAACCTGGGAATCTAGATAGCAAAAACTGGGGCCCTTGAAAGGATTTTTTCTTTGGAGGAGAAGGGAAGGATTTCTAGTTTGGGGTGGAAGAAAGGAATGTAATCAACATGCTGAGCAAATACCGTGCTTTTGTGCTTGTGATATACACACAATGATTAGGTACATGACAACCAATGAATTGCCAGCACAATGGTGTACACATGGTACAACAGCAACAATCTGCAGCCTGATCTGCCATCAATTCTTGAAGCCCTTATCATTGTTGCCTTGTCTCCTGGTGGGACAAGAAAGAGACCATTTTCGCCTATAGTTCCTAAATTATTCCCCCCCCCCAGGAAGGGCTCACCTGGCTCCTCCCTTGCCTCTTTCAAATAGGCTCTTCAGAACTTTTTTAGATTCATTCTAGGCTGGTCTATTAGGGGAGATGGGGCAGTGCCCCTCCAACCTCGGTCTGCCCTTAGTCAGCTCCTCACATGATTGCCTTCTTCGTTATAAGCAGGCTAGGGGTTGGCACTGCCCTCCAGCTTCCTGCTCCGTATTCTCACTGTTGGCATTTGCAGAACTCAGCAGTGAGGAGGATTGTGACAAAGCCAGAATGAAGTAATTCTGCCTGTCTGGTTCTGGCACCACCGACCATTGGTCTCCTTGCATTCCACCCTACCACTCCCAATGGGCAGCGGCTACAACATGAGACATTGGTGATAGATGTCTATCCATATACAGTGGTGCCCCGAAAGACAAATGCCCCGCAAGACGGAAAACTCGCTAGACGAAAGAGTTTTCTGTTTTGGAGGTGCTTCGCAAAACGAATTTCCTATGGGCTTGCTTCGCAAGACGACAATGTCTTGCGAGTTCCTGCTGGTTTTTTCCCCTCCCCCAATGGGCAACTCTTTCTATGAGGTCTTGCCCCAATAAAGCAGTTGCAAAGACTGAAGGTCCCTGACTTCCCGCTAGAACTCCTGCTCTCCAGGGTGTTTCCCATGCATTCTCAGGCTGTGTCTGTGCACAATCAACCTCAGCTCTGCCTATTTCATTTCTCTACATGTTCTAGGAGACCGGGGGGAAGGGCGCTGGTCACTGCAGGAGGGATTTGCTGGCTGGTGCCTCCCACTACTCCTGTGGATCCTCCTACTATCCTGTGGATAGTATCCATGTGTGCACACTGTTGACCCTGGGCCTATGATGCCTTCCACAGTTCATTCCCCCTCATGGGAGATGCATGTGTTTCCCCTTCCTCAAGCATTCCTTCAGAAGTGACTTGCTGTTTTCACTTCCTCCTTGTAATGTGCAAATTGACCTCCTATTATTATCATATTTGTTAGGTATGATTAATAGTTATTTTGCTTCATTTGGATGCTGAACGCTTTAAGAGAAGTGAGTGCATCACCATCCCTATTTATGTAACACCTACTTCAGTCTTGCCTGGGGCTCTGAGAATCTGTGGCAATAAATAGCTCATCCTATTATTGTCAAGCTTCCTGTCTTGCTAGTACATCTTACATTCCCTTTAACAGAGACCATGGCTGACTTTCTGAGAAGGCTTTTCTCACTTCACACAGCTATACAGTACCGCACCCACCTGGTGAGGGTCTATAATATACTTCTATTATACAAACATCGCACAATATTATCCGGTAAAATAATGAATCATATTCCTGTATTTTTAAAGTTCTCAGTCTAGTACAAGGTTTCTCAAACTTGGGTCTCCAGCCGTTTTTGGACTACAACTCCCATCATTCCTAGCTAGCAGAACCAGTGGTCGAGGATGATGGGAATTGTAGTCCAACAACAGCTGGAGACCCAAGTTTGGGAAATCCTGGTGCCCTCCAAACGTTTTGGATTAAAGCTCTCATCAGCCTCAGTTTTTATTTTGCCCTTGGGCCTTCTAAATTCTGTTTCAGCTTTTAACCCTGCTTTGCTGATTTTTATTCTCTGCTCTCTGTTTCCTTGGTCTGTTCCTCCAGATCTTTCCTGATATTGTTTTAATGCTGCATTTTATCTCATTATAGAATTGTTATTCTGTTATGCTGTTAGCCCCACAAAGGACTTTGAGTTGTCATGGGGTGGTCTATAAACGTGCCTATCCATTAACCACTATCTTTTTATTTCCTCCAATTCTTTCTGCATCATATTGAAGACCCCTGTCTGACTTAAGCAGCAGATCAGATCAGCTCTGTTCAAAGCATAACTTTTTTGTGGATGGTAAAAGCAGGCTCTTCCTAATCTATTTCTAGCATGTCATAGATTAGAACCTGATGCAAAAAGCTTCAGAAATAAAATCAGTTCTTATTTCTAGAATGTAGGTCAGCTTACAGCAAGATGCAAATGACCATCTTCAGAGTGCAATGCTTCCTGATCCTTGGTCTGCAAAATCATCTCATTTTGGTCACAGGATGTGGAGCCCAAGAAAACATCTTCACGGGCTTTCCAGACTGGCGCTCATTCCTGACCAGAGCAGACTACTCCTATAATCACGTAGACAGAGCTGTGCTCAAAACTGACAAGCATGCCTCTTCCTTTTACTAAATTACTCCCTCTGCTCTTCAGATAACATAAGCACTTGATTTTATTTCTGCACTGTATCAAGCTGACACTGCAAGCTTTATATATATTTATATATATATATTCTATTTCACCTAAGGGAAAACTGTCAGTGCTCATTTTCACTAAAAGGATGAAACTGCCGTATGCAACTCCATTCATTTTTGGAGCAGACTGGTTTCCAGGGGCCAGACCAATTTCTTTGTGTGATACCAGGCTTGAAGACATTTGGAGGCTTGTCTTGCTGCTTCCGCTTCTCTGGAAAGAGAATAAGCAAACTTTCTTTGGAACAAGACAGGATGGCAGTATAGAAGTAGCCCACAAAACTCTCCTAGTTCTGGTCTCTGTTTCGCATAACTATCATAGTGAACTCTGAAAGTACACTGAAATGTGTTTTGTAAATGTCAAGGGCACTTCCTGGCCAAAGGAATGCACACGGCAGAGTGTTAACTCTGTATTGTCAAAGAACACAGTCACTTCTTCAGCTCTGGAGACCTACACACACCAATCTAGCATCTAGGCAGCTATTCCCAGATCTGTGCTCTATGGAGCAGTCACAGCAACTTGGGACCACTCCACCAGTTTTATGTCCCTGCCCCAAACAGGCAGCATGCATGTAGCCGGAGACTACACCGACATGGAAGTTGCTTCTACTCCCCACTTCAGTTCTCGCCTGGTTCTGGGAAACAGTGGAGAAGCACCCGGCCCTTCACTTGCCTGGCCTGCCTCTTCCTCCGGCTCTGAAGCTCCCCCTGCCTCTGATTCTCGCTTCCTGGCTGGTAAAGTAAAGGTAAAGGGACCCCTGACCATTAGGTCCAGTCAAGGCCGACTCTGGGGTTGCGGCGCTCATCTCGCTTTATTGGCCAAGAGAGCCGGTGTACAGCTTCCGGGTCATGGGGCCAGCATGACTAAGCCGCTTCTGGCGAACCAGAGCAGTGCACGGAAACACCGTTTACCTTCCTGCCAGAGCGGTACCTATTTATCTACTTGCACTTTGATGTGCTTTTGAACTGCTAGGTTGGCAGGAGCAGAGACCAAGCAATGGGAGCTCATCCCGTTGCGGGGATTCGAACCGCCGACCTCTTGATCGGCAAGTCCTAGGCTCTGTGGTTTAACCCACAGTGCCACCCGCGTCTCCTGGCTGGTACAGGTCCCCAAAGACTACTTTTCACCTCTCTGGAGTCAGACTCCAGGCCAGCTTCCCCCGGTGCAGATGAAGCTTTGATAGAGGAGGAAGAAAAATGTTGCCTTGTTCATCTGCTCCTTTTTCCAGCCGTTCCTGAATTGTAAGTCTCTAGACTGAAAGTTGTTCTGGAAGCTGAACATAGATCTCCCCACATTTCTGAAAGACAGGTGGTGTTGGCAATTTTAATTGCCAACAATGGTTGCTTTCGAACAAGATAAATTCTTTTGTTTTCAAAATCAGTCTCCTGCTGGATTCTCTCCCACTTACGCACTTCCTCATCATTCTTGCATGTTATTTAAAGTAGTGCAGAAGAAAACAGAAAAGATGTCCTTGACTCACCTGTCTCTCATTTGGAAAGATTTGGAAATGCCTTATTAGGCTTTAAACATCTCATGAATAAGTGAGTGGTGGTGGGGAAATAAGATTTACAGACAATGAAAAACCTTAGATGTACCATAGAGATGTCTATGATGCCCTTTTAGAATGGATGTGAGTTGCAGATAACAGTAGCCCTGCCTAGGAATCTTCTGACCCAGGTTAATGCAAACAGAAACCCTTGCTACTTATGTGACAATGAATGCCAGATGGATAAGAATTCTGAATGTCAAAATCCACAGAAAAATCATATGACCAAAAGCTTTATTGGGATGTCATTGCTTGAGCAAAAAGCACTTGCCCTTTTAAACAAAATAGTGTTTGGGTTTTCCATACAGTGGTGCTGTGACCATTCGCAAAACAACCAGCATCCTCCACTCATCCAAATTCATTGCATCAACTCAGCAGACTCTGATGGATGTATTTTAGGGAGAATGTCCAAAAAGTGAACTGTCCCTAATGGACCGTGAGGTTCCTTGGTTTCATTTTTGCAACATCTCAGTCTTTGGTTCCTATTATATCTACAAGCTGGCTTGTGTACTGTTGAAGCCACAGATTGATTTCACCTTTTAAATTAACTTGACCTTTGCCTGTTCACAGAGGCAGAACATATGCCATCCTGTGCGATTATGAGTAATGTCCTGCAGTAGCAAATACATGTTTATAAAGTGCTGTGGTTGGCATTCTCTGATATGTATCTTCTCTTTTCGACCCTTGGGAGGCCTTTTGCAATGCGCTCGCAGCAACATTTGGCTCTCTTTACCGTACAATTGCTAAGTGCCTGATGTTTCCTGGTCCCATAAGGTGGTACATATATCATGTAATCTCAGAGAGGGTATACTCAATAATATGGGGATGCTTTGACAAGTGCTTGGTCTCCCAGAAGAATTTTTGTGGTAGGGAAGGAAGGAGGAAGATGTACTTGCAGGTTACGTCAACCAACCACTTTAGTGAAAAATATTTACTGTACTTCACAAAATGAAGCTGTAAACATTTGCTATAAACGCTGAATTATGTGTGTGGTGTGTGTGCCTGTACTTCTAAGAGAAATTGCTTTTTAAAAAAGGTTCACAATTTTTATTTAATTTATAAGTATCATTGGCACATCATAGTTTTATCAAAGATGATAATAAGTTGTAAATATCACAAGCTTAAACATAGCACACCAAACTGATAAATAGAAGGAAAAAGCATTGCTTTGCTGAAGGGAAATAAAAGGGTTGATTTGTAATAGAATCAGAGCTGGTTATATCGATTCTTAATACTGTATAAACTGATGTTATGTTTGGCCACAACCATTATTTGGGGGGCTACTCAATAATGCTATATTATTTTGTCATAAAGCTATTGTACCTTTGTCTTTGTTCTCTGAATCTGACATGGGTGGTGCTGTGGTCTAAACCACTGAGCCTCTTGGGCTTGCTGATCAGAAGGTCAGTGGTTTGAATCCCTGCGATGGGGTGAGCTCCCATTGCTCTGTCCCAGCTTCTGCCCACCTACCAGTTCGAAAGCACTCCAGTGCAAGTAGATAAATAGGTGCCACTGTGGTGGGAAGGTAAACGATGCTTCTGTGCACTCTGGCTTCTGTCACAGAGTCCCATTGCGCCAGAAGCGGTTTAGTCATGCAGGCCACATGATCTGGAAAGCTGTCTGTGGACAAACGCCCCCCGGACTGAAAGCGAGATGAGCCCCCTACCCCATAGTCACCTTTGTCTGGACTTAAGCATCCAGGGGTTGTTTACTTTACCTTTTTACCTAATGAATCAATTTAGGCATAGCAGTTTCTCCAGCCATTCCTTAAAAGATGGTGTGTTTGCTGATCTCCATGTTCTGGGAAAAAGTAGTACTCTTGCTGTAGCTAAAGTGTAGGAAGCTAATTCTTTATATTATGACACTGTCAGATTTAATTTAATAGGAAAACTTTCCACATAATTTAATAGGAAAAATTGGAGGGGGATTTCATACCTTAAGAGCTTTTTCATTTGGTTTTTATATTTCCTTCTCCGAACTAGTTCCCACCACATATGGGGGAAAGCCCCTCCTCTTTCTTTTTAACACTTCCAAACTGTGGTAATATCTTTTTTATTGATTTCTTTTGTGTCTGGTCTGAGTAGATATACCATCTACTCATAATCTAAAAACAGCTTTCCCTTATGCCCATATTTAAGGAGAACGTATGTGACTTTCATCTCCAAGAGAAATTGTAAGTCCCCACTCGTTGCCCTCATTTAAATCTCTCCTTGCTTCCCTACTCAGTGATCTGTGTTGTAATGCAAGCTGCCTCCAGACTCTCGGTTGTATTCATAGTAAAAAAAAAAAGGTAAATGAAATATACTTGGAGTCCTGTAGTGATTTCATGCTCTTTATTGCCACTTGTAAAACAGTGATTTAATTGCCCCCCAAACCTCAGGCTTTTATATACATTCTTTGCACAATAAGTCTCGCCTGATTGGCTGATTCTGCTTCCCTCCTGGAGCCTGATTGGTCTTCTCCTGCAAGCCAATCAGTTGTTGCATTCTAGGATCCTACTTGGCTATTGTTCTAGGACCCAAGCTTAGTACATAACAGTAAAGGACCCCTGACAGTTAAGTCCAGTCGTGAACAACTGGGGTTGTGGAGCTCATCTCGCTTTACTGGCGAGGGAGCCGACGTTTGTCCGAAGACAGTTTTTCCAGGTCATGTGGCCAGCATGACTAATCCGCTTCTGGCTAAACAAGAGCAGCGCACAGAAACACTGTTTACCTTTCTACCGGAGCGGAACCTATTTATCTACTTGCACTTTGACATGCTTTCGAACTGCTAGGTTGGCAGGAGCAGGAACTGAGTAACAAGAGCTCACCTTGTTGTGGGGATTCAAACTGCTGACCTTCTGATCGGCAAACCCTAGGATCAATGGTTTAGACCACAATAGCTTTAAGCAAATCATTCTGCCAGTGCAACATAATGATCTCCCCCTTCTCCATGCCCCCTAAATCTATTCTGGTGTTTTCCCCAACCCTCTAGAGCAGATTTGAGGAAGAGTGGGGGGGGGAGTGAAAACCTGTGGTTTGCTAGCCATAATCCTTGCACTAGCACAGCAATTTAGTTGAATACCCCTGTCACTATTTTGCAGGAGGGATTCAGGTGCATACCAGGAAATTTAGGTTTGCACAATTAAAGTGGAATAAAATGTCACCCTAGTGCACCAACCTCCCTTTAAAAAAGAAAGACTCTTTGTAGTTAGAAAAGTGACAGGGAAATGCACAGAAAAATGTGGGGTGAGCAAATGTTTAATGGGGAGACTTATAAATATCCAGCTGGATGAATGCTCATTGTTGTGTAACATCCCTGCAAACTAATCAGAACAAAGACCAGATAGAATTTAACCTCTGCATAAGCTTTGTGCAAGTAAGTAATGATGGATGCTCAGTTGGATGTGGTCTGGAGACAGTCTTACCTAGGCTTACTCCAAACAATAAAGCTAGCTTTCTTTTAGCAGTCCTTATAAGCCTTCCTGGTACCTGGCTTTGAGAACTGCCTTCATGGATGCTAGACTGCCTCTTGAACCCACAAGCAAGTGATTAAGCATCCTACAGTAGCAAGCAGCTTGAGAAAACAGCCACAAACTGTTTCCTTTCCTCCATTTTTACCCTAGACAAACAATATGGAAACTGATCTTTTTAAATGTATGATACCCCTCCTAACTGTGCCAATGATTAATAAGCTTTACTGTAGACTTAGGTCTGCGGGAACAGAATTAATAGAAAATTGCAAAAGATCAGTTCTGTAGTCTGTACAGCATAGCAATTCTTCTTCAGATCCTTACATGAAAGCATTCAAATATCTACTCCCTTGCACATTCAGGATAGGATCAGGGCCTCCCTGTCAAAGAGCAGGCCTATTTGTTTCAAAATAACCATTTGTTTTAAAAATAAAAGCAGTCATGGGTGGAAAATAGGATCTGGGCTGTGATGCTGGTGGAAGGGAGGAAAATTAACCCCCTTTCCCCTTGTGTTATTTCCCTAGTCTAAAGATTTTCCCAAGCTGTTGTTTCCCCTGGGAGGGAGCATGGCTGAGACAGAAAGGTAACACCTGTATTACTTGCAAATGAGATAAGATTCCTAGGGAATTTGGAATCAGTTATGGCTTCTTTTCTGTGGCAGCTATCAAGTGGATGGCACTTCACTCCAACAGCCGACGTCTTCCTAGATCTGGCTTTTGGCACATATTCACTAATCCAGGCTGACTGAACACCACGAAGGACAAGAACTGAAGCAGATATGCAAATTGGTTCTTGGTGGAAAATAAAATCATTCTTAGATTAGCGAGCTGGTTGAACTTATCCTAAATGCTCCTTGGAGGTGGTTTCCAAGAATGCAATAAAAAAGGACTTCCGGGGTGGCGCCATCGGCAATGGCGAACTCACTTTGAACTGGAGGGACCAGCTCCGCGCGAAACGGGTCTTTTCCGCTGCGGCAAAGCGGGGACCCTTTCAGAAATCACAGGCAGATGAGGCCTGTGACCGTGGGACTCGGCAGGCACCTTTAGCACCCCCCCAACCTGCAAAGGAACCCCCTAACGGGCTCCGAAGTGAAGAGGGGGAAGTGGCGCGGTGCTGTGAGTCAACTGCTATTTCCGTGGAGCGAAGCCGCACAGCCGTTGCCGGAGAGCGCTGCCTTTTTCCTGGGAAAATTTGGCATCTAAAGTAACCATCCGTGAGTACTCAAACATTGAACAATTGGACTTCAAATAAGAACTGGCGATTAGAAAGGAATTGGACTTAAAAATTTACCTTAATTTGGTACTGAAACGGAAAGGTCTAAACAGGAAGTCAGCCTTCCGTTTCTTTGTAGTCAGAAGAAAGCAAAGACAACGTAAACCAGAGCTTAGAAAATTACTTTTGAAGGATTGGTTTTCACCATTTAAAAGAGTTGAACCCCCCCTTCGGTAGCAGGAGAAGAAGGGGGACCTTTTTTGGACTGTTTAAGCCTGCAGAAGTGAGTTTAAAGTAAAGTAACTTTCCACCGTCCTGACCCTGGAGCGGGGTGCCAGAATTGACGTTTTGAAGCTCATTGACCAGAGACAAATGTTTTTGACAGGTAGTTAAAAGAAGAGTAACATTGTGATTCCAGTGTTTCCTTTCGCATTTTAAAGGAACAAATATTGACAAAATATCTTTTAAAAAGAGACTTTGTTGCTATTGTCCTTAAAAGAAAGAACAATCAGAAGTTTCCCCCTAGAGGGGGACTGTGAAACTGTAACCAATTTTAGGGAGTTTGCAGCTGCCAGATTACAACCGTGGGAAAGGACTTCTGACCTTGCAGGACAATGTTTTCAGAAGCACTGTTGGGTGCTTTCTGTAAAATAAATGCCCTATTGGATCAGTTAAGTCAGAAGACGGATTTGATGACTAATGCGGCCAGAACATTTGAACAGGTAGTGGGAAATTATATGGAGCCCACCCAAGAACTTAAACAGGAGTGTGTCCTGACAGAGCAGATGATAGAAGAGGATGTTGCAGAATCTTGGGTGCCTGAGATGGAGGGACTTTTGGCCAAGCAGGAAAATGAGCCTTTGGATTTGACAAATGAACTTGGAAAAAAACGGATTTGGAAAGACAAAGTTTGGACTGATTTGGAAATGGGGGGTTGGACTGACCCCCCTATGCAGGGATGTTTGGACTTTCCGAGTCTGGCAATGGGCCGTCAGAGGTTTGGAGCTGTTGGGACTTCCAATTTTGGAGGGAATTTGAAACATGTCTTAAAATACCACATGGAGGCTAGTCTGGACTATGGGAAAGGGGCTGATTTGTTGAAAAGGGTAAAAAACACTACTAAGCTGGAGTTCCCACGAATGAAAGGAAAATATGAAGAAGAGTTGCGGAAGGGACATGAAAGAGATTTGAAGGCCTCGGATATAAGATCACCAGGTTAATGTGCCAGACTAATGGGATAAAAAGGACTGGCAATCCCGGGACCGGGGGGAGGGGACGCTGGAAGAAGATTGGATTGTTTTTATTCTCTTTTTTATCATTAGAAATGTTTTATGAACGATGGAAAAATGTTGAAATGAAATTACTTGGCTCTTGTAAAAATGTTTAAAGAATTAGGTAAAAAGGTAATGGTTATGAGAAGCTGGTAAAAATAAGATTTAAGTTTTAAGATTTAAGGTTTTTTATAAGATGAAAATAGAGTAAGGTAATGTAATGACAGAATATTATGAATTATGGAAAGGATTTGCAGTGACAATTATTAATCAAGATACAAGAGATGGGAGGAGGAGGAGGTTCTGGAAAGAAGGTAATGAAAGTCGAGAATTTGAAAATGATGGTTTTGTTTTTTCTTTTTCTTTTTCTGTTTTTCTTTTTCTGTTTTTGTCTTTTTTCTTTGTAATTTTTTTAAAAAATTCTTTTTTCAATAAATATCAAGAATGCAATAAAAATAGGGGGGCAGGATGGAGTGCTAGATATTTGAAGGGGGAGGGGATTTCTACCACATGCTGAAAAGGCAAACCACTTTTAAATTTATATTGCAAGTTCTGAATTGAAAAGTGGCTTGCCACTTCAGCAGCGTGTCTAGTTGCTGTGGAAACATTCAAGAAGCCCTTCTGTGTAGCTTATTCTCCTCCTCCTCCATGTATGCATATAGCTTCATTGCAGCAAGGTCACAGAGGTCAAATGCAGCAGCTGAGTTTGCATTCAGAAGCTTTTGAAGCTTTTTTTCCCCTTTGCTGCGGTGACTGTAAAGTAAGAAAATGTGGTGCTTTGTGAAGATCAAGTGAACTGGAACAGTAGTCATCGAACAATGAAGTTTAAGGGCCACAAGACTGGCTTGTACCCAACCAAGGTAAGTTCCACATGTTCATGTTGAATCAATCCTTTGAGAGATAACTAAAGATTTTATACAGCGTAAAAACTACTTTCTGCCGCTGCAGATGTTTAGGCTAAAATAATCAGACATTTGCCCCCACAAGCGAAACTGGCACACAGCCAAGCATTTGCCAGTTCTGCTTGAGCTGCAAAAATTTCACAGTGAGCTTCAGCGAGCAATTGTCACTGTTTTGCTGAGCCAACATCCATCATGCAATGTGATTAAATCTACAATCAGACCTTATGACAGAAGCAGAGCATTTGTATTATCAGAGAATCCATGTCTTGGTTTTTGAAAATAAGTGGCTCAGCATGGCTCCAGCAATTGTACAGCAGCACGAGACTGTTATCAGTGGTGGACAAGCCTCAGGAGATTTCCCAATTTCATATAATAATCACCACCAGCAGGAAATGCAGATCTCAATCTCCTTTCAGAAAATTATCAGCTTGGGGCTCTCAGGCGCACGAATGTGCTTCATGCCATTGATGTAGAACCTTTAATCTAAAGCAGGTATCTTCAACCTTTTCAGATCCAGGACCTAGTTTTAACCCAAACATGCATTTGGGGACCCATTTCTTAAATTTTTACCATACATTTGCCTGGTGCTAGTGCTCCTGTTGTGACCCACCTTGGCTCACGACTGGGTCCCAAACCACCTGTTGAAGACTAGTGATCTAAAGGACATACAGGAAAGCCTGAAAAATTTGAAAGATTAGTATTGCCAGGAAAGTTGCTCTGTGGTCTTAAGTCTCCAGCACTCTTTTGAGTAAGCCACAAATTACTAGCTAACTCAATGGAGCATTGGTCAGCATACAATTTACATGTAAATGGGACGCTGGGACTGATGGATGTTGTAGTCAAAAATATCTGGGAGTGACCAGGTTGATGAAGGGTAACATACACAAGGTTGGGTTCACAACTATGTCTTTTCATTAAGTAACATATATTATGTAAAAGGAGCAGGTATACTAGAATAGTAGGTCCAACATAACCTCATAGTAAGTGAAATGTAATTGTAGATTCAATTAGACAGAATCAAATATATAGCAGGTTTCGAGTTACAAGTTGTACAGACCTATAGAAAGACCTTACTTAGTGGACAGAATCTGAAATAAATTATAGTGTAGCAAACAGCTGGAAAACACAGAATATCACTTTTCCATTTATCAACCCCAATCGTCCACATTGTTGTTCTATTTTATTCATATAGGTAGCAACCCTGTGCTGAATTATCCACCCTACATAAGTCAATGGGCCTGACATACATGTAAATGATGGTGGTTTAGACTGCACACTTGCCCTTGAAATTAAGCAGCAGATTCCATCAAAATAAAATGCCATCTTTGGGTGCAATTTCCATGGGTCTCTCTCGCTCTTTCCTTTTCGAATACCTTGCACGTTGGTAGAAAACAATGATAATGATAGCTGCAGCATTTGAAAGGACTATAAGGAGCACGATCCAGTATGAATATCCATATGTGTTAGAGAGTGTGGCTCCTTTTGAAGGACCGCAAGGTGCAGCCAGCTCAACGGACAGTTCGTTCACTTCCACATTTGCAGGAAACAGAAACAAGCCCAGGAGGGAGCAGATGCCTTAAAAATAAAAAGGAAAGCAAATATTTCTGATATTAGTGTGGGAAAGTGATAGTAGGCAGATGAATATTTTTTTCAAAGTTCTTTTCTGTTGTCAACAAAATTTGCAGAATAAGGCTGTCAGAGGCTTAGGTGGGGTTGGAAGAAAGGGCAAGGCTGGTGGAGCAGTGCTTGAATTATTGGGAAATTCTCTTTTTGCAATTCACAAGTCTTGACCTCTCCCCCCACTCCATTTTATCTAAATCATTGGTAGGGAATGCAATCTAGCCTACCTCACTCTCATTTTTTTTTTTATCACCGGACATCAGATTATCACAATTCAAAGGAAAAACATGTCCTTTCCAGTCTGCGCTCCAATGCCTGACACTTAACTTTAGTTTTGGAAAGCAGCAGAAAGTTGTGCTCCCACTGAAGCCTGGCATTTGCAGACTTACCTGTGTAAAAGCCCCACTGAATGCAGTGGGACTTGATGCCGAGTAAATACGCTCAGAATCAGACTGTAATTGGGACTATCTTGAAATACAAGTGATGAATAAACCCTATTTAGGTATTATACAAATCTGGAAATACCACCATTTCCAAGGCTCTAAAGTCTGGAAAAAGCCTAAAATGGCATAAACTCAGTGCAGGGCTGCTAAATTTAGGACCAACTATCCTGATTTTCATCTGACACTGGAACCTGACATTTTTACAGTGCTTCAGAAATCTTCCTCTACTGGTACCAAATCACTTCCAAATGGAACTATTAAGCTGGAAAGCAGAAAAGTAAAGTACTCTGGTAGTAAGAACCATATTTCAACAAAAAAAGATATTATATGGGAACGATCTAATGCTGGTATATTTTGTAACAGGCTCCCCCATTCCCTGTGAATAAATTCTTTTAGTCCAAAGCTTGCCGTTAGAAAAAGCAGGAGCCTCTTGAGACATATTTAGTGTAAGAACTGGAGTTATTTCCGTAGCAAGATCACAAGGATAGCAAAGTACATCAAAAGAAACCAGATGTAAGCCAAATAGGGGAATGAAGGGTTATACCCCCAGGGAAATATTTGATGGAGTTCATCTTGCATTCTAACATATCTCAACTTTCTGAAACGTCTAGAAATCTGCTCTCTCTGTCTCTCCCCTCCTCTACAGAACCTGATGTATTGTGGATTTTTCTCTTAGCAAAGTTTTGCCCTATTTTTGCAACTCCAGTTCTCATGCCGCCCTCTTCAAGGCTTTACTAACCTCACAACTTTTATTAAAATTCAAAATGTAGCAACGGTCTTGTGGTGATATTTCTTTAACAGGTTTGTTATGTTTTGGGTGGAAAATGTCTGGGAGGTTTTATGTAGGAGAGTGGAAACTCAGCCTGAGGCAAAGTGCAGATGGGATTTGTGTGGGAGACAGCTAGTACAGAATAGGACCATCGTAAAAGTAAATGCTAAAACTACCCTCTGATTGTAAAATAAATGACACAGCGTTATATTGAAGAAATCTGATATCTGTATTTACTAGAGCAGTGTGACGCATCAAGTGACAGTTGTGTGTATCATAACTGCCACAGATCAGACATCATAGGTACCTTTGTTGGTCAATTAGGGAAAAGACATGCAGAAGTTACAGCAGCATAACACCTTTATTAGAACCAATATCACAAAGGAGCGATGGCAAATCAGCCATCACAGCAGCGTTGGGCAAGCAATTAAGCTTCTCTGTGCCATTTCCATGCTCTAGATTGCCTCCTGGCGGGACACCTGCTTCCTGCCTGCATCTTTCTCAGGGGGCTAATAGCTTTGGGATGTGTGGATGACATAGATTGGGGGAAATTGTGCAGGGGGAAATGACTAATCCCTACTTTTTTCTCTGCTTTGATCAAAATCAGAGTTCCCAACTGCTGCTTCAAAATCTGAAAACAACATCAAGAGAGCCACTCACAGATCTTGTGTAGCACTTCAGCTTGGGCCCTTAGATTACCAGATGAGAGCTGCATGAATCATCCACCAGTGCCAGGGCATCATGTTAGTTGCAGTTCCCA
Source organism: Podarcis vaucheri (assembly GCF_965113315.1). Taxonomy (NCBI): domain Eukaryota; kingdom Metazoa; phylum Chordata; class Lepidosauria; order Squamata; family Lacertidae; genus Podarcis; species Podarcis vaucheri. The sequence continues at coordinate 59,991,535 of NC_138763.1, forward strand.
TACACTTGTTTGAGGGAGTAACACCCACTGCATCTAGGCAGGAGAAATGTCTTTCCTCCAGAGGGCATCCTGGGATGTCACATTCTCCCAGAGCCATTTTGGACATTGCTATGTAATCATCGAGGCTGGCCCAAGACATTTTGCTGCCTGAAGCAATGGGTAAGATGGTACCATCTCATTTCATCCAGGCTTGTATCCAACAGTGTATGTGGAGAGTTCCACTCATGCAACAAGCCTTCCACTTCCCTCCCCAAATGCCCTCAAAATATGCTCCAGAAAGTTCTCTGACCCTCTGAACCAGATTTTTGGAGTACATATGAGGCTACAGGGGAGAGGAGAAGAGAGCTCCATTGCACAACTAGAAATCTGTTACTCTAGTGGAACAGCAGCTTTCATAGAATCCAACTGAACTTGTAGTTGTATCTTATTTAACCCTGATTAAATGACAGCTTTCCTTTCTCCATCAAACCTGGAAACAACAGGCTATCTTTGGGGGTGCAGAGCAAGCTGGCTTACAAGACTCTGGATAATGGTGGGGAGACCACAAACTTGACATGAGCCAACAGTGTGATGCGGCAGCTAAAAAAAGCCAGTGCAATTCTGGGCTGCATCAATAGGAGTATAGCATCTAGATCAAGGGAAGTAATAGTGCCACTGTATTCTGCTCTGGTCAGACCTCACCTGGAGTACTGTGTCCAGTTCTGGGCACCACAGTTCAAGAAGGACACTGACAAACTGGAACGTGTCCAGAGGAGGGCAACCAAAATGGTCAAAAGCCTGGAAACAATGCCTTATGAGGAACGGCTAAGGGAGCTGGGCATGTTTAGCCTGGAGAAGAGGAGGTTAAGGGGTGATATGATAGCCATGTTCAAATATATAAAAGGATGTCATATAGAGGAGGGAGAAAGGTTGTTTTCTGCTGCTCCAGAGAAGCGGACACAGAGCAATGGATCCAAACTACAAGAAAGAAGATTCCACCTAAACATTAGGAAGAACTTCCTGACAGTAAGAGCTGTTTGACAGTGGAATTTGCTGGCAAGGAGTGTGGTGGAGTCTCCTACTTTGGAGGTCTTTAAGCAGAGGCTTGACAACCATATGTCAGGAGTGCTCTGATGGTGTTTTCTGCTTGGCAGGGGGTTGGACTCGATGGCCCTTGTGGTCTATTCCAACTCTATGATTTTATGATTCTATGATATTGCACTGCCATTGAACATCTGCCATGTGAAGCAGCTGCCTCACTCTGCCCAATGGTAGAGCTGGCCCTAATGATCATTTTCTTGTTACGTGTTTATTTGAACAATACCTGCTGACTATTGTTATCATATGGTTAGTTAATTTATATCGCATATTCCAATTTTGCTGCCATGTAGTGAAAGCAAATGCTTATGATTAATAGTTTTGTTTCAGAAGCCTAATCAAAGAGACTTCTCATTCAAGTGTTGCTAGTTTATATGCAACCTCCACCGTTCATTAAACCCACAAATAAAATGTATAATATTTAAATTTAAGTAGGGAGATGATAAAGCTGATGTATCTTTGTACAAATGGATTCTGCTTACACTTGTATTATGAGTGGAATACTGAGTTTATTTAAGAAATATTGGCTGCAATCCAAAGGAGCTGTTGAGATTTAAGCACTTCTTGCTTCTGCAGCTGTTGGAGCCGCTATTGTAATTTAAAAACTAAAACAAAAGAAAAAAACACTGACTGCATTCAGTTTCCATGTGTCTAGCCATACACAGCTCATTGAGATTGCAGCTATTGACCACAATACTCCAACTATTAGTCTTTCTCTGCAGTAGTCTTACATCTCAAGGAGATCAAATACAGATCAAATAATTAGAAGATAGCAATCTACAGTCACAATTCTGTTCAATTCTGTTCTGTTTCGAATATGAACTCGGGGGCATCTGAAGAAGCTCTACAGGGGTACCTCCATGAAAACTTTGAACAACCTTCCTTGAAAGATGGCTTGTCTGCTATTACTCAGTTTGCTCTGCAGTGCACACCTGCAGAGGAAATAGGTGTTATAGATGAATTTTGAAGGCACTCCCAATTTGCAGTTATTGGTATACTCTGCAGTGCACACACAAAAATGGTCTGCTGTTATAAGCCACCAATTTCTATAGTTTATGAGAATGGTCCCTGTTGATCTGATAACTGGAAATTTCATATACATGATCTACCTGATGCAGTTAGTGCTGTGCCAAATTTTTCTCCCAGTTTTTAAACCATTGTGCAATCCCTGGTCCTGTATTTCTGCAGGAAGCATCTGAACCTCACTGTATTGCTAGAATAATCTTCCTGCGACTTAATCCATAGCTGTTTTTGTTTCTTGCAAACAAAAGGAGCATAAGGAGCCTTCTTAAGCTGTCTTTCCGTGGAGGGGTGTGGTTGTTTTTTTTTAGTGTGTGACACTACAATGAGACTAAGTGACAAGAGAGTTCAGGTGTCTTAGTCTGGATTTGGAACTCCTTTTTCTGCGATGGCTGCCCACTTGTGGACAGGAGGCTCATTTGGTGCCATTATTACATATCTTTAGGCACCAGCCCATAACTTTATAACCAAGCCTTTGACCTTTAATTATCAGTGGGCTTTTACTATCTGTGCCTTTTAAAAGAGAGTAGGATGTTACTCATGGGTAGGCAAACTAAGGCCTGGGGGTAAGATCTGGCCCAATCGCTTTCTAAATCCAGCCTGCGGATGGTCCAGGAATCAGCTTGTTTTTACATGAGTAGAATGTGTCCTTTTATTTAAAATGCATCTCTGGGTTATTTGTGGGGCATAAGAATTCATTCATTTCCCCCCAAAAAATATAGTCTGGCCCTCCACAAGGTCTGAGGGACAGTGGACCGACCCCCTGCTGAAAAAGTTTGCTGACCCCTGATGTTAGTAATGTAGTTATTTCCCCCCTTTGCTTTTAATGCATCTATGGAGGTGTTTGTTTGTTTGTTTGTTTGTTTGTTTAGTTGGTTGGTTGTAAGCCTCTTTGGGCTGCCCTGGACAAGATAAAGCAACCAACAAATTTAGTAAATAATAAAAATAACATGATAAAGAATAGGAAAAAAATATTCGTCCACTGTTATGTTGAGATTTGCACCACTGCACCACTTTCTTTTTGCTTCAAACTACACTGTCAAAACAGCACTACACAACAGAAAAGATATGTGGGCTAAAGTTTGTGAGGTCCCTTGTTTAACATGATATTCTACGTAAGTCTCTCTGAGTGCCTTTTAGAAAGAAAGAAGCATTGGCCCAGAAATATGCTGATATATAAATAATTAAGCAAGCAGTTTCTTCTCAAAATCAGTTCATTCACTACAGCCACGCTGCCAAGGCAAAACACTTCTTGCTACCTTTTAAACATCTACGAAGTAGGTGAATTGTTTTCTAAATTTGTGTTGGAAAAAAATTTCATTAATGGCATCATCATCAATCACAGGGATGCTAGCAAAAACTGCAAGTCATTAGCAGGAGTACCATTCTGACCCCTACTGCATCAGAGGAAGCCCTCATCTCCCACTGTGTGACTCTTCCTGCCAGCTACAGATGTAAGCAACAAATAAGTATAGCATCTCAGAGGAGGGTTTCTCGGGCCATACAGCAAAATTGACCAGGACAATGTAAGTCATCTTTCCTGCTCCCAGGTATTTCATTCTCCCTATCTGGATTTTGAACTTGAGACCAAGGGAAAGTGGGTGCATGGTCTCACTGGCCTTAAACTGGCAATATCATATTTTTAAAACCGTATGTCCACACTGGCTTGGTCATGTCCACAGAATGGAAGATGGCAAGATCCCCAGGGACATACTCTGTGGGAAGCTGGTTTAAGGCATCAGGCCCATTGGCAGAGCAAATGTTACAAAGATATCTGCAAATGTAACGAGAAGGTTGGCAACATTGACCCCACCCAGTGGGAATCCATTGCAGACGGCCACAGTGCCTGGAGACAGTCGGGTCACGTATCCACAAGCAGTGACCAGAGGAGAAATGACAGCTGGGAGGAACACAGAGAGAAGAAAAACCCATAGTGTACCCATAGTAACAAAACCAGACGCCTTTACCTGCCCCACCTACAATAGAACATGTCTCTCCCATATTGGTCTCTCCAGCCACAGCAGGTGCTGTAACTCTCCAACGGTTTGACTTCACCCCAAAGGTGCACCCCTTCACTGTCTAATGAGACAGAAGGATGCCAACAACAACAACAGTAATGTATATTACTTACCAGATATGGAATTCCAGGTATAGACCCCAATAGGGCCCAAAAAGGTCTGGTAGGGGTTGCTAACGGCATTGTAGCATGTAAATCCAGAACTGAGGAAGGAGCTGATCAAACTAAGAACTAGCAGAATAATAATCACAGTGTTGAAACCCTTCGTTTTAGTATTTTCCAGCAAATCTACAACTGAAAAATAATACAGCATAGTTAATATCAGTAGATACAGTGATTAATACTTCAGATGAAAATCACCTTGTGTCAACTGGTTTCTATGGATGGAATTTTTTTAAAGCTAACTATATAGTATTGCTAAGAAACGGGGGGGGGGGCTATCAAATATGATCAGACATGTCTGATTCTAGAGAAGTTGCCCTTCTACATTGGGATTCAGGCAAGTTGACTTATACATATTCTTGGATGTTTAGCTCTTTTGGTTTCTCCTCAGTCTTTCAGTATTTTTAAAAATTACTGTTTTTGTAATTTATCCTTGAAGTTCAAACATTTAGACATGAAGGAATACCCGTTTGAAAAACAGCCTAACTGAGCATGTACCATTGTACCTAGTAGAGTATGACAAGCTTCTAAGGAGATGGGCAGCTGCAAGTTTATAACTCTTGATGTTGCATAGAAAAAGATTATGGTCATCACAAAACTGTCTAGGAACTACATTTCATAGTTATATAGAGGATATCAGAAGCAGTGATTCAGTTGATAAATGAGCCTTCCACACACCCCTCTCTCTCTCGTGTATGAGTATGTGGGAGAGGAGCTGCGATCATGCTTGCTCTCCCCTTCATGGCATTCATATAATTTTATCTGAAACCATGCACCTATGCACATAGAACTGTGCACATTCCCCTGTTCATGGAAGGATTATGTGCATATACTCCAGGTGGCCTAGTGAATGTGCATAATGACCGGTTATTGCAGATATTAACCACTCAATTTATATTCCCCTTAAGATAAAATATCTCATTTGATAATTCCTTGCCCATCCATTTCCCACATTGTAGGAAGCACTTATTGAGAACTAAGGTACATGTGTGTGTGTCAAAGAGAGATTATAATTTCCTCACAAAAAAAACTTATTCACAAGTATTTTTGCAAAAGTAGAAGTGTCCATGTTTCAACAAGATATTTCAAATTAAATCTAATCAAGATTGTCTGTGCTGCCTTTTCTGTACCGGCAGAATGAAAACTCAATTCAAAGTATGTCAAATAAATATTTCAGAATAAAACCAGTTCATTCTGCCTATATTTGGAAGAGTCCAAGAAGCCACGTTTGTTTATTGCATCATACAAATCATTAATGGCAGGCTATTAAGAGCCCAGTACTTTGATAGAGCTTTGTATGCCTTGCACTGTTAACTTCCAAGACATAAAAGAGAAGATCAAGTTTACTGTTCAGTGGAGTAGCAGTCACAATAAATTTAGGGGATAATATCAGAGGTCTTTGTTAGTTTGCAGTGAGGCTACTAATTAACTGACCTTATAATATACAAGCAAATTGCTCTTGCCAGCAAATTCCTTGCAGCCCAAGAACTGTGGTATAAAGGCATCGATCTAATTCACGCTACAAAATTTTACAGCGTGTCTTACATTCTGCTCTCAGACACAACCTTCACCATTATCAGCACTGTGCTCTGTATCAACAGAAGTTCTATACAAGAGATCAGTGCCCAATGCAATAGAGAAGTATGTGGCATCAGGGGATGTGGTTTTGCAGCTTCCATAGTATGTAAACAAATATATAAATTCATGGGATGTAAGAACTGCCATAGTGGATCAGAACAAGCTCTATCTAGTTTGGTGTATTGTTTCCAACAGTGCCAACCAGATGCTTCTGAACATTCACAAGCAGGAAACAAATAAAAAAAAATCTCCCTGTTGCTTGTATTTAATATCATATAATTAAACATATACTCTTGAGAGTCCCATGGACTGCAAGAAGATCAAACCTCTCCATTCTTAAGGAAATCAGCCCTGAGTTTTCACTGGAAGGACAGATCCTGAAGCTGAGGCTCCAATACTTTGGCCCCCTCATGAGAAGAGAAGACTCCCTGGAAAAGACCCTGATGTTGGGAAAGATGGAGGGCACAAGGAGAAGGGGACGAATGAGGACGAGATGGTTGGATAGTGTTCTCGAAGCTACAAACATGAGTCTGACCAAACTGCGGGAGGCAGTGGAAGACAGGAGTGCCTGGCGTGCTCTGGTCCATGGGGTCACGAAGAGTCGGACACGACTAAATGACTAAACAACAACAATTAAAGATATAGTGCCATTGAACTTGGAGGCTTTATTTAGACACCCATTGAGAGACCTATGCTATTTTGGCACAGGATTTCTACAATTTCTTAAAGCTGACTAGTTTATGGCATTATTACAGAACAACTATGTTGTTCTAGTCTACCTGACACTATAGTTTCACTTACAAACTCTAAAAGACTTTGTACTTAGAAAATAAATCCTTGAATGAAGGAACTCAAAGTTTAGTAAACCAAATTTCTGTGAAAAACAAGCATTTGGGCTTTAAAATGGACTTTCATGGGAAACTGAAACCTACTTAGTGATTTCAAAGGAAAATAGCAGATCTCCAAAATGTCTTCATTTATACAATGTTCAGTAATTTGATGAAACTCTACATCAGGGGTCAGCAAACCTTTTCAGCAGGGAGCCTGTCCACTGTGCCTTAGACCTTGTGGGGGGAAAACTATATTTTTTTTTGGGGGGGGAGAATGAATTCCTATGCCCCACAAATAACCCAGAGATGCATTTTAAATAAAAGCACACATTCTACTCGTGTAAAAACACCAGGCAGGCCCCACAAATAACCCAGAGATGCATTTTAAATAAAGGGACACATTCTACTCATGTAAAAATACACAGATTCCCGGACCGTCCACAGGCCGGATTTAGAAGGTGATTAGGCCGGATCCGGCCCCCAGGCCTTAGTTTGCCTACCCATGCTCTACATGATATAAAAGGGTGCTCACTGAGAAGTACCCATTAAGATCAAGACATCTGTGGAATATATGCTGCAGTCCTTCCATCCACAGGGCTCCATGATGAAGAAAGTGGATAAGGCAGTTTTTGCCAATCTCTCCTTACCCCATTGCATTCCCTAGCCCACCTGTCATGCTTTCCTGGAGGGTCCACCAACTCTCTCTTGAGAAGCGTTTCATGGGGCACAGAGGAAATTGACCAAAATCCTCTCTTCCCCCTTTTCAAGTGGGAGTATCCCTTTAGCAGAATTCCGCTCATAGCAGATCTGGATTCATCCCATTATAAATCATGGCACTACTTGGTGAAAAGCCTAGTGACAAGAGGATGCGAATGGTGGTTTCTCCCAGCCATTTCAGCCTTGGCTTTTCCTTTCTCTCTTTTTATCAATTATTCACTCAGATGTATTTGGTATGCATCCATCTAGCATTTTAGAAACTTTGCCCTTCAGAACTATGAACAATAACTAAATGAACAATTCATAGAATACCAAGGGCACTAGCTAGCATTCAGGAAACAAAGGAGAAACCTTGCTTGGACTTTGCTGTGGTGTATGAAGTCTATATAGGTAAGGAAGAAGATACAACATTGTTATCAAATGATAACCGTGAACCAGATCTAATTGTATTCCAGTTGGCTCACTTGCACTTATTACTGATCACACAGGGAAAGAGTAGACATGAAACTTTCTTTCTGTGAACTTCCTTAAATTAAATTAAATTAACTTAGGACCCAAACCAGTGCATATGAGATGTTTGGCCTATTAAAAAAAAGTCATACTAATATTATGTTTCATAATTGTCAGTGAATTATATTTAGCCAATGCTTTATTTTATATACAAAATTCTTTTATGTAGTTCTGCTTCTGTGAGCAAGGTTTACCGTGAAAACTGGCATACAAATAAATTGAAGATGAGAACATGTATTCCAGCAAGACCACTATAGGACCTAATAAAGTTGGCTGACATCAGGCATTTGTTCACCTGCTAATCTTCCGATGTAATAATTCTATGATATGCTAGCAATGGCCTTCTGCATTCTACACAGGACAAAATGGCCAGTCCTTGTGCAACAGAATAAATGGACACAAAATTTAACATCCAAAGACACCCTGCTGCTGGTGTGAAAGTGGCTATTATTAGGAAGGAAAATTGGTGAATTAACACAAGACATGAAATTCTATCACCTATAGCTTGAATTAAGAGAATACAAATACAAACAGAGCTATCTTCCTGGAAACACTTTCTCTGTGACTATCTTTCAGCTTCAGCTAATTCTTATCATTTTCATGCCGTAAGTCATGGATTATTTTGTCAATTTTCTTTTAGAGAGTTTGCTTGTAACAATGTTTGCCATTCTTATTTTACAGCTCTTTGCTTCCTGGTGTTACTCTTCTCTTCCATAAAAGTATCCACATAAAGAAATTAAAGCCATGGTTCACAATACCCAAGTAAACAGACAGCATTAAACCAAACAGCTCCCAACAATAACTCTTTATATTTACTTCAGTAGATGGTTACCTTGGAAAGGGGTATCCTCAACACTAAGTCCATTTTGCACGTTCTTTGAACAAGATCCTTCAAAGAGTCCATACGTAATGAATATTGTCTCAGTGGAATTTACGTCACCGAATTTAATCTCACTTGAAACCCAATTTTTGGTTGCAAGAACAAGGCAAACTATCACCAAGGAGATAACACTGGTGAAAAAAGCAGAAGCAAACATCAGGGATTTTCTCTTGGATGGCATTTTATCAGAAAAGTGTTTTTCTGAGGTGCAGTAAGATTTCCCTCCTCGATTCTTAGTTCTCTAAATGAGAAATCCAGTGAATAGAAGCTTCACTTCTGCTGCTGAATAATGGGGACCCTGTTACTGGTATCTGTGCTGGCAGAAAGTCATGCCCATAAACTTTGAACTAACAGCAGTGGTAATAAAGTTGTAAAATCATTGAACTTTGGTCTGCAGCAAAGTGTTGCCATAGTGACAGGAAAATCACTCCAACCATGAACAGTAAAGATCTGAAAGGGCTGTGGCTCAGGGGGAGAACACCTGTTTTGCATGCCGAAGATCTCAGGTTAAATCACTGGTGTCTCCATGTAGGAAGACAACACTGAGCTAAATGGACCAATGGCCTAACTCAATATAACAATATTCCTGTGTTCCTGTGAAAGCTTTGCATAATCAAAGAATTCATTAGAAAGCTCAAATTTTGTAGACTGAGTGTTGTTGTTGTTTTTTTCATTTTGCACATATGGATTTTTTTGGCAATGTACATTTGGGGGGTGAAACTCAGCTTCTTGTTTGTGTTTGCTTTCTGAAAACATGAAGAAGGAATAGCAAAGGGTTAGTATATACACACATAGGGCCAATTCATTCTGTTGTTATAAATGTGTAAAAGACACAATGGTGACTTGCCTTTGGTCAGAGCTTTCTTCATTTGCTTCCCAAACGGTGGAGGAGATACCTGGTTTGCTCAGCCTGGTAAACTATAGTGCTCGCTTCGGCAGCACATATACTAAAATTGGAACGATACAGAAAAGATTAGCATGGTAAACTATGGCTTAGCCAGATCATGCTGATATGTGGGCTTCCGGAGAAGACCTTGTAGCTGCATTGCTCCTTCCTGGTCCTTTTCACTGCCATACGTTACTGAGCTAAGCCAAAGTTTGGCTTACTAGTGGGGTAGGAGAGCTGAAAATAATGCCAGTATGTTTCACATCTGGCAACCAACGCACTCCTTTGGTTTCAGATAGTACATGGGTAAAGGTAAAGGTAAAGGTACCCCTGCCCGTACGGGCCAGTCTTGACAGACTCTGGGGTTTGTGCGCCCATCTCACTCAAGAGGCCGGGGGCCAGCGCTGTCCGGAGACACTTCCGGGTCACGTGGCCAGCGTGACAAAGCTGCATCTGGCGAGCCAGCGCAGCACACGGAACGCCGTTTACCTTCCCGCTGGTAAGCGGTACCTATTTATCTACTTGCCCCCGGGGGTGCTTTCGAACTGCTAGGTTGGCAGGCGCTGGGACCGAGCAGCGGGAGCGCACCCCGCCGCGGGGATTCGAACCGCCGACCTTCTGATTGGCAAGGCCTAGGCGCTGAGGCTTTAACCCACAGCGCCACCCGCGTCCCACACGGGTCCCACAGTACATGGGTAGACGAGCCTAAAAAGCCCAGGACACAACTTTCCATGGCTCTCTAGCGACTATGGTGGCTCATTTATCAGAAGTAATGTATTTAGAATTAACTTTGGAAGTGTATACTCGATTCTGACCAAACTAAGCCTTCTTTTGCTCTAGGACAGTGATGGCCAAACTCTGCCTTCCAGCTGTTTTGTGTTTAGGGACATCCCTGACCACTGGCCTGTTAGCGAGGGATGATGGGAGTTGTAGTCCAAAAAACAGCTGGAGGGCCAAGTTTGGCCATCACTGCTCTAGGAGGCTTAGTTTGGTTATGGCCCCAGTAAGTCATTCCCATATTCTGAAAGATACAAATACAGTGGTACCTTGGCTTATATACGCTTCAGGTTACATACGCTTCAGGTTACAGACTCTGCTAACCCAGAAATATTACCTCGGGTTAAGAACTTTGCTTCAGGATGAGAAGAGAAATCGTGCTCTGGCGGCGCGGCAGCAGCAGGAGGCCCCATTAGCTAAAGTGGTGCTTCAGGTTAAGAACAGTTTCAGGTTAAGAACGGACCTCCGAAACGAATTAAGTACTTAACCCGAGGTACCACTGTAGTATAACACAGTGGCTAAAGGGTGATTGAGACAAATCTCTTCACTTGGCTGCTGTCCATTACGACTTGTAAGGTGACTAACAGGAGGTGGAGCCAATGACAGATGGAGCCACTTTGACTAAAGAAGAGGAAGTCATCAGGCAGCAACACCCCATGGACTGGCTCTAAGTTAGAAAGCAGGCAGGCAGGTGGAGCTCTACTTATGTCCATTGCTATGTCCATTGGGCATTCTCTAGTGGTTACTTGAATGTGGGGCTGAAAGGGTGGAGCATTAAGAAGGAGTGCTTTCATATTGCAAGGAATTGTGGGAGCTATGGGGCGCATGAGTTAATGAGAAAATTAATTTTAAAATAAATGTATTTCTTAGCATATAATAAAATTGTAAGGACATCATCATGCTGCAGTTCACATAATCATGGGTTGGTGTTTGGAGAGGTGTCAAGGGACAAGGTTTGGCAGAGGAGTAGGGAGTTTGGCAGGGGGCGGCTAGGTGGAGTTAGCAAGCAATGTGAGCAGCAGCACAACCCCTAGTCTACACATCATGTCAGATAGCCTCATGTAGAGCTCTGCATGCATTTTCACACTCACTTCTTTGTCTAAAGGCTATTTTTCACATTATGTGAAAATGCCAAAGAGAGTTATTTTTCACTCTCTTTTCACCTTACACTTTTCATAAAATTTAACACTTGGAATTATTATGCATGTTTTGAGCCGTGCACCTTTCTCTTGTCTGTTCCATTTGCTTGAGGAACTACTCAGAATTAAGCTTTTCTGTGCTTTGCCTTTCCATACTCATCTAAGTTTGCATGCTAGGGCTTGTGCAAACTGCCAGTTTACGTCAAGTCAGTATTGAACTGGAGTTGATTTAGTTTATCGTTTACCTGCTGTCGCTACTCCGAAAGCATCTCAGTGCTGGTGGCTGTGAGGCAGGTTGCATCTCTTGGAAAAGTGAGCCCCCTCTGTGCAAGTATCTGGGTGTACAACTTGGGCTGCAATCCTATACAGAGTTTCCTGGAGGCTAACCCCATTGAACTCAGTGGGGCTTACATTTTTTATTAGACATGAATAAGACTGTGCTATCAGTATTCAGAGAGATTCTCTTTTACTTTTTTAAAAAATCTAGCTTTTATACCTTTTTTTTTTTTTAAGCTAAGCACGGTTCCCAGTGGTAAGAGGATGGTATCATAGCCTACCTCCCTTGAAACCCATTCTGTGTTTCAATATACTTGTCCATCTATTGTGTCCCTCCTAATTTTGGAAATCCAACAAATATTAAAAATAGGGGTACGTGAATATTTGTATAACTCCAATTACAAAAAAGAGAAGGTGTTTCACTGGAAAATTTGGATTATATTGATGCAGGTTTTGATGTGTTTGTGTCCAATATTCACATCTGCATCAAGAAATGAAATCTGGTAGATCATAGCATCAAACTATTTCCTTTATACTGTAGCTGTTGTTGTTTTTTGATCTGCTTTTCATGAAGAACAAAATACATGCTTCTTGGAGCAATAGTATTTCATATAGGCTTTGAAAAGTACAGTTGAGTCTCTTTGTTTCATTATTACTTTAGTGGATTTATCCTATTGCCATCCACTATAATTACTGCAAATAACTACTTACAGGTGAAAAGCAGAATGAAGCTGTTGGCATGCCTGCTTCTCTGTTCTGAATTCATTCACAATGTAAGTCAGCTGCAAGTTAGAAATTTTCACACATGGGGGTGGAATTGACCTATCATTTTAATGTCTTGGTTATTCAAAGGAATAAAAGCGAACTGCTATGCTAAATGAGAAAACTGATATATGTTTAGCCCAACCATCAGATGACACAGCAGGAATCAATGAAATTAATGAATTGTTCACAGAATTTATTAGGATTCTGATGAGAAGAGGGCAGGGGAGAGATTAGCCCCTCAGTTTATGTATGAAAATCACCAGAATTGTGCAGCAGGTGAAACTAACTCTCCAGCATGACAATCCCAAACCTTTTCTCCTTTGTAAGCATTTTTGTGGTATTTCAAGTTTCAGAACAATAGTAAATAAGTCATGTAATTTCACATGCTGATTCAAACTAATATGGACTTTTTTTAAAAAAAAAAAGCCTTTCTTCATACTCTGTAAGTCAAATTGCACAATACTAATAGTTGACCACAGCATTAGACAAGTTTTAAAACCTACTGAAATCAACCATGAAAATTAGGTCAGTTATTAACTAGTTATGATGTCAATTGTGTGATAGCTATTAATATGACTAAAAGTTGAACCAGCATCCATAGGGGAGCCCAGTCAGGACTGGGACTTCAGAGCTGTGACAACTCCTGCCATCCTTTAACTCATTTGCTTACAAAGTAGCATTACTTGTCCTGGGAGAAAAGTATCCATTGGTGAAAATACAGTGGTACCTCGGGTTACATACGCTTCAGGTTACAGACGCCACTAACCCAGAAATAGTACCTCGGGTTAAGAAATTTGCTTCAGGATAAGAACAGAAATTGTACTCCGGAGGCGCGGTGGCAGTGGGAGGCTCCATTAGCTAAAGTTGTGCTTCAGGTTAAGAACAGTTTCAGGTTAAGAACAGACCTCCGGAATGAATTAAGTACTTAACCCGAGGTACCACTGTAGCAGCCTCCTTCCAGCAACAAATAGCTGGCAGTTGATTTTAATTCTGATTACACATACCCTAGAGCTACTGTTTAAAATGTAAAAACTGTAGGGTAACCAGCTTCATATAACCAACATGCTTTCGGCTAGTTAATATATGAAGGGGTTAAAGCAATAGAGTAAGCTGTCCTGCCAGGCTTAAGCTATATCACTTTCCCTCACCTTGGGAGGAAATGGGCAACCAAACCTTTTGCAGTACTCAGTGTACATGTGAATTTGATGCATGAGGAATCCTGAGCTGATCCCTCTAGCCGCTTTTGTTTCAGACAAGAATGGAGTCTGAAGGTTGTGTTTTTCTATACCAATAGTTGAGGATCTTTTATTGTTTTGTTACCAAGCAACTTTTTGCTGTCTGTGCTGTGCAACTTTTTCAGGCTGCTCTATGGAAAATTACATGAATCTGATATAAGGTGAGTTTAATACAGTGGTACCTCGGGTTAAGAACTTAATTTGTTCTGCAGGTCCATTGTTAACCTGAAACTGTTCTTAACCTGAGGTACCATTTTAGCTAATGGGGCCTCCCGCTGCCGCCGTGCGATTTCTGCTCTCACCCTGAAGCAAAGTTCTTAACCCGAGATACTATTTTTGGGTTAGCGGAGTCTGTAACCTGAAGCATCTGTAACCCGAAGAGTCTGTAACCCGAGGTACCACTGTAGAACAATTATAACTTACTAGAAACGTTGAATGCAAGTAGATTCCTCCCTGGTTAAAAGACCCATTCAGATGTTCCCACTAAACGATTAAAGGTCAAGTAATGAGGCAGTGCACATGGCGATACTGGGAACAGGGTTTTTATTAGCTCCATATTCCAGATGGGGGTGGAGACTGAGATACTGTGGCTTGCCTAAGGCCATCTAGTGATTCCGTGGCTAAGGCAAGATTTGAACCACAGACTTACTGGATTGCAGCTCATAGTCTTAGTGCAGAGAACAAACAGCTTATCTGATAGTAACCAAATATTCTGGAATATTTATTGCAAAGTATAATAGTAAGTACTATAACACTGCTGCATTTCAATGATGCAGTCAATAATTTCATATATGCATAATAAATGCAGCTACTCACAGGATATGTGTGGGCGTTGATATTATACATATGGATAGGAAGGAATATCTTGCATAGATTTTATTGGCACGGCAAAATTTTACTGGCATGGCAACAAATGGTTTATTCAGTTCCTCCCACAACCATCATAATAAAAAGTCATTAAAGCTCCAACCCATATTCTGTCCATGACTCATTGCACATGAAACACTGTTTTCAGAATGTCTTGAAGAATACTGCTGGTGATGAATTGGACACTTTCCAGTTTGTGTCACAGAAAGATGTAGGTCTTGATGTCTGTTGTTGCCAGACATGCTGTCAGGTGTTAACCATAACACACACAGAAGTCCCAAGATTTTCAAGCCTACAGTAGAATTGAGGATTTTGTGGGAGAAGTGTGATAACTCCTTGTTCCTGCTAGTTCTATGTATTGCTGCAAGCTTGCTCAGCTCTAGCATCGGCCCCCACCCTTCACCCCTTTTTTGTTTTTATGCTCCAAATTGTCCATGCACCAGGATCTCAGACTACATTTCAGGATTTGGATGTGTGTATACAGCAAGTTGTAACCCTGACCATTGTAACTGCACCCCATCAGGTATATGATAAGACACCTGTAGTGGTAATGGCATGTATGAGGTCTTCCTCTGGGGCCCACAAAACCTCTGAACACTCCTACCCTATTGGTCATGATGTGGTAAGGCTGTCTACCTTTTTCTTCCTTGAAAAGTAAATAAAGCCAAAGGAGGAAGTTGGAAGAGTGACGTACTTTCTCACTTCCTGTTTTAGCTCTATCGGCTGTTGAAGGCTCATATTAATTTTACTACCATAATCCACAGATGCCAACAACAGTAATCATTGGAAAAGTGAAGTGTGTACACACCAGGATTGCCATATTTCAAGAAGTAAAATATGGACCCCCCCCCCCAAATTGTTGATCTGCAGGGGCAGGGCAGTGATCTATTAAGCCAGGGGTTGGCAAAGTTTTACCTGCCTGGGCTGCTCAAGTCCCGCAGAAATCTCTCTGTGTGCCGGATTGCGTGTGCAATTTCCGGCGTCTGGGCATGCGCAGACACGATTTCTGGCACTGCGGAAGCGAGTCCCCATGCTGCGCCAGTTTAGCGCAGCACGTGGGGATTTGCCAAGGGGGCGGCTCCGTTCAGGGGCAGTTTGTGGGCCAGTTAAACTGCCCCCGTGGGCCGCAGGTTGCTGACCCCTGTATTAAGCTCTATTTATGTTCTTACCATATGCATGGAAGGGGGAAGAATCCAGTGTGCTAAATGCATGTGCAAAGTCTTCCTTGAAGAACAGCAGCATCTTTTAAGTCTGGGGTGAATGCAAGGTTCAGCAATGTTATTCAAATGTTATTCAAACCTAAAGGGGACAAGTCTGTGCATAGAAAAGGCTTGATAAATTGATTGCAGGACAGATGGTACTACGCTGGAGGCTGCACAACTGCAGCATGTAGGTTGGAAAATTGCATCTTTAAATGCCCTCTGCTTCTCCACTTCATAAACTTTAAACACGGAGAACCAGCAAAATAGGACTTAGAAACTTCTGCATCAGGGTATATAGCCTGAGGTCACATGAGGCAACCACGATGCTGAAGCTAAACAAGTCACGGTCTAGTGCAGAGTTTGGATGAGAGGCTGCTTGGGGTGAAAAAAACACAGTACATATATATCTGTGTAAGATAAACGAAATAAAATACAACATTTGGGAACCTGCAAACACTATGGGGAAGGCCACTAACTGATGATATGCTAAGAAAGTACAGGAGATGCTTGGTAAGTACTGGGGCTTTACCTGTGGTCAATTTTAATTACAAATTAGGCCTCAGAAGTAGGATATAGCAATCATTCAATATCCTATATCCAAATAGGATAGCAGATCAATTGTTCTCAGTACTTCCCTACCTCTTTAGCAATGTTTGAGCAGGAAAAGAATCTACATTTTGCAGAAGCAACCAGATTCCCAGACACCATTTTCTTGGATGCTATAAATATGATGTTTATTTTTAAACCAGCGGATAATAGCCTGTACATTTAATACACTAATGGATAAAATGTGCTGATTTTTCTTGAACATATTCAGCAGTGTCATTTTAAAATTGCTTAAATAAGAAAAATGCTTTAAATTAAGTAACAATTATTTGCAAATGATTATACCTGTAAGGAATAGGCAGACTCTTGTGTCTAGTCCACAATACTGTATTCCTTTTACCCACTTGCTGGGGAGTAAATCCTATTGACATCAATGGAACTTGCTTCTGAGTAGACATGTATAGGCTTGCTCTGTTACTGACACACTGTGAATATGGAAGAAAAGTTTTTATTTCTTTTTTTATTTGGGTCACAAAGGCAGCTCCTGGTTTCTCAACTATTCCTCTTTGTCCAGTAGTAATTGAAGGGTGGAAGTTTGGTTCATGACATACTGTGGGTTGTATCCAACTAAATTATACCCATTAAAATTAATGAGCCTAAGTTAATCATGTCCATTAATTTCAATGGGTCTGCTCTGAGTAGGATTAGCACTGGATACAGCACCAAATGCACTATTTTACTTCTGCTTCATAGTTCAGATGGAGCTTCCTTTTCCAATATGCCTAAAAAGCACATCCCTTTCCCCTGATATCCTTCACTATGCAAATACTTCATACATTTAGTAAAGTTCTGCTGAAGTTCGAGGTGGAGATATATGAGGAAGCAGGACTTTACACAGGATTGCTTTAAACCTTATTTATGGGGTGTACTTCAGGACGAGCCAGATTTGAAAGGGATCATAAATGATTATACAGGATTAAGGCACGGACCTAGAATATATTAAAATAGGCTTCTGAAAGGTTGGCTTATACCAAACACTTTTTAAATGGCTGTCAATACACCCATATGAATGATCCCAAAGGTCTGGTGTATCACGAGCACAGGGTTATTAGCATCCTTAAACAATTTGAAATGGTAATAGTTGATACTGCACTGGCAGGCTTGAGAGGTGGAGGAGTCAATTCATCTGAACATAAGAGGAATCCTGTTGGATCAGGCCAAGGTTCCATCTGGTTCAGCAATCTGTTTCCTCTACTGGCCAACCAGAAGAGTCTGGGAAAGACCACAAGTAGGGCGTCAAGTAACAGTTCTGCCCTATTTCTGTCCTCCAGCATCTAGAATTCAGTGGTGTTTAGCCAGCTGCTAAATTCCATACACCATTTTCACTGGTGAAAGACAGTAGGAACAAGTTGGTAAGGGTGGGGAAACCTTGGGGTGGGTGTGTCAATGTGGTCCTCTAGCCCTCTAGACCAGTGTTTCCCAACCTTTTTTGGGCAACGGCACACCTGTTTAATGAAAAAAATCTCGCGGCACACCACCATTACAGCCCCGTGACGTCAGCGCGCAGCGTCACGCCGGGAGGGACGCACGAAAGTGAAAGTTTTTTCCCTCCCCCTTGCCGGGGAACCTCCAAGCTTTGGGGGTGGGAGGAGGCAGCAGAGCGAGGGACTGAGGGACGGCGGCAGCTGAGGCGGCGGCGGCTGTTGTGGTGGTGGTGGCGACGGGGCTTGAGGAGCCGTCGCCGGGAGTTGCTGCTGCTGCTGTTGCTGCTGCTGCCCGGACATGCCGGCCTCCTCCTCCTCCGCTGTCTCGCGCTCCTCCCTTTTGCACGCGCTGCCCCGCCGCTCGGCACCACCACCGCGGAGCCGCCCCCGGCCTCACCGCCGCCGCCTCTCACCACCCGCCTCGCCCGCCTCCCTCCCATGGCACACCAGCCAACGTCTCACGGCACAGTAGTGTGCCGCGGAACACCGGTTGGGAAACACTGCTCTAGAGTGTGTTCTTGAACTCTGATAATGCTTCCTGTTTGTCTGAATTAGGCATGTGTGTAGAAACTACCAAAGGTCCATATAGTCAAAGCTATGGTTTTCCCAGTAGTGATGTATGGAAGTGAGAGCTGGACCATAAAGAAGGCTGATCGCCGAAGAATTGATGCTTTTGAATTATGGTGCTGGAGAAGACTTTTGAGAGTCCCATGGACTGCAAGAAGATCAAATGCATCCATTCTGAAGGAAATCAGCCCTGAGTGCTCACTGGAAGGACAGATCGTGAAGCTGACACTCCAGTACTTTGGCCACCTCATGAGAAGAGAAGACTCCCTGGAAAAGACCCTGATGTTGGGAAAGATGGAGAGCACAAGAAGGGGATGACAGAGGACGAGATGGTTGCACAGTTTTCTTGAAGCTACAAACATGAGCCTGACCAAACTGCGGGAGGCAGTGGAAGACAGGAGTGCCTGGCATGCTCTGATCCATGGGGTCACGAAAAGTCGGACACGACTAAACAACAACAACGTAGAAACTAACCTATTGCGCAAAGGCAATTTTTCATTCATTGATCTACCAACTTTTGCCTCTGGCACAGCCCACTACTGGCATGTGGCCCTTCAAAAGTTGCTTGGAAGGGAATGTGGCTCTTGGGCTGAAAAAGTCCCCCCAGCCCTGGTATAGAGTATGTACAAAACATGGCAAAATATTTGCCCGCAAAATTTATAAGCTTAAACTGTATTACCAGAAGTAGGGCACTTTTGAGCTGTTTACGATCTAGGGAAAGGTTTTCCCTAATGTGCTGACAACTGTACCCTCACATTTTTTGGTTGATCAGCAGAGTGGGAAATTGAGGCCCCTCACAGCAGAAATTCCACATCTACACTTGTCACATACCATATATTGGCTCCGTATGAATTCCTGCATGGAGAATTTGGAGCTGTGCAAAGCAAAGCCCAGTGTTACAGGAGATGCAGCAAAACACATAGTTTTAATTGTGGACCTTTGTCCTTAAGCTCCCCATCTTTCTTTACAGTTTCTCTCCCCCCCCCTCCTTAGCTGCTAATTCATGCCCTCCATCTTTAGCATGTGGGTTTGCAGCTACAAGTGCATCACTTCCTGCTTTAAGGTGAGTCACACACCGCCAATCCCATACCTTTCCCAACTTTTTAAAGTGAGGGCATCACACGTGAACTGGAAGGCTGCGTACACCGTACATTGAATGCACATGATATCTCCCCAAGAATCCAGGATCTATCCTGCCCAAACTCTTCTTTCCGCGCCGCCAGTGAAAGTATAGGGGCTGTGTCCTCTTTTGCGCCTGGTAAACCACTGCAGCCGCCACTACCCCTTGGTTTTTATTCGAGGTGTGTGTTGGGGGGGGGGGATTCCCGCCTCGTGCCTCCCGCGTGACGAAAAGGCCCCTGTTTCCCGCTCCCCTCGGTATCTGCAGCTGCAGTTTTCCTTGTCGGGCAGCAGGCGGCTCCCGCGCTCGGCTGGCGCCGCCTCAGATGCGCGCAGAGCGGCTGGCAGGCAGGCGAGGAGAGGGAAGGCAGGAAATTTCCTGCTTGGCCGACAGCGGGGTCCCTCCAGCCGCGGCAGGGCGAATGCCAGGGCGTCCCCCGCTCGCCTCCGCCTCAGTCCGCCAGCGACGCTGCCAGGAGGGCATGAGGAGCCGGCGCGCCTGCAGGAGCCGAGCTGGCCGAGTCCCCCGGAGGTAAGGCAGCAGGGCACGAGGCCAGCGGCCGGCGGAGCTGCCTTGCTGCTGCTGCTGCTGCTGCTCATTCTCCAGGCATGCCAGTCCCGGCGGCGGGTGTGCTTGCTTGCTTGCTTGCGTGCGTGCGTGTGGTTTGCCTCCGAGCCACCGGGGCTTTGCACGCAGCAGGGCAGGCGGGCTGCTTCCTCGGTTCCTCCACGCCCAGTCCCGAGCTGCGCCAGGGCATGGAGCGGGCGGGCGGGCAGGCGCCTCCTCTCCGCCGCAGAGGGGCACCGGCTGCCCCCCCAGGCTCTCCTGGGCGACGGAGGAGGAGAAGGAGCCGGCTGTGTTGCGAGGGGGTGTGAGGAGGGGGGGGGAGAAAAGGAGATGTCTCCTGCCCCACAGTCGCTTTGGCTAGCTGCCGCCGGGGGCGGGAGGGGGTGTCAGAAGCGGAAACGGCATTTCCCTTTGCACGGAGAGCGCCATGGAGGAGGAGGAGGAGGGGAGGGAGCCCCAGCCGCTCTCGCGCAGGTGGCGGAAAAGTCGTCAGCTGGGCTTGGAACGAAACGCAGGAGAGCCGGTTTCGCGGTGGGGGGGGGAGGCGAAGAGATTTGGCGAATCAGAACTCCGAACTCCCCCCCCCCCGTGCGCCAGGTGTGGCGGGTGGCCGGGAAGGTGTTTGTTTGCCTGGTGTGCTCACTGCAGCCTCCCTCCAAACGTTATGTCTCTAACACGGTCGCACCACATCGCCACACATCCATCGCCGTTCTTGCCTGTCGCCGCCGCTGTGCTTGTGAAAAGGGAGAGAGCCCATCAAATCTGTGTTAAATATCCTCTTAAAAGCAGCCCTTGGTGCCAAATGTCGCCAGGACATTGAATAGCACCGAGCATTTTATATAACACCTTGGGGAGTAGTTTTGGGAGAATTTGACGTATGTTTAGTAAAGTCAACTGCACCACAGTCCTGCAAGGTAGACCACTGTTGCTGGTTTGGAATGATGCTGATGTTGAAATGGTGACCGGCCTAAAGCCATTTACAGTACAGCCCATGGCAAGCTATACCTGGATGCATGCACCGCTCTGTTCAGTGGTGTGTGCTTGCTAATAAGTACGTTTGGTATTGCAGCCTTGGTAAGATTTGAATTGGGGGCTTCCTGGCTTAGCCACGGCACTACAGCAGGTTCAAGATGTGGAAAATTTGCAATGGATACCGAGTCTCATGCAATATGTTTTTGTGATTCTGCATAATATGTATGTATACATTGCTTTGCTTTCAGGGCTACAAACCTAACCAGGAAAAGACAATTTCTCATCTATCCTATCAGATTTTGGTCATGTTGGCATCTGTTGCACTTGGACCACGCGGGGGAAAAACAATCAAAAATAGTAATCAAATATCTGTAGTAAGGCTTTTGGTGCAACCTTTCCAGCAGTTGGATTTTTTAATTGAAACTAATTAACATAGTTATGCATCTTTTACATAGTAAGAAGCTGTCTTATGCAAATGATGTGGAGCTTAGCTCATGGCAATGATGGAGTCTGCTATGATGAGCGCCTTTGTGCTTGATATGCTTTGGTTATATTTCTGCCCCCCCCCCCCCATGGCATTGAGTCAGAAGGTGTTAAAATTGTGTGCAATTTGTTTTCTCAGGCAAGTAACGGTTTGGTTTTTGCCTGAATTTGAGAAACTTGAGGTATAACCGGGTGCTCGCTGGAACAGAAATTTAGTGCTGCTCATCCTTCCGTCATCCAGAGAGAGAATTATTTAGAATGTTTATAGGTTTGCTTTGTTGCAGATTTCTAGGAGTAACGTCTGTTCTGCCAACCTTTGTAATAAAGAGACAATCGTGCCTTAGAAGACATTATGGAGGTGTTATTACTTTATTTTTTGTTGTGAAATGTTACTGGGTGGATGGATAAATTGCAGTTCACTGAACTTGCAGTGCATCCACGTTTACTCTGAAACCACTGTGACTTATAAATGTAAACTTGCTTCCAAATAAGTGTGTTTCTGTTTAACATTCTAGTATACAACACACTTTACGGCAGGAGAAGGAAGACCTTAGGCTTGTAGGAACTAGAACCCCAAGATCCATCAACTAGAACGAGGTGCAAAAGTAATGCAATTCTGAGCCCAGGAATTTCTGACTCCCATCTCTCAAAGTAGACCTTGCTCTACCTTCTGCCAAGTGCTACTAATTCAGTTTGGAGGCAATCCTCTAAGGATTCAATTGTTTATAATTATTTCCATTTTGCAGATGAGGAACTGACTCTCAAAGCAAGTGTTCTAAAGCCTTAGGTCATACGGTGAGCTAGAAGGAGTCTGTGAAACCTATTTCCAGAACCCACATGTCATTCTCCCTCTATACCATGTAGCAAACTTGCCCTGTGTCCTGACATTACCACCTTGTGGATTTTCCCACCCCTTCTATTGTCAGCTTGTTATGTGGAGCAGGAACAGGAAACACACAATGTGATGATGTCAGGACATCGGGCAAGTTTAGTACATATCACAGAGTGGGACAACTTAACTAGGGATACTGTTTTCAGAACCATCCATGTGCTTCTCATAATGTTCAGTCCTGCATTGGTGGATTAGTTAGCTCTGACTTCTTCTTTTTGTAAATGACTTCCCAAGTGTTTCTAGGGTCATGACTGTGTGAAGAAAGTAGCATCTGACCAAATCAATCTACTAATATAGCCACAACTTCCCAGTAGTGATCTGTGTGATTGCTTTGACGTGCCTGTTAGCCACAGTGCTTTTATGAATTGCTTCTGCAAATCAGTGGCTGTATCAGGTCAGACATTACTCCCCACACCCTGCCTTGTATCCCTAGGGCCACTTAAATATCTCTGTCTACAAACAATCTGAACCACCTCTAGTCTTCAGTAATGTGTGATGGTGGCAGCTGCAGTTAAAGTTAACAAGATTTTCTCCTGATTTATGAGAACTGTGTGTTTGTAATCTCAGCCCAGATAGGATGGTCCAGTCCACAGTAGAACCTTAGTAGCTGGTTTTGATAGACACCTTGTCATGCATAGTATGAATTTCAATTTGAGAGTGGGATAGGTAAAGAATGTGTAATTTTATACCAGCGTATTACCTTTCCATCTCTAAAATGTGGTGCCTAATCAATGAATTGTTTATAGAACTATATTTGTTTTTTAAACTTGAGATATGGAGCAGAGTTAAGATTATTGTGATGGCTACTGAAGACAGAAATGGGTTTTTTTTTAAACATTTCATTATTTTCTGGTGTTTAAATTGCCCTAACTCTGCACGTAATGATTCCCCTCCCTCTCTATTGACACGTAGAGATGTCAACGTGACAAATTAATTTAATTAAGGCTAATGTTACCCTTGCTGAGTAAATCTAGTTCATGTATATTTGTTTTTGTGGACAGTGATATTGTCCAGTTACTTTTTCTCTATGGGTCTGTTGTAGAAGGGCAAAATCGAGTGCACCAGGTAGCATGTTTGCCCAGATTTGCCCAGGATTTTATTTTCACGGGAGCTAATGTGTAGCAGCACAATGGCTCTTCTAACTTAAATAAGAGTTCTAAACTAAAAGGGGAATAGAAATAGCACCGAAGGCCAGAGCTGCAACGTTTGCTTCTCTTAGTGCTAGCTAAAGTGCTACTGAAACTGTGTGTGGACCCAGGATCAGGTGTTGAACTCAAGAGTCTATGCCCTAGGTGATTTCAGACCTTTATTTGTGAAACAGGGTCACAGGCATAGACCCTGCACCAAGTCTTAGGTTTAAAGTCCAGCAGTGAGTTTAAAGATGCTCCAGGTGTTTGGCAGAGAGGGGAGAGTAGTGAGGATCTTGTCAGGGGTGCTGAGGGAGGATGGAACAATGGTATAGCCTGGTTTACTCTTGGCAAGTGTGTATAGGAATGGCAACATCAATATTGCTATTTGAAGTCAAGGTATATTGACTTGAATTAAGACCCATCTAAAAAATACTGCAAGTCCAGGTTGCAGATGTGAAATTTGTGTGCTAGTGTTGAAGTCAGGAGAACTAAGCTGCTAGAAATAAGCAGCGATTGTGAAGAAAGTTTTTTGCAGATACAGTAGATACATTCATGGCACATACCCCGCCCCCATAAAGAAACCTGAGAACTATAGTTTTATATGGGTATTGGGAATTATAGCTCTGTGAGGGGTAAACTACAGATCCCAGGATTCTCTTAAGGTTTAGGAAATGCACTTCGAATGTGCTTTAAAGGTGTGAAATGCACACAACCTATCTTTGGCATCATTATACATCTCAGACTGCAATTAGGTGTATATGGGTTGATCCTTACATCATGCAGGGCTTATTGCAGATAAGGGATCAAAAATCCCCATGTTGTTTTATGTGGCTCTTAGTGATACTGCTATAATGGCTAGGCCCCATTTTCAATTCTCAGGACTTAGAACATCTGTTCATTTTGAATGAATGAAGCACATCAAATGAAAGAGGAAGCTCATGTTGTATTAGGACAAAACTGAATGTTTGCCTTGACCTTTATGTATTCTATACAATGGCTTTTGTTGTTAAAAAATAGTGGGAAGAATTCAACATTATGATGTTTCTGTTTGCCTAATGGAATGATCTCCTGTCTCCTCCCACATGTTGTTCTGGGTCCCTCCCCCAGCCCTCCAGAGTTAATAATTGGGGTATGTGGCAGTGAAGGAGAAGGGAAAGCCCTGTTGCAATAGCAATAGTCCTCGGATGGGGTTCCACGAGTAATGAGACTAGTTAGCTGAATTTGTGCCAGTTGCTTGGATCCTAATAGCCTTCTGCAAAAGGAATGGAATTCATGTTAATAGGCAGGGCTTTCCCTGTTCTGCAGACCCTTCATCCTTTGTAAATCTCTTGGGGGATGGAGGCATAGCTGTCAACTTTTCCCTTTTCTTGCGAGGAATCCTATTCGGAATAAGGGAATTTCCCTTTAAAAAAGGGAAAAGTTGACAGCTATGGCTGGAGGGACTCTTGGAAGTGGTGATGGATATAGTCCAATGGTTTACATGATTATGAGCAGCTATAGTCCTGTCTTCTAAAAATGGATTTATCTTAATTGACTAAAACAGCAGTATTAATTGATTTAATTGATTCATCATTTCTGAAACCTGTTTCTTTTTGGAGTATACGTACACATTGATCAAGTGAGGAAGGGCATATTTTTGTTTTGCCAGCAAAGAACCCAAACATAGAATCATAGAATTGTAGAGTTGGAAGTGATCCTTAGGGCCATCTGGTCCAACCAACCCCCTGCAATGCAAGAATCTCAGCTAAAGCATCCCTGACAGATGGTCATTCATTCTTTGCTTAAAAACCTTCAGGAGAGTCTGCACCTTCCAAGGGAGTCCATTCCACTACCTGTTCAGTTCATTAAAGCCCTTTACAGGTGTTCAAACTGGGCAAAATGGGTATGTGGAGAGAAACATTATAGTGGCAGGGTCTACTATTGACCAATGTGTGTTTTAAACAAATAACTGAAGGGAGTCTTCATGTGCATACTAGTTAATGTATAGAAATGTCTCCATGTAATTGCTAGCCAATTGGTTAGAATCCTCAGATAGCAGCAGCAGAGGAAATGATTAATTTTCCTCTACCTATCTTTTGTGATCCAAATGGTATTTGTTCTTTAAATTTGTCTTTGCATTTATGTTTTTAATGTCACATCTACTTTAGTGCAAATAGGCGTTGCTCAAAGGAATAGGCTTTGGGGGGGGGGAATTGCTACCCACTGTGCATAATTATTTTATGTAGGTCTCTTCAATTACTTGCCCACACGGGTTACATATTGACATAAGATGGTTTGCTTATTACAGATTCTTGTACTGAGTGTAAAATATGGCCTGTGGGGAATATGGCGATTGCATCCGCTTGTTTCTTGTTGTTCTAGCATACAAAGGACCTTTTGAGTAGAAGTTGTAGCTAAATGTGAAAGATTTCATTTTGTGGTGAGTATGGCATTGTTCTTTGGTCACAATTCTGTTATTGATTTTTAAAAATATATTTATTTATTTTGCAGCCTAGGCTGAAGTTGGTTGTCCTTTTAGTCTAAAGCCTCAGAAAAGAATATGCTATTCAAAGCACTTCATTTTACATTCCGTTTGCAATAGGAATATTATTGCTAAGCTACTTTTAGTGTGGTAATTGCTGTTTTGTCTGAATAACACGTATTATTTAAACTGATTTTTCTCTGGGTCAGGCTTCATATACTAACTAGACCCTGGAGTGATGAGTTTGATTGCTGCTTATTCACTATGTAAATTATCTGATTTTAAAATAAATATTATTTGCTGTAACGTCTTATCACTTTAATAATGTGTTCTGCACAGGAAAGAACATGAAACAAATTTAAATGTTATGGTGATTTTATTCCTAGAATTTAACGTTATAGGCTGAACATTAAGATAAGCTTTTGAATGGTAAGAGCAGCTCAGTAGTAGAGTCAATTACCCAGGGGAGGAAATCAATCTCTTGCTGAAGGTCTTCATGCAGATGTTAGGCAGTCTGATATTGGGATGATTTAGCTCAGGATTTCCTGTGTTTGATTGATCGACAAGTCCCCTTCCAACTCTATTATATGAATGACAGGGTTTGGGGGTCAGAAACCCTACGACGTTTGTAGTTTACTGATAAAGTTTGCCAGTAAACAACAGTATCAACAAAACGGTAAACACTGCAAACTTATTCATACTAAAAATAAATAAATAAATCCTGTTAGCATCTACTGCTGTGCTAAATTCCAAATTAAAGGAAGACAAGCAATCAATATTTTTTAATATTTAAAGAGTGTATTTTTTTAAAAAACCCACTTCCTTTCCCTGTTGAATCTTTGTGTCTTTCCTTCTTTGACTCAGCAATATTAGGCTGTGTTGTGGTTGCACTAAAGGGTTGCTGTCTGTTAAGGTTGTCTGTTAGTACACCTGCCTGATTCTTGACTCTGAAGATAGACTTTCCTGCAGCTAGTCTTCTTTAAAAAAGCCTTCTTTGTGGTACCACCTCATTTATGGAACCCCCTTCCCTCCAACAGGCCCTGATTATTAGTTACAGTCCTTGTTTTCTGATACTTGTTTGTGGTAAAATATTTCCCCTGTTTTTGCATTTGGGGGATGTGGTAAAACGTTGCTAGTGTGATTTGCTAGCATTGTCACTCTTCAGGTTCAGATAATTCCCCAGTGTCTTATCTAGAAGTTAAAAGATCTAAGGTTGTGGTTGGATGCATGAACATCACA
This sequence comes from Podarcis vaucheri, assembly GCF_965113315.1. Classification (NCBI taxonomy): domain Eukaryota; kingdom Metazoa; phylum Chordata; class Lepidosauria; order Squamata; family Lacertidae; genus Podarcis; species Podarcis vaucheri. The sequence goes on from NC_138763.1 coordinate 60,018,934, forward strand.
ACTGCAATTCTATATATGAACTTACCTGGGAATAAACCCCATCGAACTAAATAACACTTAGTTCTGAATAAACATGCATAAGATTATGCAAAAGGGTAGTTCATAGCCTACCATTTTGCACACTGTAGCAGATATGTTGTTTTGAACTCTTCACAACATATTGTTATGACTATTTTGTTTTTCTACATGTATGTATATGTTTTGGTTCACTTGGAAAATCATTTTATTGGCGTTTGGTGGAGGGCAGGGCTAATGCAATACAGACAGCAGACAAGACCCTGAAATAGTGTGTAATAGTGGAGGAGTTGGGATTCACAGGCATGGCAACCTTCACTATTCTTGGGGCTTCTCTATACTCACTACACTGTTGTCTTTGGTAAGTCAAGATTGGGTGTATTTCTTCTGGACCCAACTGTGCGCAATATTTCTAGGTGGCGATTGTGGCCAGATGAAATTAACATTAAGATTGTATTCATTTAAAAATACCAAATGTCACCACATACTAGTAATTATCAGAATGTTACAAGTTTTCTTTTCACTTCTAAGGAAAACAGAAATTGGGTTATTGCGTCTGATGTTTTATTTAAATCTCTGTGCAGCGTTTCTATGTTCAGCCACCTTAGGAGAAATCCTGATGTGATTGTACCGTCCTCCTCACACTCTGTGATGCAATAAAAATATTCCATTGACCTGACACAGATACTGAACATCTGTACCTCCTACAGAAAGCAGGAAGAGGACAGCATCTCTGAAAAATTAGACCATGTATCCTGAGAATTCAACATCTAGATGAAATACAGTCTTTATTGATTTTCTTAACAAATGATGTTTCTCTTACGTTCCAAGAGAAATGCATTTCAGACTTTAAAGAGAGCGGAAACATTAACTTTCCTTTGTAACTATGAATGGTATTGTTTATTGCACTATAAAAAGCTGTATTCTTACAAAGTTCAGATATGCTGATGTATGGGTTCCTTTTTAAGGAGGTAATTGTTTTAAGTTAGAATTATCTAGGAATTAATCCTGTTTTCTGACATTATTATGCTGCTCAAGTAGATATAGCTCATGTTTTTCAATTTTTCATTTATTGGAAGTTAGCACTGACCAACATAAAATAAATGATTGCTTATATTTTACCTTTACTGTGTAAATGTTAATTATATTATTATGCTCTGATAAAATCAATGATTTAGCACAGGATAGATATAGAAAGGTCATTGCAGCAAAAAAGATCACTGGAGCAAGAATATTGGCATATCTCCCAGGACCGGTATGAGGGGCAGACCATGATGGTGGTTTCACTTGGTGGTATATTGCTAGTGAAACCACCACCGCTCAGTGAGGGAGAAACAAGCTGCAGCCGGCCGCTGTAGGTAGAGGGGCTCAGAACCATGGCAGTTTCCCCAGATATCACTGGGGAATGTCACAGGGGTCCCTCTGTCTTGGGGAGTGGAGGGCTAGCTCAGCTGGGGGGCATTGAGCAGCGGGCTGGGGCTAGCTGCATTGGCCCTGACCTGCAAGGCGCTGGGATGAAAGCACCTCAGCTCCCCCATGGTGAGAGCTGAAGCAGTTTCACCTGAGGCCTCGCAGGCTGGGGCCAGTGCCTCTCTTTTCAATAGCACAGTATATCGCCAAACCTGAAGTTTGGCTGGAGATATACTGCAATGATGAAGACCTAATATTGCCCAGCCCTAAGCAAGAATAGGCATCGATCAAAACTGAAGGGAGGGGAAAAGGAACTCTATTTAAATTTTTAAAATTTTAATAAGAAAGCATGTTGTCATGCTAAACCTTTTAAGGACTTGTAAAGGTCAGTAATTGCAGAACAGATTAATAGGAAATTGAGTGCTTTCATAATGTAAATACAGTGGTACCTCGGGTTAAGAACTTAATTCATCCCGGAGGTCTGTTCTTAACCTGAAACTGTTCTTAACCTGAGACACCACTTTAGCTAATGGGGCCTCCTGCTGCTGCCGTGACTCTGGAGCACGATTTCTGTTCTTATCCTGAAGCAAAGTTCTTAACCCGAGGTACTATTTCTGGGTTAGCGGAGTCTGTAACCTGAAGTGTCTGTAACCTGAAGTGTCTGTAACCCAAGGTACCACTATACATGATAAAATACTAAAGCACAGAATCCAATTTTTCACTATAAAATATTATACTGTTTGCTTCATGGCCTTTTGTCTAAGATCAAGTGTAGCATCTGTTCTTATCAGTTAAACAACAATTATATTGTTTTTGCGCTTGCTGGTTTATTTGCTGATTTTAGACTGATTTAATCTATATTATTATTATTATTATTATTATTATTATTATTATTAATCTAAACATTGCAATACTACTGTATTTCTATAGGCATGTGGGTCCCTCTATGGTGAAGTAACTAGAATGTTGAACTTAGATGTAGGAAACAAGGTTCAGCTCCTGCTCAGCTATGACATTGCTGTCTTTCAGCCTAACTTTCCATTTTTAAGGATTGTCGTAAGGTCACAGTGTTCTTTGGAGAAAGGGTGGGGTAAAAATGAAAATATTCTATTGCTTTTCCATAGCTTCCACACACAAACCAGGAGATTGTCAGAGGTAGGTCGCATGACAAGTAAGTGTAGTTGCCTATTGCTATTATCCGCCTTCTGCATATGTCCCTGTGCAGTGGGCAAAATATAAGAAAAGCAGCATAAGAAAAGCTGCTCAGAAAACAAAAAACGAGTTTAAAAACAATACAAAATGGACATCTGTGGCAGAGATCTGTTCCTCCCACTGGGGAAGCTTACATTTACCAGCTCAGTTGGTAAAGCATGAGACTCTTAATCTCAGCAGGGCCATGGATTCAAGCCTCATGTTGAGCGAAAGATTCCTGCATTGCAGGGGGTTGGACTAGATGACCCTCGTGGTCCCTTCCAACTCAACAATTCTATGATTTTATGACTACAGAAAACATATAGTTTATCTATCCACCCAGTCCAGTACCTCCAAAAATACTACTGGTATTAAGAAAGCCAGTATTATTTGATTGCATTTGCTGCAATTAGTTTTTTCCTTTTCCTTGTTCTTGCTGAAAGCGCTCAATATAGTTTAGTACAGCTCCTTAGTAACAAGGTGTTGCTGCTGGCTTTTGCAAATTCTGCAGCCCATGATATTTTTAGCCCTTAACTTCAGCTGCACCTTACCTTGACTATCCTTATACTTTTACTTTTGAGATTTCTAGTATTGAAGTAAGTTAATCGGCTTTTGCTTTTGGTGCATAGCCAGCTCTACTGGTGTGGAGGTTGACTGACATGCTCTAGCAGTAATAACAAACTGTATTTGGGGCGTGAATAAAGTAAATAAGGTGAGAATTTTTTCCGCCCTAAAGGCAAACAGAGGTAGTTCATTCTTCCTGTGTGCACTCTATTGATTTTTTTTTTTTTAAAACCCAGCCATATTTGACAAGAATGGTCAAGCATGAAGATGCATGAAAAGATATTAACAGATGTTTCATAAATAACAAACCTTGGTTTGATTTTAAGCAGGTAGCATTGCAAAAGTAATTAGCAATGCCTCCTATTTAAATATGATTTGCCAGATGTTTCCCACATAATATTGCTTACGTTTATCCAGAAAATTTTAGGTTTGCATAAAATTGTATAAACAAGTGCTGGGATATTCAGAGCATTTTCTGTACCTGGAATCCTGAACACTTTTTCCGGGGGGGGGGGGAACCTTGCTTATGTTTGTTTCTATGGACTTGAGGACTCATTAAGTCCCCAGCTTTTATATTAATCTTCAGTCGTATATTGAGTTTTATGCTCGTCCTCATATCTACACCATAATCCTATTCCCCGTTGTGTAGGGTTTTGCAGTGCTTTAATGGTATGGTGTAATCCTATCTGTGTCTACTCAGAATAAGTGGTGTCTTTTATTACATTTCTGGGGCACTTCCGGGTTCAGCGCTGTGCATTTGTGCTCAATCGCGTAAATATTGGCCACACCTAAAATGGGTTGCTGGTACAATGAAATCAGAGCTCTTGTCTTCCACTGTTACATTGTTATTGGGGTGGTTGTACTTATTTATTTGGTTCTGTTGCAAATTCCTGAAACAATGGCTCTTAAGTGTGCTTGGCAATAACTTCTCCTTTTTGAGGTGGCAGAGGGAGTGACAAGAAACTGAATCAAATCTAGTGTTTCTGTGTGTCGATACTTTGAGTAAACAAGCTTGTACGTGAAGCAAAATTGTATCAAGAAACACCTGAAGAATGTTCTAGTTGCAGCAGCCCATGTGGATAACAACCTGGGGTTCAACAAGATAAGACAGCGATGGTGTTGCTCCGTAGGAAAGTTAATCTGGGTTTATGAGCACCCTACTTGGGATGAAGTCCACTTGTAGAATCAGAAACTGCCTCCTCAGAATGGTTCAGTTGCCCCCCCCTTATTATTATTTTGCATGACATGTCACACACACACACAATGTTTTGTCAGGCTTTTGGTTGTTTCCCCCTGAACATTCTGTTTTTGTTTTAATGAGCTGGATCCTTTGTTTAATATTGCTATGTTTTTGCTCTCTGCTCTCAGATTTTACTGCATTTTAATCGTAAGCCACCTTAGGGAGCCCTTGCCTGGGCTAAAAAGGTGAGTGTAAATTATTTTAGAAATAACATTTTAAAAACCTTGTTGAATGGCCCATTTCGCCTCCACTATAGTTAAGGCTCTTATTCCGTTGCATTCTGGCTAGCTGTGTTGCTCTACAGCAACCTTCGTGAACATGGTACCTTCCAAATGCTTTGAGCTACAACTCCCATCCTCTCCTACCAGCACATCTGGATGACACTGTGTTGGCACAGGCAGCACTACAGCTTATGTGTCCTAGTGCTAGGTTCTAACACAATCGACAGTCCAACCCTAATGACAGAACATAGAGACACCATTTCATGCTATTGCATAAATGTGTCCTAGAAAGCAAAACCTGACATAGCTCTGGAAAACATCACTAAGCACAGATCTCATTCCAGTTTTGCATTAAATATATGGGATGATGAAATAGGGTAATGCCAGCTGCATGTGCTAGTGGACTCCCTCCCCCACCGCCGGCTCATAAAGTTGACTTCAGTAATTAAATGAGAAAGCAAAACAGCACCAGCACTATCCAGTTGAATGCATGCTGTAAAGAAAATGAAATGGCTTAAGTTGGAATGAGTTGTCATGGAAATATTGGAGGCAGAACTTCAGTCAGACAGGGAAATATGATACATTGCTTGTAAATGAGTAAAATCATTACAGTTATTATCCATGCAGTGAAGAGTTGGTTTTATAACTACTGAGCAATATTATATATACATAAAAATTATCCCTTCCATTTCTTTTCTTTGATAAAGACTCATTTTGTCATACTTGACAGATGGCCATCCAACCTCTACTTGAAAATCTCCAAGGAAGGTGAGTCCACCACCTCTAGTTGGAGTCCGTTCCACTGTTAAACAGCTCTTACTGTCAGAAAGTTAATCCTGATGTTTATTTGGAATCTACTTTATGAAGCCATTGGTTTGGGTCCTAGTCTCCAGAGCAGGAGAAAGCACATTTGCTCCATCTTCCATATAGAATCATAGAATCATAGAGTTGGAAGAGACCACAAGGGCCATCGAGTCCAACCCCCTGCCAAGCAGGAAACACCATCAGAGCACTCCTGACATATGGTTGTCAAGCCTCTGCTTGAAGACCTCCAAAGAAGGAGACTCCACCACACCCTTTAGATATTTGAAGATGGCTATCATATCTCCTCTCAGTCTCCTCTTTTCCAGGCTAAACATACCCAATTACCTCAACCATTCCCCATAAGCCTTGGTTTCCAGACCCTTTATTATCTTGGTCACCCACCTTTTCACACTTCCCAGCTTATCAACATCCTCCTTAAATTGTGGTGCCCAGAACTGGATACAGTACTCCAGATGTGGTCTGACCAAGGCAGAATAGAGCCTTCCCTTGATCAGAACACAGTACTTCTGTTAATGCAGCCTAGAATAGCATTAGCATTTTATTTTATTTTTTGCTGCTGCTTCACACTTGTTGACTTGGAGCAATTGCAGAAAGAAACTTAGTATTTCAGTTAAGCAAGCAACCCAAACGGAGGGCTAGAAGAAGAGACATTAATTTATTTGAAAATATATCAGGTTGAGTTGTAAATCCTAGGTAAAAGTGGTTGTAATTTAAATTCTGATGAAATTAAGCTTCCTTAGCATGAATGAGATCTCTATTATGAGGTAACATCTTCCTAAGGTTTATGTTTCTAATGACCCTGCAATTATCTATAGATGCATAATTAGTTCAAGTGTTAGATAATTAATTTTCAGAAGGTATCTTAACTAATTTCACACATTGATACCAAGGGCATTTGGAAGACAGTCCTTCAGTTTAAAATTCCCCTGGTGATTTGCCACCTGTCACTTCAATCCTTTCAATTTACCACTCCTTTCCATCTTTCTATCTCTCACTATTTTAAATCTTGTTAAACCTGCAAGTCTGATGTATGAAATCATTCTATAACATTCCATTAGTTGAACTGTAAATACAAAGACCCATGACTGAAAAAAGATTTTAGTCATGGGTGTTGATATTAACGTCTTAACCCTTAAATGGCTTACGGGTTGCTAACTTTTAAGAACGAAGCATTCTTGCAACAGAGAGGTGTAAGACGTAAGTCCCATAAGTATTATTCAGCTTTGAAACCAAGCAATATTGCAAAGCCTTTTAAGATACTAATTTAATTGTGGTAGAAGCACTGCTTCTGCATTTTTATAGCTCAGTTGTACATGCAGTGGAATAAAGGCCACAATGAGACCTAAGGTTAGCTGGTGTAATTGCAAGGTCACATTCCTCCAAATCTTTTTATTTTTATGGCCACTTTAAACTGGTTGTCATAGTGGTGTATGCAAGTTTGAGGGGCTTTTCTGTATTGTAGAATAAATAGCAGTTTTAGAGGCCCTGGCATGAGTGGAATTGTTAATTCTCCTCTCATGTGCACACTCATGTTAACAGCAGGGGTACCAACTTGAATAAAATATTGTGGGAGCCCAGGCAAGCCCTGCCCTGCATATTCAATCACATGACACAGTGCGCGCACACACCATTTGAATGGGAATGCCCACAAACTTTGTGGGCGCCCAGCCCCCTCAAATATTTTATTGTGGGGGCTCGTAGGAATTGGCTCCTATGGTTAACAGAGTCTTCAATGAAGCAGGATGCTGAGCTGGTTCTGGGCCAACACAGCTCCTACATGCTACTTGGACTTGCTTTCTGGTGGCTCCTTTCCTCATTCTGTTGAAAAGGCATGCTCAGATGGCTTGAAAGAAAAGACTTCTAGGTTGAATGATATTCAAGAGATGAACATGGCCCAGAAACGTGGCTTGATTTCCTAATGCTCCAGGCCAAAGCCTGAGTTCCAGTAACTGTGTGGCAGGCTTTTCCCTCTTAATAGTTCTGAGACGCTGACTGAAATAAGGCATTAAGGAGAGAGGTATACTTGCACCTACTCCCTATATTCCTTATGCACATTTCACCTCTGTGTAGAAAGCGAACTTATCCTAAACTAATTCCAAACAGGACTATACACAGATAACTACCACAAGGGGACCTAAAAGCCACCTCTTTACAAGAGAGAAAAAGTATCGCTGATTACATTTTCATTGACTTGGGATTCTTATGCTTGTTTGATAATCTGGTTGAAGTTTACCTTGGCTGTTTAGCGGGTTCCCACTTTGGGGCCTAGGCTAAGTCAGGGTCCTGTTATCTTGCTGCCATGGGCATTGTTAATTTGCAGTGAGAGTTGAAACACCATGGTAAGGTTTAGAATATCACATATGTGTTAAAGAATAATTCAGTAAGTGTTTGACCTTTATGGATACCCTAAACGGGATGCCTTCCATTTTTAACATTTACCCCTTTGTTGGACTGATAACACGCCAGAATAGAGAGCAGCATATTTTCCTACAGTGCTGTTTTTGTTTTATAAATGAATACAGCTGTGTTATTTTGTGTGGAGGAAGTATTCATGTTGAGTTCACAGAACTTTCTCAGAAGACAGTCTGTGGTGGGGGGGGAGAGAATAGATGGTTATATTTCAGCTGTTGACATGGAAGTGGTCTTATTTGGTCTTTGAAACTTGTACTGATTTTCAAAGGCACTTGTATATTGAGAGAGGTCCATATGTTTCATTTATAAAGTCATTGAATGATGGAAGTATACTATTGTACAACATTATAAATTTTTAATGGGTGCTTTCTAGATATACTTTTTAAAATAAAAAAGTGAAACAAAATGTACATGTAAATGCAACAAAGTAGATCTGTAACCAGCACTTGCATATTAAAATAATTTTTAGTAGGGACATAGGTTTCCGGGCAGGAGTTGATCACGATGAGGGTTTGCCAAGCATGCCTTCCCTTTCAGCACGTTTCTCCCTTTTGTTCTGCGTTCGAGTGTCTTCAAAGCCCATGACACCTTTGGTAAAGGCTGTTCTCCAATTGGAGCACTTGCAGGCCAGTGTTTCCCAGTTGTCTGTGTTTATACTACATTTTTAAAGATTTGCCTTGAGAGAGTCTTTAAACCTTTTTTGTTGACCACCAGCATTACACTTTCCATTTTTAAGTTCGGAATAGAGTAGTTGCTTTGGAAGACAATAATTAGGTGTCCGCACAACATGACCAGTCCAACAAAATTGATGTTGAAGAATTATTGCTTCGAGACTGGTGATCTTTGCTTCTTTCAGTACACTGGCATTAGTTCGCCTGCCTTCCCAAGTGATGTGTAATTTTTTTTGGAGTCACCGTTGATGGAATCTTTTGAGAAGTTAGAGATGGCGTTTATAAGTTGCCCATGTTTTATAAGTATATAGTAAGGTTGGTAGTATAATAGCTTTTTAAACAAGCATTTTGGTTTCCCTGTGAATGTCCCAGTCCTCAAACACTCTGCACTTCAATCAGACTTCAAGCTGCACTCGCAGAACTCAGGCGATGCTGGATTTCGGCATCGATGTTGGCCCTTGTGGAAAGATAACTGCCCAGTTAGGAAAAGTTATCGACACTTTCCAACATTTTACCATTGAGTTGGCTTTGTGGTGCTACCGAGGGGTTGTTTTGTGCTTGTTGGTGCAGCACTTTGGTTTTTTGGGTGTTGAGCAACAGGCCAAGCTTTTTGTAAGCTTCTGCGAAGATATTTAGGATGGTTTGGAGGTAATCTTCTGAGTGTGCACATACTATGTTGTCGTCAGCATACTGAAGCTCTATGACAGAAGTTACGGTAACCTTACTCATTGTTTTCAGCCTGCTCAAAGAACTTTACATCTGTTCAACATATGATTTCTACTCTAGTGGTGAGTTTCCTTTCGACAAAGTGTAGAAGGGAATAGATTCAATAGATGTAAAGGGGGTACTGTTTCAATCTCCCCTGCTTCTCTAGACCTACTCCAGAGCCATAAGGGATAATGCCCCATGACTCTGTTACCATGGATGCTTGGTTGCTCAAAGCCATCAGAACAGACTGAACCGATGATATCTGTGTATTAGTTGATTATTGCTGCCATGACCGAGGTCCCACTGTGCTTCCGCCTGCTTTGGGGTTCTTGCTCTAGCAGAACACAATGCACTTTTTGGGTTGTCTTCAGTTGGTACAGGCTCGGCTGTTGTTGCTTTGAGCCAGGCAGGGTGTAGTAATGTTTCTTAGTTCTTCCCTTTCTCCAGTTCCAGAGCATCTAGTTTTTACAAAAGGCTTTGCAAGATCTACCTTCCTGATCATGTTTTCTCTTTGATTTATCAGAGGGGTTTGAAACAACTTCTGCATGTGTGGCCTGGTTTAAAAGGCCTTATGTTGTTCCTGCTTGCCCACCATGCTGTGATTCATAGAATCGGAAGGGACCCTGAGGATAATCTAATCCAACTCCTTGCAGTGTTGGAATATGAAGCTGTCCCATGCGGAATTCAAAGCTACAACCTTGGCATTATCAGCACCATGCTGTAACCAACTCAGCTAACCTGTATAGTTTCACTGCTTCTCAATAATTCCCTGGAAGAGCAGTATTCCTAAAGTTTGACCCGTTCACCTTGGGGCCAGGTTCACTGTGAGAGAAACTGCAGGCTAGGTTATAACCCCAGATACTGAAATTCTGGTTCAAGCACTGGAATCCCTGACACCATTTCTACTCCTGACAGAAATGTTGTGAGTTTTATTTTTCAGTACTTTGGGCTCAGCTGCTTAATTGGCCAGGCTGGCAGCAGTAGGGAACCCAAAGTAATCAAAACCCAAAAGATCTGCTACGAAGTTGAGTCAAAACAGACTACAGGCAATTGCACATTGCAAGCATCTGGGATATGTTCCTTCCAAACTTGCCAGTACATTAAGAACACTTTTTAAACTGTACTTAAAAAGTAGACACCACTCTCTTCTCTTTGCCATTCATTGCCTGTTTCATACTTCCACATGTCAAGTTAAAGCATCTGCTTCCTTCCTGGTTCTGCCTCTCTTCTCCGTTGTTTTTTTTTTTTGTTATATTATTATTATTATTATTTATTATTTTATATCCCACCCATCTGGCTGGGTTTCCCCAGTCACTCTGAGCGGCTGCCAACAGAATATTAAATAGAATAAAACACCAAACAGTAAAAACTTCCCTAAACAGGGCAGCCTTCAGATGTCTTCTAAAAGTCAGATAGTTGTTTATTTCCTGGACATCTGATGGGAGGGAGTTCCACAGTGTGGTTGCAGCCACTGAGAAGGCCCTTTGCCTGGTTCCCTGTAACCTCACTTCTTGCAGTGAGGGAACTGACAGAAGGCCCTTGGTGCTGGACCTCAGTGTCCGGGCTGAACGATGGGGGTGGAGATGCTCCTTCAGGCAGTTGCAACTATTTCCCATTGAAGGTATGGTTCTAAACCTCTGAATCTCTTGCTTAATGCAATGCATTTACAATTATTTTCCACAACAAAATGTGTTTGGCCCATGGAGATCAATATATTGCGATATTGCAACACTTATGTTGTACACCTTAATCGTAAATTGCTCTGCTCTGCATTTAATGATTTAATTAAACATCATACATGGTAGATATCCTGAATAAAAGGCTGAGTTTACATTTTTTCTTTTTTTAAACTTGGCTACCTTCAAGTCCTATGAAAGGGCTTGAAACAAACTTAAGTACCACTTATCTCAATGGGCCTATGCTGAGTAAGTTTGGATCCAACCCTTAATTCTCAGAAGTAGGAGTAAAACTTTCATGAAACAGACATGAAATATTCATTTAAAATCATTCTTTTGGTTGAGAAATGAACTAGAAATTTCCTTGATTCACTTATTTGTTTGGAATCCTAGGAAGATGTGTCATTCTTCTAGCCTGTTTATCTGCAAATGAGAACCACACTATCTTTCTGTTTTGAAAGGCTCTGCATCTGCGTGGTTTTCAGCGTGTACCATTACAGCACAGATGCCAAAAAAAATGACAGCATCTACTTTGGTCACAAGCTATGCCAGATGTGTTTATCCTTACAGTTCAGATTGCTGCTGCTGCTTTGTGCTATTTCCAAAGCAAACTTAAACTGCAATCCAATCTGCACCTTCTTGGAAGTAAGCCCTATTTGAACTCAGTGGAACTTGCTTATATACAAACACACATAGATCAACTGTTTAAGTCTTTAAGAGACATCATGAACAACATAAAACATATAAATATATAGTATATATAATACGGTATATAGTATATAAAAATCAATGCATGTAAACACTTTATAGAAAACAATTTAATTGAAAATGTTTCATTATTTGAACTTTGTCCTAAGCTGATTTTCCTAAAACAAAACATAATATGTCAGATATCTACTTAATTCATTGTGGCTGGAATAATTCCGTCTTCCAAGAATGACATATACTTTTAGATTAAATTTTCACAGCAGAAAGTGATGATAAATGTGTTTTTCATTTTTAAAATTGATATTACAATATTCCTGGGAATCACAGCAACATGACTGATGGGCATTTTATTATTGTTTTAGTAGTAATGTGGAATAATTCATGGGTATCATGTTTTCAAGCTACACTTTGGGTTACGCTATCCTGTGTTTTTCTTGCTTTGCTATGCTATATTATTATATATCTTCTTCTTTTTTGCCAGAACACTTAGAAAGTGTGCAGTTAGCAGTGTTATGCTTACATAGTTTATAGCTGTCATCCTTCACAGCAGATAATTGCTAGTTCGTTCCTGATTCATTTCCCCTTTCACCTCTCCAGCATATAATGCATTAATGTTGGTAAGCAGTCTTTTCACAAAACCTGAAAGGCTTTTAATGTGCTTGTTCAGTCAAAAGTAGGTATGTTGGGTTTTGGTGCAGTGGTAGAGATGTGAAGGCCAGGGAGGAAACTGGGAAAATGTGGTGCTGGGATGTTCCCATTTTTCTTCCAATTTTCCAGAAACAAATAGGGAGTGTTTTTTGTTTGCTCGCAGGCGGCCCTTCCAAATTTTAATCAAAGTGCAGCCAAAGTTTGGATAGAAGTTTACTTATAAGAAAAAGAACAAGTTTTTGTTTTATCAGAAAAGCCTGTGCTTTGATGTTCTATCTCTCTCTGGGAATTATATATAATGCCTTGGGCTTGTTGTGCTGTATTGACTTTTACTGACAGATGGCATCAACTATTTTCTAGAGCCAAACCATCCACAAGGAGTAGGAGTAGCTATCACAGACTCCTATCTCGATGATAGTGTTTCTCTGTGGGCATGCATCCATGTTTTATATACAATTGACCCCTTATTTCCATAATAACAATTGATCAATGGAATTCACTGATCATCACATGGCTTTTGAAAGCATGACTCTTTATTGTGTGTGGCCCTCCTGCTGTTATAATAGTGTCTTAACTTTAAGCTGGAAAGACTTCATCTTCTGACCTCTCCTCGTCCTGGTTTCCTCCCTCTTTTCCCTCTCATTGTTGACACACCACCACTTCCCAGACTCTTCCCTTGCTGGTTCCCCTGTGCCCAACCAGTACGTGACAGGTATCAACGGAATGCACCTATAGAAACTGTCAATTCTGCTAATTTTGATATTGTTCTGCCATTAAAACTTCCTATCTTTCAATAATATACTGTATGCTGTTTTTCTTTACTCAAAGACTCATTACCACATCTCTTGCTGAAATAAAAGTATGTTTTCACATTTCTAACAAGAACATGGGCTGATTTCAGTGCTGCGCTTGCCCCTACAAATGCTGCTCAAAAGGGAAACCCAGCCAGATGGGTGGGGTATAAACAAACAACAACAACAACAACAACAACAACAACAACAATAATAAATTATTTATTTCTGGCAGCATTGCAAGTGGCAGGTACTGTGTTTAAAAACACTTAATTTTTGTGTGCCAACCAAAATTCGCACTGGCTTTCTGTGCTATCAGCTGCTTAGTGTGTGTGGTGCTGGCATGGAGATATTACACATTTTCCCTGTCACGAAGCAACAGCTATTCAAGTGATTTATCTATCAAATGGAGCATTGCTATAGTTAAGCACTTTTGGTGGTCTCAGGGAGGCGGGGGCTATCATTTTTTAGAAAGTGGTTATGTTTATAATTATGAAAGTTGTGCACCCTGCAGAAAAGTGAGGGGTACTGTGTAGGATGATGATATTATTTAACACTTAAGTTTTTGAACAAAAGTGTGGGACATTGTGTGTACAGAACATTGCAGAGTCACTTGACCACTAGGTTAAATGTCATCACTTTGTCTGTATAGCTACTTTCCATGTCATAATGACTCGGTCCACATCCTCTTTCCAGGAAACATCTGTTAGGAACCAGGAAATTCAGTAATAGCTTCCTCCATTTCTTTATGACTAGTGTGTATGTGAGAGAGAGCACACAAACATGCTTCTAGATTTTAGAATATGAGACTGCAGAAGATAATGTACAAAACATTGTATGATGATCATCTGTGAAGAAAAACATTTTAGAAATGGCAGTTCAAAAAAGCAGCATATCCTTTTCACTTTAAATATTTAACTATAAATTTTATGGAAAATTCAAAGTATCTTCATCTTCCATTTCAATCAGCTACAGTTGTGTGATTGCACCTAAATGCTTTGGGCCTACATAATTGTCTGCAAAATTGCCTCTGTAATTGTTTATGTTGGCAGTTTGCACCTCCAAATTGAAGGTCAGTGACTGAGGGATTTGGAAAAGGGAGGAGGGAGTGTTGGGAGTTAGCAAAATACACTCTAACACAGCTGTCCTCATTACCTACTGTAAGGGAAAAACTAATTAGTTTTATTGAATTCAGTTTTCTAGTGGAACTATTTGCAGCTTGTTAATCTTCATAATGCAGAATGACTGTTAAATGAATTTTAGTTCTATGGCTTTTGATGTGCGGTATAATAAACTGAAAGGATTGATTCAGATGCTATGCAGTACAACATCTTCCTCAAAGATGGATGAATTCTCTGTAGAATTCAGGACAGAATAAGTAGATTGCACAGATTATGAAACAACTATGTTAGTATCTCTGCAGTGCATTGTGACCTAATTTCTCATTCTATTTTCTGCATAGGCTGGCTGAAAAGAAGAATTAACACTATTTGTTTTGTTTTTTTTAAAAAAGAATTAAAACAACAACAATTGCATCTTCATCATATTCTGGTTGGGAGGAAGGATAATTCCATAAGAGGTGGTAGAGAACTGATTCCACCCACCAGGTTAGGGTTTCTCAGATTGAAACTGATTTGAAAATAATATAATTAATTAAAATCCAAACGAAAGTAAGATGGTGAGGGTAAAATAATAATTTGTTTCATCTGTGTTGCAAAAGGCTGGTGTTTCAACTGGTACAGCGAGGACATGGAAGAGGGTCTGTGAAAAGTAGAAGTAGGGAAATAAATCCCCAGGACCTCATCACCACAGACTTCAGTTGGCAGAAACATGTAGTGAACAAGTGTGTGCATGAGTATCTGCAGGGTTGGCCATGGGAGTGCTTTTTTCCTATGGATACGCAAGACACAAATCAAGACTTTGATAAAAAGAAGTTATTGACCATTTTGGCCAAGGCCTCCAGTGTTTGCTTAAAGCAGGGTTCAGCAAACTTTTTCCGCAGGGGGCCGGTCCACTGTCCCTCAGACCTTGTGGGGGGGCCGGACTATATTTTGAAAACAAAAATCCTCCCCACGAGTCTCCCCTCCCTTCACCACAGTACCGGACGAGCCCCGGCAGCTGCTTACCTGTGCCTTGCGAGCGGCAGGGGCTGGCAGCGGCGGAGGGACGATGAGCGGCATGAAAGGGTGAGGGGCTGCTTAAAATGGCTCTCAGCCAACCGCGGTGCAACAAAGCCCAGCCCCCTTCCCCCTCTAGGCAGGGCATGGAGAAGCCCGTAGGAGGGAGGGAGGAGGCGCTGCCGCGATGTGTGTGAGGGAGGGGGGCAGGAAATGGCACAGCCCGAATGACCAGAATCCCCACACCAATCCACGTGACGATTCCTGGACCGTCCGCGGGCCGGATCCAGTAGGCAATTGGGCCGGATCCAGCCCCCGGGCCTTAGTTTGCTGACCCCTGGCTTAAAGAGTTAACTACTTTGTGTTATATTTTCCTTTATGTTGTGGACAAACAACAAAAAAGCCTGACTGGTTTCCGACCTTATGTCTGACATTCACTGTAGCAAGGTGGAGTCTGTTTAAGAGGTGTGAATTTCAGAATTAGGAGTCTTTAGTTTAGAGTCCTACAGTATTGTTGTTCAGTGGACAAACTGAAAACAAATATAATGAATCAAAATAGTCAACAATCTGTAGTTCCAAGTCATAGACCATGCTCCACCCCGTAATTATTTTTGTGAACACGTGTGTGTGTGTGTGTGTGTGTGTGTGAGAGAGAGAGAGAGAGAGAGAGAGAGAGAAATTTCAGCAAATATAATCTCACAGAGAAGCAACCAGTGGCATGTCATTTTTTAAACATGTCATAAATTACTGTGAACACATGTTGAGCATTTTATGTATTTATATGGCTACTTTTATATGGAGACACTCTGAGGCTGAAATCTTATGTGCACTTACAAGAAGTAAGTCCCAGTGACCACAATAGGGCTTCCTTCTGAGTAACCATGCAAAGGGTGGTGCTATCAAATTTCCTGTGCTAAACTGCATGCTCATGATATACATCTCAGTTTCAAAGCAGGTTTGTCATGAGTGCCATCAACTGGAAAAAAACAGAATTGCTTAGGAGCTCAAGTCATTCTGTCCATTAACCTGGAATTAAACTTGGATGTGGTTTAGGTGTTGTTTGCACTAGAACATACCAGTGATCTATTTCCAGAATACAAATTGTATGTCCGCGGTCCACATACCTAGGTTCCTGAACAAATGATATTATGAATGTGTGGCAGATTGGTTCTAAAACATCCAGGGGTCCACATAGGTAGAGCAGACTCCCCACTACAGATGGTTGCCCTTCAACTTATGGACGGCTACCAGGAATGCAGTTTAGGGGGATGTGCAGTGGTGTCTGGTCAGTGGACTAGGCTAGTCTCCTATATGTTCCCCTGGTGCCTCCTTCCCAAAGCCTGGAAAGCTTTTGCCCAGCAGAGGGGGGGGGAGGTGCAATACTCCGATGGGTCCAAGAGCCCTTCCGCCACCTTCCCAAAGCCTGCCCAGCTTTGGGAAGGAGGCAAGAGGGCTCCTGAGTCCTGTCAGAGGGCTGGCACCTGCTTCCCAAAGCCCAGGAAGCTTCTGCCAAGCTTAGGGAAGGAGGCACAATGCTCACATGTGTGACATGGGAAACGTCAGGCCCACTCCATTGCCCTTGCAAGCTGACGCCTTTGGCCCTAACGGTTCCCCCACGAAAAAATTCACCGCGTGCCATTGGGGACACACGATTGCTCTGCTCCCTCTTTCCCTTTCCACGTGATTAGCATCCTTGAGTTATTTTGAACCGATCTCTAACTTTAGGGTAGAGGAAGCAGGCTTATTTGTTTAAAGTAGTTGTTTAAAATTAACATTGCATGAAACTCTTGCATAGGGCTTACATGACCCAAATTTCCTTCCTCCAGCCATGTGTTCATTCCTTCCTGAGCAAGGCTTTTGCCAGTTTGAGTTGCAGGTCTTTCAATATATGCAAGTTCTGTTTTTCAGTACTTGCCTTGTGGTTCAAATTCCACAATGAGGTGTCTTGCTACACAAACAACAAAAGAATATTGGATATATATTCTAAGTGATTGCACTGGAGACAAAAGCTTGCATATAAATATAGAAATGTGTCATCAGTTTAGAGCAACAATATGTATATATATTTATATAAACATTTTAAATTCTCTCTTTCTCTTTTTCCTTTGCAGCCTATAGCATCTTCTTCTAGTAGGTGAGTACACTGCATAATCTAACTATTAACAATTATCCACCAGTATATTCAAGTATACTACTATTTTAAAGAAATTTCACAACATTATGAAGTTAACAGCTTGAAGCTATATAGCAGCCAAACTACCGTATATTTAAATTTTATAGGTCAGCATGTTTTATAGGGGGTAGCCTTTGCAGTCTCACTTTTCCTTCTCGTATTAGTTGTTAGGATATAATTTGGCATGTATTAGTTTGCAGCCTTGAAAATAAAGTGCTTCTTATCACTGACATACATCTGAAGCCCATTGTCAGATAATGGTGCTGATTATAGTTGCTTGTGACACAGATCTGCTATTGGGAAAATGGCTGAAAAAGAACTATTCTAGAACCACGTCGGCAGAATTGGGCTGCTTTCATTGTTAGAGCCATTCATTGCTTCAGTTCTGAATGCCAGGTTTAAAAAGTAGGACGATTCAAAATAGAAAGATAGAAATGGGTAAAGGGGGCATTTTGAAGCCACATCTGCCTAGGCAAATAATACCTGGTTTTATTTTTTTTTTTTTAGTTTGTTTTAAAAGGATGTGCGTGAAGGATAATATGGTAGGAAACTTGTGCAGGTTTCTTAGCAATGAACATTTAACTGAGGAAATAATGTTGCTTAGGGTTGCATGTGAAAGCTATAAATTGCCTTGAGTTATTTTGAACTGCTTTGTTCCAACTTCAGCGATATTCAAGCTTCTGGCAGAAGTCATTATACTGTATGTTGAAAATACGTTGCTTCTTTGTTATAGGTGTATCACCTAAGACTATGATTAAGCTGTTCTGGAGAGGCACCTAAAAGGTGGCTATTAGGAATTAGGAGGTATATACTCATTCTCACAGCCCAGTGAAGGAATTTGAGGCACAGGCTGGCTGCAGGGCAGCATGGTTACTGTCATGGCCAAAAGAGCTAATAATAAAATAATCATAGAGTTGGAAGGGACTCTATGACTCTAAACAACAAGAGTCGTTTAGTCCAACCTGCTGCAATGCAGGAATCTTTTGCCCAACATGGGGCTCGAACCCACAACCTTGAGATTAAGAGTCTCATGCTCTACTGACTGAGCTGGGTCTCCCCAGGATCTCATGGGGTTTCTTCATCTTGCATGGCTGGATGAGATCTTAGAGAAGGGAGGGAAAACAGGCCCTTTAAAAAGGGCAGTCCCACCAGACTTGGCTTCTCTTTCCTTTCATCACCTTTACTCTTAATTGGCTTTGTAATATGTATTGTTGCGATACCATTGTTTATAGAGCGATCCTAGCCATGTCAACACAGTGGTAAGGCCTATTGAATTCAATGAGGCTAACTCCCAGGTAAGTAGGATTAGGATTGCTGCCTTAGCGTGTGATTCCCGATTGTCAGTCTGGTAAGAAGGAAACTGCTGGAAGCAGAAGTGACACAGGAACCAACAGCTGCTTAAATAGGCAAGTGAAAACAGTACGTGAAGCGTTTCACATGCTCTAAAACCACCTTGCTGTTTCACGCACATCCCCAAATAGCTCCAAAAAAAAAGCTTCATAGGTGAAGCCAGACATCATTCTGGAGTTTGCTAGAACAGTATTGCTTTTCAATGAAAATTTGTCGTCTTTGTCTGTGCATCAGATACTGGACACATGGACAACTGCAGCTGCGTAAGCTAAATCCACAGTGGATTTGTAGTGCTGTAGTCATTTATTGTGTCAGCAAGCAGGCTATACTAGGGGCTTGAATTACCACCTTTGTTGGAAGGTAGGACTGATATGAATTTTTAATCTCAACAAGGAATGCTACGAAGCAGCCTACTTCATAATAGGGAATACTGTGGACCTGGGTCTTACCCTTGCATATTATTGTGAGTTTCATTTAAGGCATTCTCTTTCGTCTTACTCTCTTCAAGTTTTCTACTTATGTCTTTTTGTAGGAAGCAAAGGAGATTTGCAGCTGCGTGGGGGAGGGGAATGTTCCTACACTTACGAATGAGTTTGAAAGCCAGCAATTTCTTAATCATTTACCAGAATGGTTGTTTCCTATTCCAGCAGCAGAAGGAAATGTTTACATTATGAGACGCAGCAGCCTTTTCCAGACAATCCTATGACTCTGGCTTTTTGACTATTTATCACATGCAACAGCTACTATAATTATGCCCAGCAGTCAAGGTTTCCATTTAGAAAAGCATGAGTAGCTGGTGGAGGGATGGGCTGGGACACCAATATATTTTCTATTTAAAAGGAACTTAGTTGCATATGAACTGGGATTTCCTGAAACAAAGATTTGCTGATAAAGGCTTACTTTACAGTTGGTAGGCAAAATGGATCCCAGGGTATTATGTTGGTTGTCCGTTAGATCTGTTCTGGATGAAAAAGAGGTAAAAGAGTATATTGGATTGTTTTATTTAATGAAGTATGTTTTTAATGAAGTGTGTATTTATTGAGGTGTGCAGTGTAAGAGAGAATATATTGTAAACAATACAGTTTATTAGTTAAATATATTACAGTGCTTTTTCTAAGATCACATTTCATAGATGTGGAAAGGTGCCAGAAAAGGAATAAAATCACAGGAATCTATAACAAAATTAAGATTCTGAACTTGGAAAGTGATATGTTCTGTTTAATATGACAAATAGCATGAGCCTGTAATGTTTACTTGGAATTAAGATTCACTGAGAGGAATGGGGCTCTCAAGTAAGTGTGCGTATGATAATGACCGTAATGGAATAGAAAACAATTGTCAATACCAAGCAATTGTTCGTTTATAGAAAAGTGAAATACGTACATGGATCATTGTGTCGAAATCAGTGCATTAAAGATAAATTTTACTTACAATTTTAGAAATAATATATAAGACCTCCTGTATTAAGAACACAAGTAGTGTTTTAATAGCTTTATTTCAATAATAATTGGAACTTAAATTATTTTATATTCTGTTGGGTGTAGACTTACTAATTCATATATAATTTCTAACAGTGAAGTTGCTGTGGAGTAGGCTGTTGGTCTAAAAATAACAGAATTAAAAAACATTTTTCATATGTGGAGGAGCTAGAAATATTATTCTGTGTAATTCAGTAATATTTAAATCTGGATAAAAGATCAGAAAGATAACAGAAAGGAACATTAGGAGATTTTGGCCCATGCCCATAATACCTTTCAGTTCTAAGTAAATTGTAAATACCTACGGGCTATGCTCCTGCTGTTGAGTGTGAAAAGTCTTCCACTGTGCTAAACAGATTTTCAGCATTGGTGGAAGAGGAAGGAGAATTTTGTGAATTTCTATCTAATTGTCTGTTCTATCAAATTCAACAACACTCATTTTGGTGGGGAAAGAGAGCATGCAGTGAATGATCACATGCTGGATGGAGGCTGTTTCTTTTTGACCTCAGAACGTATGGAAACAACCCTGCAGGGATAGTCAATGGGGCGCCACCCATATGTCATTGGACTACAACTCCCATCAGCCTCAGTCAGAATGGCCAATGGTCAGCCTGGCTGAAATGTGTTCTCAAACCTGATACATCCTTCTGCCTGCCTGGATGGAAGATAGAGGGGGGTGTGAATGTGTGTAGAAACTCTGGCACGGCCCCCCAGGAGGTTGTCCAGAAAGGAATGTGAGCCTTTGGTTGAAAAGGGTTTCCCACCCCTGTGCGAAGCTATCTCCTTCCTGGTGTGTTTATCCACTTGTTCAAAGGGGGGAACAAAGCGGGAACAGTCGGGCTTTGTGCAGCAGCCCAGTTTCCGCACAGTATGGTTTACTGAAGCTAATTGTTACATGTGAACTTAGCCATTATCAGATGTGGAGTGTATTTCTACCCTTCTAATTGGCTGGAAATTGCAGTAAATGCATTTCCTGACACTTTGCTTTTTGAATGATTTTATTATGCCCTGTAATTATATTTCATTTGTATTATGTGAAACACTCTTGAAGGCATGGCAAGGAGCATTTTCTTTGTTTTTTTAAAAATAATAATAATAGATAATAAATTTTATTTGTACCCTGCCCTCCCCAGCCAAAGCCAGGCTCAGAGCGGCATTAAAAAAAATACATAAAATACAATACATAATATTGATGAATATGATAGAAATTCCAGAAATAAATTCCCAAACTTTCATTTTGAAATACTTATACATTTAAACCAGGAGGAAAAATGAATCTGCAATGCATATAAAGGTAATAGCAAAATAGGCTTTTGGGGTGAGTAGGGGGACTAAGTCTACATGAAAGAAAATGTTTGGTTTTCACTGTCCTTTGCCAGACTGCGACTGGTAAGCAAGGTAGTTTACATTTGCTTAGGTGCAGGTGTCATGTCATAGAATAATAGAAACATAGAAGAGTTGGAAGAGACCCCAAGGGTCATCTAGTCCAACCCCCTTTCATTGTCTGCATATAGTTACTCTGCAAAGCAAATAATGCATGAAGACCACCTGCAGATATAACTGTGTGCAAGATTTAGCAAAGCTGTCCTATTTTAAGGACTGATGCCCTTTATATGCTTCATGAATGCTTAATAGTGTATGTGAATTTTTTTATCGTGGAGTAAATCCATTTTTTAAAAACACTGCAGTAGAAAATAACATATGCTCTCTTAGTGAAGTCCTTGCTTGTTAGCATTAATATAATGCACACAGTTCTTTAAAGGCAGCAACATGGTCCCGGACCAGAAGGCGTTTAGACTGACATGATTATTTGTGAAAGAAGAAAATGACATTTCAGTAAACAAAGTGTGCATGCAGGCACCAATGTGTGCTTTATCCAGCTGTCTCCCCTGTTCATATATATATAATCAGAGATGGAGGGGGAGGGCTGTTGTTTTATTAATCTGTGAAAATGAGCCACCTTCCATACACTGATTTTAGTAATATTTCCCAGTGTGAATCACTTCCTGTATCTGAGCTGTCCTGGTGTCAATGCTTCCATGTTACTCAACACAGGGGCAGGGGTGAGCTGAGTAGCCCTGGCTTCTCTCTGAACAGCTCAACTGTCTGTGGCTATAACATCTTCCTGTGTGAAGCTGTACTGTACTTATGAAGCGTTCGACACAAACTGGAACTCTGCACAATTTGAATTCTGGGTCATGTGGAGCCCTTTGCATCTACAGTGTTACTACAGATAGCTGCACTGTTCAAGTGGACGTTGGAGTATGGGCTACTCAGTGTGCTCCCATGTCTGTCACGAGGAACATAGTACAGTGGTACCTTGGGTTACATACGCTTCAGGTTACATACGCTTCAGGTTACAGACTCCGCTAACCCAGAAATAATACCTCGGGATAAGAACAGAAATCATGCAGCGGCGGTGCAGTGGCAGCAGGAGGCCCCATTAAGCTAAAGTGGTGCTTCAGGTTAAGAACAGTTTCAGGTTAAGAACAGACCTCCAGAATGAATTCTTAACCTGAGGTACCACTGTATTAATTACTGAGGAGGGCTGCAACTTAACTCTGTATGTTTTCACTTCACGGCTGTTTTCTTTATGTCATACTCAACTTTCTATCTTAGCTAATATTAGAAGATCATTTTTTCAGTTCCTTCCTCCTTAACTTGAAATTAGCATTTACCACACATGTGTATTGCATGTTATTTTTAAATTTTGTTGTAGCTGCAGAGAGGTCAGGCAGGAGAGAGTCCTGTAGCTAGAAGGAAGTGAAATGTAACATGAAGAAATGACATCATCCCTGTCTTCTCCTACTCTGTTTCCCAAGCCTGATACATAATAGTGCAGATTGGATCTTTTATGTTAAAAGGAAACACATTAACAACACTTGGCACAATAGGGTTCTTGGAAACTGGAGCAGCTGAAAGAAACATAAGACCCTTTGACATGTTTTATGCAGGTTGAATGGCTATGTTTGCACAGTTGAAGCGCCTAGGTAAACCTACATTTGCAATGATCTAAAGAGTTCTATGGATTGCTACAGCGCACGGAAATGCTGTTTATCTTCCTCCCACAGTGGTACCTATTTGTCTACTTGCACTGGCATGCTTTCAAACTGCTAGGTTGGCAGGAGCTGGGATAGAGCAATAGGAGCTCACCCCGTCACAGGGATTTGAACTGCCGACCTTCCAATTGGCAAGCCCAAGAGGCTCAGTGGTTTAGACAGCGCCACCTGCATCCCAGTAAACCAGTCTGTAAGTAACTGTGAGCAAGGAAAGTACCCTAAAATTAAATATCTTCATTTAACTAGCTTAGTATCTGTCCACCTTTGGACTCAACAGGTAGGCACACTTTCCTTCTATAGCCGTCAAGCATGAAGGGAGATTTAGAGATGCTTGAATCAATAGATTTACTGGACACATTTTAATGCTTAGATCCCAATAATTTAAATAGGATTTACACTTAACTTTCTCTGTTCTGGAATTCATAATAAGGTCAGATAGACAAGAACATTCTATCTGTCAGTTATACTCTTCATTTCATAAATAAGTCTCCTTTCAGTAGATCAGGTTTTATTGACCTTCAGTAAATTATTGCTAAACCTTGAGTGTTACAACTTCCAACCTATTAAATTCTCCCAATTTATAAAAAACCTTTATTGTTCCTATCAATCATTGTGCAGTGAATGTATAGCACATTATCTCTTTTGCAAATCACACTGTTTTTAAATCATTTAGGATGCTATTCACAGTGTTAAGGCACCATCTTGTGAAGCTGTTGCAAGCTTAAATAGCAAGATAAGATAACCACCATATGTCTACCCGATTATGCTTATTTAATATTCTCTATACCCTGACACTACTGGACTGAAGCCTGTGCATTTCCAGTTCTTTTGACATAAGCTTGTTTTGATCTCTCTCTCTCTTTTTAGGGCATGTTAGGAAAATGTGACACCATTTTCTTCAGGTATTTTGAGGTTATTTGTCGTATATTTTATTAACTCTCTATATAAGCACCTTTATTAATAGACCATTTTGTTGTTGCTTGACATAAATGAGTTACCAGCATATAGCTGCAAGTAAAATATCACTTAGAAAACTTTTGAGCTCCCTTTGCTCAGGTACTATATGTCATGGAAGCATAGAATCATAGAACTGTAGCGTTGGAAGGGCACCACAAGGGCCATCTAGTCAAACCCTCTGCAAGGCAGGAATCTTTTGCTCAGTGTAGGGCTCGAATCCATCATTATCATTCCTCATCCCTGTGGCAATCTTGCTACCCATAAGGCCTAGAAGCAATCAGATCTGGCATTGCTTGTCTTCTTTCTCCTGGAAATGTGGGTCATTATTGCATTGGTCACTAGACATATTTGCTGCCAATAATCCAGTGAATGAATGAATGAATTGAATTGCTGAGATATATAAGAGAAGTTTTGTGAAACATTTCTTTATGGATACAGTGCCGTACAGAATATAACAGGCGCACAGCTGTTAAAAATTCTTCGCTTATTAGTCTAGGCAAAAAAAAAAAAAAAAGGAACAGCAATTCCTTACAGATAGAACAGTTGAACTTGAGATCAATTGAAGTTGAGGGTAAGAGGCTTACCTGCAGTGTTTTTCTTCTAGTTGAGTAGCGCCAGAAAAAAAGCACTGCTTACCTGAGTTCACCATGAGTCAATGATTAAGCTGGGTCTATGAAATACAATGAGGATTTTAATTTGGTATTCAAAATGGTACTAATCTGCTTTTAAATGTGTTATGGGAGGGGAGATTATTGGTTTGTTTTTGTTCTTCTATTTATTATGTATTTTGTGTTTTTTATATTGTGATCTTTTGTTGTGAACCACCTTGAGATCTATGGTTGAAGTGCAGTATACAAATTTAATAATAACAATAGTAATAATAATACAAGATTATGACATGCTGAATTGTTTGTAAGCATCCATGCTGGCTGTTATGTTTAAATGATCCTGAGAAGGTAGATAAGGTAAAAAATGAAAAGATTTATATGGCGGACTTCATGGGTACCCTAGAGCAATGGTTTTCAACCAGAAATTGCAAACATCGTGAATCAGTGTAGCATTTTGATAATTTTGTGGGGAGTGAAATAAAGCAAAAATGTGGAAACTTTATTGTGTCACTTCTCTGCCTCGTGACACAATGCAACATTTGTAATGCATTTTAAAAAAATACAGTGGTACCTCAGGTTAAGTACTTAATTCGTTCCGGAGGTCCGTACTTAACCTGAAACTGTTCTTAACCTGAAGCACCACTTTAGCTAATGGGGCCTCCTGCTGCCGCCGCACCACCGGAGCACGATTTCTGTTCTCATCCTGAAGCAAAGTTCTTAACCTGACACAATATTTATGGGTTAGTGGAGTCTGTAACCTGAAGCGTATATAACCTGAAGCGTATGTAACCCGAGGTACCACTGTAATCCACCACTTACCTACACAGTAGCATTCTTTTCTTCATGGAATATTTTATTGCAGTTAAATAATAACTGGACAGTTGATTGGCATGGCACTCTTAAGTTAAAAAAAGGTAAAGGTAAAGGACCCCTGACAGTTAAGTCCAGTCGCAGATGACTCAGGGGTTGTGGCACTCATCTCGCTTTATAGGCTGAGGGAGCCGACGTTTGTCCACAGACAGTTTTTCCGGGTCATGTGGCCAGCATGACTAAGCCACTTGCGGCGCAACGGAACTCCGAAACCAGAACAGTGCATGGAAACACTGTTTATCTTCCCGCAGGAGCAGTACCTATTTCTCTACTTGCACTTTTTTGGCGTGCTTTCAAACTGCTAGGTTGGCAGGAGCAGGGGCCGAGCAACGGGAGCTCACCCCGTCGTGGGGATTTGAACCGCCGACCTTCTGATCGGCAAGCCCAAGTGGCTCAGTGGTTTAGACCACAGCGCCACCCACGTCCCTACTCTTAAGTTGGACATAATTTTATTGGGCTTTTGGAGGTTTCTTAGAGGTTTAGAAGCCAGTGCTGAGTTCTACAATGTTAGGGATATGGTTTCTTAGTGGATATTGTGGTTGGTGCCCATTGAATCCTCACACGATACATCTCAGAACCCTTGGTTGGCTTGAGTATGAAACAAAATGGTACGATATTTCTATTGTCCCCTTGCCAAAGTCTACATTCTTTATACAACAAAACAAAAATCAATTGCTAGCTCTTACGTGCTCATATGTTAGCATTTCATTTATGACGAGTTGGGTATTTTTCTCCCAAAAGGGGAGTTTTATTGGAAAAAAGTTTCACATGGTGGTAATTGGCTTGAAACTGAACTAAAAGAGAATCAAGTTAAATTCCAGCCTTAAAACTGACATGTTCTTTCAAGCATCTTTAGCAATATTTTATCATGTACATCACTACAACTGAGTTGCTAATTAACTGTGGCTATTAGGTGAGAGAGGTGGTTAAACTACCTTGTATTTAGAATTATAGCTTCTGGCATTTAGGATGTATAATTTAAGACTTGACACAATGCATTAATTTGTGCAGACTTCATAATTTTATGTTGCATTGCTGATAAGTATGCTGTTTCTTAATTAGGCTTTATATTAAAATTATGTATCTGATTTGCTCTGTGCAAGCTTTACCAAGTAAAACAAATGATTTGACTTATATTTTCAGTATTTATTAATGAGAAATGGGAGCTGAGCATTATTGCTGTGACAGCTTCTGAAGATAAGTGGTATTGTTTAAAAATACCATGGAACTCAAATTGTGATCAAACAATGTAATATGGTTACTTATAATTATGGCACAAGAAGATTATTATTTCAAGAATTCCCATTAATAAAGACAATTTACTTATTATTATTAACACCCATAGTTCCTCGGTGCGTATATCCACATATAGATGAAACATATGTATTTATGGCCAATGACACGTCTGTGCAGATTTGTTTCTGCAAAAATTGGTGCTTGAGATCTTCTGTACACATGCAACTGGTTAGTGAAAAAAATAGCTCATCCTTTTTCAGCATCTTTAATTGTGATGTTTGGATTGTTTCCGAGGCTGTAGATAGCATCACACTTTGTGCAACTGGAGTTATACGATACAAAAAAATACTCTTCGCTGAGCACCTCAGCCCTTGGGCGTAGTAGCAGAAGTACTTAGTCACAATACCAGAGTAGATTTCTACACTATCTGAAGGGGTCCACGCAAAATTCCTCTTCCCTTATTCCTGAGGAATGTGCTGTGCATTGCTGCACTGTCCAGGGGTGCATTGAGAAGATGGTAGTTGTATGCTGATGCACAGTTTAGTGTTGTGATTGATGTATTTCCTGAGTTGTAGATGATGGGGGTGGGGAACACAGAATTAAATCGTGTGTGGATTCTTCTACATGCCTCAGTGTGGGAATGGGTAGAGTAACAATGTGGCTGTGGAAATTTCAGGGTACAGTGGTACCTCAGGTTAAGTACTTAATTCGTTCCGGAGGTCCGTACTTAACCTGAAACTGTTCTTAACCTGAAGCACCACTTTAGCTAATGGGGCCTCCTGCTGCTGCCGTGCCGCCGGAGCACAATTTCTGTTCTCATCCTGAAGCAAAGTTCTTAACCTGAAGCACTGTTTCTGGGTTAGCAGAGTCTGTAACCTGAAGCATATATAACCTGAAGCGTATGTAACCAGAGGTACCATTGTATTCCTGTTGTGGCCCAAAAAGATGTGGAGCAGATTAGATAGTTCAGTATCTTGTCTATTTCTTTGAAGAAGCAGAGGGCTGTATCCAGAGCCAGTCCTACTCAGAGTAAACAGATTGAAACTAATTGACATGACTAACTTGTGTACACAGTACTCCTTGCCTCTGGATTAGTTGCCTTGTTTTGGAGAATTTCTGCCAGGTACATGACTGGAAAGTTGATCCTTTACACAAGGTTACAGTTATAGTTTACTATCTTTGTTGCCTCTTTATGGTTCTAATTTCAAACTGCAAGCTTATTGCATTTAGCTCTGCGAAATCACTAATACTGTGACAGCGCTATATGAATAATAAAAATAAATGGTGATAACATTAACTATAATTACACCAAGTTAATGAGGTATTTTGTCTTTATTATTATTTTGCCTTTAAATCTAAAAGTCCCCATAGAGAAAGCAGTTCTAGTTTTGCTGAACACAAACCATACTGAGATAGATATCTTCCATTTATTAATAATATAGCTAAGAGAATAGTTGTTTAGAGAAGCATGGTTTAAAAACAAGCAAACAAACAAACAAACTTGCAGGTGGTGTTTCTTCTGCAATTAGGACAGGGCTGCCAAAAGACTTGTTTCAAAAGAATATAAATGAAGTTTAGATCATTCAAAATAATAGCGTTAACCAAAAATGATAATAATTACAATTGCAAAATAGAAACTAATTCCCTGTTTATTCAATTATTCATTTCTAGATGGCTATATATAAGGAAATCTGGATTTTCCCTAGTGTTTCATGAGCAGCTGAAAAGCATAAAACTATAGAGCTAATTAATGCAAGTATAGCTGTGATACTTGAACAGTGATTACCAACATATTACAAACTTCACGCATACATCAGTACTGTAGGTATTAAAAATATATCTTGGAACTTAGTCCTTCTAAATTCTACTCTTAACTTTATAGAAGCTGCTTTTTTCAGACTGCTAAGTTTGGAAATGGTTGCCTTGTACTTGAAATAATGTAAATGGAATTTGAGATTAAAGTTCTGTAATCTGAAAAGATAATTTAATGTTCAGTAAGGTATTTTAGACATTATCAAAATATTTCAGTGCTGAAATTAAATTCAGAGTAAAATGTAATGATTATCATGACTTTTTAACAATGAACTTTGCAAGTTTCTCATTCAAACTATCATTATGTAAGATATGATACCTTAGTTTATGGGATATGTATTGTTATTTGATCATAGCCAACTAATAGAGTTACCTGGTAATATAGAATTGACAGGTCACACAAAATGAAGTGGGCATCTTAACATTTTATATGTACTCTTAATTCTCCATTTCATGCTAATGTATCTGTAATGATATGCTTTTTGATATATTTCTGAAATGTGAGTTTAGATTTTGGGAGCGCTAGGTAGACCGAAGTTAATGTGTATTTATTAAGGTTTCCTATTTGTATTGCAGTTCATGTTAATACACAGTGCATGTTACAGAATAAAAATTGAAGTCTATGTATATGGAAGATATGTAATTAGGCTTCCTTCTGCAATTTGAATATCCCATTCTCAGTGATGTTGTTAACAGTTAATTCATGTTGAAGAATTCAAACATGTCTAGGGTGTTGGGTTTTTTTTGGAGTTGACAATGAATTTGATAGGCCTTCCATTTAGGAATCCTTGACCAAAAAAACTTCTCATGACCTAACCTGTCATATCATCATCACCTAATATGGGATTTTTGTAGAGCTGGACCAATAAAATAAGTGAAATGTGCTCATGCTTTTAAAAGCTCTTGATGCACCGTTCAGAGACTAATGTTCACCTTCATCTATCCTGCTCTCATAGTGTTGCCTGAAGCAGATTGCTTTTCATCCTGTTGCACCCTGCTGCTGGCCAGCCCTAGAAATATTGGCCCCAATGCTTGGGCCAGAAGATGAAGTGCAGTTAAGCCTCATGTCATTCATAAGATTTATTCAAGGTTCATTTTATAAAGTTAAGTCTCTCACTTAAAATAAGTAGATAATCTTCTACCTTGTAGTTCAAGACTTAAACATTACTTCAAATTATGCTTTTTCCTCTGAATGCCTGCAGGGAATTCTGCTTCTTATCTTTCTAAGGCAGCAGAATTTAATAAAAATGAAGTCTTTTGTCCAGTTCCATTAAAAGAATGTCAGGACAGTCTACCAATTATTTCTGGGTCATAATTTGGAATTAATGTAGAAGCACACAGCCCCTTGGGTGATTAAATAATATTGCATTTTGGCTATATGCTTTTTTCAGTATACTATTGGCTATCAATGTAACAAAGACAACATTTATTTTAGCCAGACCCTCAATTTTCAGCTCATTTTTTTTAGTGGGGTTGGTTGAGTTGGATCTGCAGTTTCATGCATATGTTTGGTGAGCATTTTAGGTTTTTTACTCACTTGCTTTTAATGTATGGTTCTGAGTTTATTTGAGTTCACATTTGTGAAATAAACATCTAGGCAAACATAGTTAATACTAACACTAATACTAATAATATCAGAAGCATGGGATTTCCCCCTGAACAGACCTATGAAATGTCTCTAATAGCTATATCATGGATTGGGGTTGTTGGCATCTGTCTGTCTCGGGAGCCAATGGAAGAAGTGCGCCTTTTGAAGTGAAGTCAAACAGTTGGAAGGTTGCAGCGCCTGCTATGGCTGCAGAGATCAATACAGGAGAGACATGTTTTATTGCAGGTGGGGCAGATGTGCACCATGGTGTTTTTTCTCCCTGCACTCCTCCCAGCAGTCATTCCTCTTCAGGTTACTTCTGTGAATACATGACCTGTCTGTCTCCAGGCACTGCAAGGAATTCCCACATAGCAGGGTTGATGTGGCAAGCCCTCATGTCTTGTTTTCAGACATCTTTGTAACACAGAGCTAGTCTGCCAATAGGCCTGGTGTCTGAAGCCAACTCCCTATAGAGCATGCCCTTGGGGGTAAGGGTAAGCTAGCACATTTTAGAGACTATGATTATCTCTGTTCACATGGTAAAAGAAAGGCTTGAACTTCAAGATCCAAGGCAATAGGCTCCATGATATCAAAACATCTATCAAAGTTTACATTTTCGAGCACAATTCAAAGTTTTGGTGCTGACCTTTAAAGCCCTAAATGGCCTCGGTCCTGTATACCTGAAGGAGCGTCTCCACCTCCATCATTCAACCCAGACACTGAGGTCCAGCGCTAAGGGCCTTCTGGTGGTTTCCTCACTGCAAGAAGCCAAGTTACAGGGAACCAGGCAGAGGGCCTTCTTGGTAGTGGCGCCCGCCCTGTGGAATGCCCTCCCACCAGATGTCAAAGAAATAAATAACCATCTGATGTTTAGAAGACATCTGAAGGCAGCCCTGTTTAGGGAAGTTTTTAATGACTGGTGTTTTAATGTATTTTTTATCTTTTGTTGGAAGCTACCCAGAGTGGCTGGGGAAACCCAGACGGAGTATAAATAATAAATTATTATTATTATTATTATTATTATTATTATTATTATTATTATTAGTCTCATGCACACATTCTAGGGATCCTTTGATGAACCTGAATCTTTATTTGCCCCCTTTGTCATTGGTTCTCAATATTTTAGTACACACTGGTAGGTATCAGAGTGACTTGGCAATGAGATCTGGATTTCTCAAGGGAAAGCTCCTACACACGTTCTATCTTCAAGCTTTTACTCTGCTTTCTAGGTGAGAATGTCAGAGTCACTAAAAATCTATCTTTATGACGGCACACTCCAGATTTGAATGATTTTAGTATCTGAAAGTGTTCAGATATATAAAAATCATGAACCTTAGATTACTGCAGTGTGTGTAAGTCCCTCATCCAATTTGCAAAGTTTATATACAAACTATAACATTTTCAGCCCAGTTTCTTACTACAATAGGAATGTTTATTTGTGTAGTTTTAAACTTTGTCTTCCTTTATGAGGCAGTATTTTCTTAAATTGAAGTGGTGAGTAATATTAATGTTTAATTCTCTTTCAGAGAGTGCCTGCATAACTTGTTATAGTCCCTAGAGAGCACAGCTGAAGGTCTGGCCTGTGCGCTTGATTAAATGATTTTTCCTAGCATCAGCACTAAATATATTTCGCTCTCCCGACAGCAGAAAGTGTGAGATAGCTTTTCATGCTTTTATTGGGTTTTCTGTTCTTTCATCAGCCTGCTTGTAACATATTTAATTGCATAAAGATAGGAAACGTTATGTTCTCCCCAAGAAGCACATTCTAACTTCTTTATGTTTCCTGACTGAGCTTTGTTTCACAGTGCGGCCTTTTTGCTGGGAGTCAGAAAATACAAGTGTGTATCCCACACCAAGGTAACCTGGGAGGGGAGGGGAGATTCTAAGGAGACAAGGGGTCATGTTTTCATACAATTTGTGTCCTGTGGGAGGAGAGAGCAGGAAAAGGCTGAGTTTCCTAGCATGCACTGTGCCCTTGCTGAATGTCAGTCTCCATTTTACCTTTAGCAGAGCTCAGCAACTGTTAATGAGTGACAGTGTTCAAAACTGCAGGAGACCATGAGCATTTCATTGACCTGTGCATAAATAGCTTTTACCAGGTATTCATGGCTTCACAAATTGGCAGGAAACGGAAAGGCATCGCTGTATTAAAGAGCTTTGATTATCCCAGATTAACATTTATTGAAAGATGTGGAGTTAAAACTATATATGCTGTTAAAACTTAGGTGGGTTTGATTTTTAAGTTGCTGAAATAGTACACGTTCTCCTTGGAAAGACTCCTGTAGCAGGAGAAGGCAGACCAGGAAGCATAACTATACATACTGTTATTATAGTTAAAGAACTAACAAACTAAATGATCATATAAATAAATAAAAAGGGTCACCGTTTGGAACGATAAATGCTATTTCCAGATGTTTATTGTGTGTCCCAAAGAAACAGAGCTCTTATGTACATTCTTCTTTACTAAGGCCTTGGGCAAAACTGTACACATTAGCAGCCTAGACTGCAGTGTGGTTCTCCCTCCTTCCTTGGATTTTCAAGTCACATTTGCATGCCAGAGAGGGAGTGGGGATGTCTTCACCTGATGCATATTACCTGATTGGTTTCCCCACACTGCAACCCCCCCCCCCCGAATACATGCACCAAACTGCTCTTCTTGAAGCTTTTCATCCATGCGTGTGCTGTCATCTACACATGTGCAAGGGCTTTCTGAAATGTACTCACCTCAGCTTAATGAGCATGGCTTATGTTTTCAAATCGGATGGAAGCTGGTTTGAACAGCAGTATTGCTCAAGAAACTAGAGGATAGGTATGGACTGTGGCTCGCATAATGCACGCACAGCTTCAAACACCAAGTTGTGGGGCCTCATTGATGCCAGTGTCAACAGCAATACAGTATGTATGCAGCCTTAGTCACACAATAGGTACCTGTTAGGCAACTCTCTGTTACAGGAAACAAAGACTTCTGAGGTCAGTTTTTGGCATAGGCATGCAATGTTGAGCGTACTATGAAATTGTATCTTCTGCATAAAAGTGCTGCTGCAGGTGCTTCTACAAATACAGCACATCTACACAGTTCCTTTCATACCTTAACAATGGAAAGGGCAGGGTCCAACTTTTGTTACAAAGTCTTAAAACATTTCTCTCTGTGGTAATAGATTGTGTGTGTGTGCTTCTGCTGTAGCTCTGAGGCTTCTTCCTCCTGTTGGATAGCCAAGAATAGGCTCAATAACAACAAAACAGCCGCAAAAGACTATCTCATAGATAGATATAGATATATAGATATAGATAAATATAGATAATCAGCTCTTACCCTTTTATTGTCAAAAGCACAGTAATTTTCCATTGGAAGGTATCTAGCCTTTTCTGTGTCACTGGCATTTTTCTAGGTGATTATGTGACCTCATTCTCTCTTAGACAGAACACGGATTAACGATATAGTATGGTGTGTGTATCCACAGGTATCCATCCAGGGTTGATTTCTCTGCAGTTACTTCAAACCCGGCTTTAGCTAATATTTGGGTATATGCAGAGTAGCAAGCAGGCAACTGAAATAAGCAACAGGTTTTTAATTGTATAAGGTTGGGGTTTTTGGTGGTCCTGTAGCAAGAAGCATTGTTTCAGCAATTGGTTCCCATGAGACAAATCACCTGGGCATCCTGGGCAACCCCTTGCCCAAATTCATCCCTATCTTACAATAATATTATTGGAGTATTGTGTGGTTTATTGGGGCGTCACGTGTTAAGCCTTTGCATTTTTGTTGCCAGAACTACGTGCCATCTTTTACTTGCATATGTCAATAGGTTTTAGGCAGATGAATGCTAAAGGGACTTCTGATTATCACCCTTATTCTTTGTAGCTTACAAGTGTTTGAAAACACAAAACTAACCATTCCCAGGGTATCCTGATGTGTTGCTTGCTACATATTAGGGGTTTCCAGTTTCTCATGTTACTGTGTTTCTGAACAGAACTATATAAGAGCTGTTTTTTGACTAATATAGCTTGGCCTTGGTCCTGTATGCCTGAAGGAGCGTCTCCACCCCTATCGTTCAGCCAGGACACTGAGGTCCAGCGCCGAGGGCCTTCTGGCGGTTCCCTCATAGCGAGAAGTGAGGTTACAGGGAACCAGGCCGAGGGCCTCCTCGGTAGTGGCACCCACCCTGTGGAACGCCCTCCCATCAGATGTCAAGGAAATAAGCAGCTATCCTATTTTTAAAAGACATCTGAAGACAGCCCTGTTTAATGCTGTATTGTTTTTAACACTTGATTGGGAGCCGCCCAGAGTGGCTGGGGAAACTCTGCCAGATGGGCGGGGTATAAATAATAATAATAATAATAATAATAATAATAATAATAATAATAATATCTTAAATTCCATATCAAAATAAAGCATAAAAGGAGATTTACTAAGATTAACAAGTCTTTACTAAGCCTGGATGATCATTTATGGCTAGGTCATGCAAACATTTTTGCATGTGAGTATCTTTAGGAATCTGGGTGTTTCAAATGAAATGAAATGAAATGACTAAGGTTTTCCCATGGCAAAATTTCAGACCTTTGAGTCTGTCATATTGAAAAGGTGCATCAAACTTATGGATCTCAAATTATATGATGCTAATGGTCCTCTTGTGCATCTGTTCAAAAGCTAGAGCTTTTGGGCCCCAGTATGTTAGGAATCACAAATCACCTTCATGGGACACTAAGATATAAATATGCTTGTAAAATGGGTCACAGGAGTAGTGGAATAAGGACATAGGTCATCATGTTGTTGTCTGAAAGGCATTGTGTAGTTGCTAGAAATAACATTTCCATTTTATACACTCTTGTGTACACCATTTCTGAAGGCAAATACACAATAATTGACTACATTCATGTGCTTAATGGCACTATACCTGGACTAAATAAGTAAAAAAATACTTTTAGCAGATGTTGTTTCTGGACGTTGGGATTTTATATATCTAATAGTAGAAAAACTTAATTATTTATATATCCTATGAGAAACCGATTATATAAGTATAGGACAAATTCATTATAAAGCCAAAAGTTTTAAAGTGAAGATTATATAAAAATATAAAATATTCTTCTATAACATAAAATGATATTTAAAAGATATCTAAACCATGCTATTAGATCAGGGGTAGGCAACCTAAGGCCCGGGGGCTGGATGCGGCTCAATTGCCTTCTCAATCCAGTCCGCGGATGGTCCGGGAATCAGCGTGTTTTTACAAGAGTAGAATGTGTCCTTTTATTTAAAATGCATCTCTGGGTTATTTGTGGAGCATAGGAATTCGTTCATATTCCCCCCCCCAAAAAAAAATATAGTCTGAGGGACAATGGACCGGCCCACTGCTGAAAAAGGTTGCTGACCCCTGTATTAGATGTTCTCTATGCTGTCCCATATAGTTGTCTTGCTCAAAACACAGCTCATTAAAATGCTTAATGATCTGAGTAATTCCTCAAACTTCATTATCAAAACTGGATTGTGCAAGCAACAGCATTGTAATGTTTTGTTTAAATTGTATTGATTGAATATTTGTGTAAGACTGCAGTCCTATACCTATTTACATGGGAGTCAGCCCATTGAATTCAGTGGAACTAGCTTCTGATCTGATTATAGGATGTGTTTCTACTCGCGTGACAAGACAGCTGTGATGAGAGCCGTTCACTTTGCAGGGGAAGAGTACCAAGCCTTGACTGCTCATGTACAGCCACTTATAGGGAACACTGTGAAAATGCTGCTCTGTGGTTTATCCAACAACCAAATTACATTTTTCTTTTTATAAGCAGAGCATGAGAGTTCACCCAGCTTTTCTCTATCATCAAAAAAACTGAAAACATTCCCAGGCTTGCTTGTCCCTGACCCTTTTGAGGTCATTGTTTATTTCAGCTTGGCTTGAACTTAAGTAAGCCTGCTCTCCTATTTGTTTCCTTTCTGTGCATTCAGATCTCATGTAGACACTGTCTCCACTTTATGAGAGTCATTACTGCATTTAAATGGTCAGAATGGATAGTGGCAATCACCAGAACGCTTTAATAAAAATGATAAAAGTATACTTCACCACTAGCACATCCCACCACACCCAGAATTGTACACAGCTCCTTTTCTTCTGTGGCTCTATACTTCTTTCTCACCAAACGTGAACCATTGGCCACCTGGCAGGTGACTGTTGGAGCCAAACAATGCCCTAGGGTCACACGTACCCTAATTCCTGAAATAGGCAGAGCAGGCGGCTGTAAACTGGGATACTGGGAAATGAACCTTTAGGCAGTGTCTGGAAAGGGCACATCGAGGGTAGATACCAAGGCCGATGGGCCTCATAAACAAGATCAGTTGCCCAAGCATTTTATAACTGGGTCAGAAGGAGCCAATGGGCTGCCTGGTCCTTCATCCTGGTGTCCCGCAATGCACAGAATGGGTTGTTACAAAGAACACTGAAGCATAGGTCAGGAGTTTCCGGTTTTGACTCTTTGATGAACCTGAACTTCACATGGGTTGTTCCCAAGTGATGGGCATGGACATTAAATTAAACTGCCTCCAAGACTATTGATATTACTAGACATATTGCCATGTCCACAACAGCGTGTAGACTTGAATCTCGAGACGGGTACATTAAATGAATATATTCTAGAAGCCGTTATTCCAAATTTAACCAACTGCTGTCTTTAGAAACCTTTTTTATTGTCTAATAATGCAGCAATTGCTAAGCACCGGAAAAAAAGAATTACAAGTTGCATGCTGTTAGATTGTAGATTTATCCTTATAAATTTAACAAGTTTATTTAACATGTTGAATTGTAATGATTAAGCATCATTTATTTTGTTTAGTTAATTATTTATTTATCCCTTCTGGCTTTAATTGTACTTCAGTGATCTCATGCTCTGAATTTTAAAAAAGATGATCCATACCTACATAGATTAAAGAAGAAACAGTCATTGAGAATTAAATGGGAAGGCAATTTATTAGGCAATTACACTAGGAGAAAGGCAACTAAACCATGGTACTATCTAATTCCATTCTGTTGAAATGGAGGTCTCAGGATAAATTCTTTCTTTAAAAAATGAATTGATACATGAACTTTTAATATATTTTAGTATATTTTTAGTATATTTTTACAGTGCCACATAAATGAAATATACAGTGGTACCTCGGTTTATGAACTTAATCCTTCCAGAAGTCTGTTCTTAAACCAAAGCCATTCTTAAACTGAGGCACGCTTTCCCTAATGAGGCCTCCCGCCACCGGTGCCCTTCCACTGTTTGGCTTCCATTTATAGACCGAGGTAAAGTTCGCTAGCCGGAGCACTGCTTCCAGTTTTGCGGAGTTCGTATACTGAATAGTTTGTAAACAGGGCTGTTCTTAAACCGAGGTACCACTGTATGCATGTTTGTTTCACACACATACACAAACACCACCCTCTTGGGATATTTAGGAGTTGAACCTGGAGATGTTTCCGTTCTATTTATTGCTGCTGCTCGGTGCAAGTTCCATGATTTATTATTTCATCATGATGAAATTCCCAAACTTGCTGAAGATCATGGGTAGGCAAACTAAGGCCCAGGGGCCAGATCCAGCCCAATCGCCTTCTAAATCCGGCCTGCGGACGGTCTGGGAATCAGTGTGTTTTTACATGAGTAGAATGTGTCCTTTTATTGAAAATGCATCTCTGGGTTATTTGTGAGGCATAGGAATTCGTTCATTTTTTTCCTCCAAAACATAGTCCGGCCCCCCACAAGGTCTGAGGGACAGTGGACCGGCCCCCTGCTGAAAAGGTTTGCTGACCCCTGCGTGAAGATCATCAAATAAATCTTGTAACTGGGAACTGAGATGAGGCAATGGTCATTGTCTATGAAGACACTTGGGATGTTATCTATAAATGTTATCTAGTGTGTGCTTGTCTGATGCAGTTTTTGTGTTGGTGTCAGAGAGGCTTCCGGCTCTGAGGGTGTTGATTCACCTATGAAACTGAAATTAGCCCATGGGCCTGTCCCTTAGCAGTAGCCAATTAACCACAACTGATAAGGAATTCTATTCAGGCAAGTGAGTGAGTTGGTGAAGGAAGGGTGGAATACTCTGTTCCTCTTCTGTGCCCAACTTAGAAACTAAGCAGCCCGCCAGAGGAAGGAATCATACTATTTCACGCCCTGCACAGAAATGCAGCAGGTGGTTGCTGGAAGGATGGCACCCTCTTCTTTACCATCTCCCAACAGGCTGGTGATATTTTTTTACTGGGCTACATTTTGCTTAGCGAGGCTCTGGGCAAGAAGTCGAGTGGAGGCTGCCCCTCGGCCGTGTCACAGTTTATATGGCAAGTGACCACGCTCCCTGGCTAACCTGATTGGTCAGCTGGGGGGCGTGATGCAGCCAGGAGCCCTAATGATGTGGGC
This sequence comes from Podarcis vaucheri, assembly GCF_965113315.1. Taxonomy (NCBI): domain Eukaryota; kingdom Metazoa; phylum Chordata; class Lepidosauria; order Squamata; family Lacertidae; genus Podarcis; species Podarcis vaucheri. The sequence continues at coordinate 60,057,647 of NC_138763.1, forward strand.
AGCATTCCTCCGCCCACTCCCGGGTCCCTGTGAGGTCCAGGATGCCCACCAGCAATGCTGTGCCCCCTGGGAAGAGGAGTCATCTTCTCGTAATGTTGTGTAACTTATTTACAAGGTTAAGTTATTCTAATGCATGTTGCGGCATTCTTCTTAAACATAATTGTTTTAAGTAGGCCGAAACAGGTGATCTGCCCATCCAAGTGTGTAGAAACTATTCTGTGTACCTTCAGAAAGGCAATTTATCTTATCTTCCTTTTTCAGCCCTGTGGTGACAAACCATTTCCGTTGGCAGGCCACCACAGAGTAATGAAGCCAACCATTTGCTATAGTAACTGACAGCAGTTGGTGAATAGGTTGAACTGTAGAAAAATTGGCCAGTCAAAGCAACCAGGATCCCTCTACCGTTACTTTGATGCAACTGGTCTCCCTGGTGAAGTTCAGTGAAGTGGAGATGGGTATAAACTTTCTTAGAAGGAGATGGCTGAAGCAACTGAGAAGAATCTACTGATTCCTTAAAAACCATTACCTTTCTTTCAGAAGTGTGTGCTTTAAGACTTTGCTGCTCTGAGTGCAGTGTCATTTTGTTTTAAGGTTTGATTTTTGCCATCAGTATTCTACTCCTGGAGTATCCGTAACTGACCTTCAAATGTTGGATAGATAACAAATGAAACTCTCAGCTTTTTTTCCGTGTGTTGGTACACTTGTTTAAACAAAACATGGCTGAGGAGCATTTTTGCTAGGGCCTTAGTTTGTTGCTCTCAGAGAATAAATCACTTCAGCGCTAGTCACTTGAACCATGCCAATTTAAAAATGAATCAGCAGTGGGCCTGACATCTATGTAATGAGTTGGGTTATAAAACAAGGCTCCTGGAAAGAGGAATTAAAGTCATCTTGAGTGGCTCATAGTAGGCCTTCATATGCTTGTTATTTTATCTGGAAATAAGAAACCAACGATGAATTGGTCTTTAAAATTGAATCAAGAGATATATTTGGGATCACTTTATTTTCAAGACTAATAACACTATACTGGTGAACATACGGAAGGTGGATTCCTGCACTCTTCTTTTACCATTTCAAAGTATAGCTGGTTAGAAGGGAAATGTGTTCAAGGAATAGCAGGTGCCTCTTCAAGAACTCCAAACTTTGTCAGAAGCCATATTTGTGGACTGTGGAGTTTGTGTTGATTCTTGTCAATCACGTGGACCAGCAGGTGGCGAGCACTGACTTAAGTGGCCTGTGCTTGTACTATAGCAGTCTTCCACGACATGGTGTTCTCCAGATGTTTAGGACTACACGTCCCATAAGCACTGCTGTGCTGGCTGGTGCTGATGGAAGTTGTAGTCCAAAACATCTGGAAGGCATCAGTTTGGGGAAGGATGTCCTATAGGAATCACAGTGGACTTCTTAAAACTCAATACCAAATTACCATCCCAGTGGGCTCTGTTTTAGAGGAAGTAGGTGCAGGAATGAAAAAGTGGAATTGCTGAGTAGAAGAGAGAATTCTGCAGAATGCACAGGGTTGTCTTGTTTCAAAAGATAGAGTATCCAATATTAAATCAATATTTAGCCAGTACGCAGTTTCTGAAGTAGCACAAATCCATTCCTTCTCTGCAGATTTCTTCTGTTAGTGTGTTGGATTCTTCTGTCCATGTATTGGATTTGCCTACACTACAAAAGCCCGCTTCGTGTATTCAGAAGACCACATATGGTCATAAAGTATGCAGGGTGTGTGTGTATGTGCATGTGTCAATCCTGCCTCACATGTTGATGGGCATTTCTGCTTCACTTTCAGAGTAGGAGTGGCATTTTAAGAGCTTTTGGATTAATGAACTGAGAAGCCTGTTTTTATCGAGAAGTCTGTTTACCTTATTCTGTAGGTGGCATTCCAGCCGGCCTCCATGGTAACCTGGCCGAGGGTCGGAGCCAGACGCCTTCCCTGCGCTGATGGTGTTGGGTGGTGCCCTACTCAAGGGGCGGGCCTCACTGTCCAATCAGCACTGATGGAGTTGTGTCTGCGGGGAATTTAAACTCCAGTGCTACGGGGAGGCTGTCCTCTTGCACCCTTCCCCAGATCTCCCATTCTCCTCACCCTCTTTTTCTGCTTTGATGCGTTGCAACCTTGCCATGGACTAATGTCAGTCGCCATATTGTTGGGACCATGCAGGAATTTTTCCCCTTAGCAAATTGATGCCGCCATTTGGTTTTCGCCTACCTCGTAGCAATCGTGACAACTTTGTGAGGTTAGGCATTGGGTAAGCCTTTGTTTGGATGGAGGGGAGGTTGTAGCCTCCGCCTACCCTCCCCATTAAGGGTATCCTGTTTAAAGTGGAAATCCTGTTAAAGCGGGGTGTGGATTCTGTCCAATGCCTAGACAATGGGCTAGGGCCATACCACTACTCCAATGGGGACCCCTCCGGATGCCCCTATTTGATGTAAATCAGGGCCGTCCAACTCCCAAGAGACTGCTATCTACTCACAGAAAATGGCAGAGAGGGTTCAGGTCAAAGTTTTTGGGGAGAAAAGATCACTTTTAAGACAGCAATTGACCTGAACCTCCCTGGGATTGACCAGTCCTAATCTAGCTGTTGGACATCCCTGATGTAAATCATAGGGCTTCCCCTATTGGTGGTTTACCCTTATCTGGACTCCCAGAAGAAGACGGGCAAGATTCGGGATATAGTTCGGCTTCACCCAGTGCCTAACCCAGACCGCTCACATCTGTAACCAAAAAAGTTGTGGCCTATTTGAACCCATAAACCAAAATCTGCTTGTTTGTGTGCTTTATATAGCCAAACGTTCGTGATTTGCCTGTGTGCTGTTGACAGAACAGTGGTTACTTCTCACAGAGAAGTTTTGCAGTGTGGAAACTAAATGCTGGACGACCTTTGATCTGATGCAGTTTGGCTCTTACGTTATCACTTCTAGAAACATAGCCTACATTATTAAAATCTGCACCAGCTTCCACCTATTTTATGCAGCAAATCCAGGGTCCCAGTAAAGCTCAGGACCGTATGAGAACTGGCAGAAACAGCCTCTAGAAAGCCCTAATTGTAAAGTAGCATTTCTGAATGTAATCATAACAGTAACAGGATGTAACCTTTCCCCATAATGTTACAGAGCTCACTCCCTGGGGATATGCACACTTGCACATCTTTCCCCAAGAAAACCCTATGAAGTATATTTGTTTAATCTGGCCTTCGAGGATTAGGAAGAGAACATATTGCGGTTTACTGCTCTTGCATTTAGTTCTTGTAGGTTTTGGGATTCAGGTGTCTCTTAAAAGAGCTAGTTTAAAAAATAAATAATTTTTAGTTGTGTTTATATTGTTTAAAAGTTTATTACCCAGTTTTGTATTTTGAGCTACAACAAGATGGGGGGGGCATTTTTTAAAACAAAGAGAAATTTGCATTCTCTTTGACAGCTTTCTCCACAGAGAGAAAATATTTATGTGTATCATTGTCTTTTAAAGCTATTTTTTCTACACTGATTTTTATATTAAAATTAAGATGTAAGTGTGGATGAGCATTGACAATAATTGTTTTCATATAGCCTGAGAAAGTGAGACATTATATAATCAATAGGAACATTGTTTTGTCATGGTGAATAAAGCACTGGATGCTATCGAAGAATTCAATTTAATTAGGCATACAATTAAATCTCTCTCTAATCCAATCTCAGAAAGCCAAATGTCAGCAGCATTTTTCAGAACCACAGGGATCTGCTAGAGGCTGCCTAGCATCTTCAGATAAAACCTAATTTGAAAGGCTTGATAGGAGAGTATCACTGCAAGTACACAGCTTGTGAAAGGCTGGTATGCCGTTACTTTTCTATCTAAAAAAAGAAAGAAAGAAAGATGCACTGTGTTCTGAATGTTAAGAATGTCTTCAGTCTGAAGTTTGCCTGTTTAAATAAAAGGGGGAGAAAATCCTTAGGTGCTTTCCCCTATTGTCACTGGATGCATTTTCTTTGCAGATTATTATTTGACAAACTCCATTTTTATAAAACAGCAAAGCTCCATTTTGGCAGGCTGTAATGCAAACTGGGGGGAGGGGGGGAACGGCAAGATTGCTCAGTCCCTCAGGAAGTTGCTGACTAGAAATCCTTCCTGAAGTTCCCAAAGGAAACGCTAATTCTTAAGTTACTCAGCCTTTATTAGCCTGAGGAATAGAAACCCTCTCTAGTTCAGTGGTGGGAAACTTTTTCCCTCTCTGCTGAGAACCACATTCCATCAAGTATAATCTGTCATGAGTGGGCGGGGGCAGAAACAAACCCAAAGGCTCTTTCTCTCACCACCCTTCCAAATCCTAATTCATTTGTGTGTACATATGCACACCTCTGTGTGTACACACACATGCACCTGCTACTGCATCCGCTGCCCCTCCTAGCTCAGGACCCCCACTCTTCCACACATACTACCTAGTCATTCATTCATTCATCCATCCATCCATCCATCCATCCATCCATCATTCTGTGTGTGTGTGTGTGTGTGTGTGTGTGTGTGTGTCAAACACACTCACTCACTCTGAACAAAATGTTGCTTCCCTGCCATTTCTTCATCCCGCACTTTTCTCTTTCTGCACTTGTATGGCTTTCTCCCTCCAACCTATACCACATAGGGCCCAGTACAGTGGTACCTCAGGTTACATATGGTTCAGGTTACATACGCTTCAGGTTACAGACTCTGCTAACCCAGAAATAGTGCTTCAGGTTAAGAACTTTGCTTCAGGATGAGAACAGAAATTGGGCTCCGGCGGCGCGGCACCAGCAGGAGGCCCCATTAGCTAAAGTGGTGCTTCAGGTTAAGGACAGTTTCAGGTTAAGTACGGACCTCCGGAACGAATTAAGTACTTAACCTGAGGTACCACTGTAATATTCTCCTGTATGGTCTTTCACTCACCCAGAGATATGGGGCTCCTGCAACTTTTACCCTCATGGGGGAGGGGAGTAGGGAAGGGATTAAGAGGTCTCCCTCACAAGCCCTGTAGATAATTTCGCCTGCATGAGACTCTTAATCTCAGGGTCATGGGTTTGAGCCCTGTGTTAGGCAAAAGATTTCTGCATTGCAGGGGTTGAACTACATGGTCTTTGTGGTTGTTCCCCACAATACATGTGGGGAACCTGGTTCATGTCGTTTTGAGGAGTGTATTTTCTTCTTCTTTGGGTGCCAAGTGGTTCTGATTAATAAACTTACATTTCTCTACTATACTACTCTGCCCCTGGATTCAAACCTTCTGCTCCTGCTTAAAATACTTGCTTGTGCTACAGCTTGAACTGTAGTATCTATTTATCAGTAGTGAGTTATCCCTCAAGTGCCTAGAAGGCTGAAGGGAAAACCTATTTAGGACAGTAATGAGGAATAACATCGGTTTTATGGGTATGCATAATTTTTAATTTTAATTGGGAATCATCTGATAGTACAAATAGAGAAGGTTAGTAATTAACACGCTGCCTGACCCTAGAGGCTCTCATCAATATTTGCTTGAACTTTCCATAAACTGGATGGCCTTAAGTCTTCATACATTGTACAGAGAGATAACACTTACATGTTGGGTTGCCATATGTCTGGAATTTCTCGGACATATCCGGAATGCTGCAGTCGGAAGCAGTGTCCAGGCAGAAATTGCTTTTAAAAATGTCCGGGAAAATCCAGATGTATGGCAACCCATGTTGGCTATGTTCGCTCAAAAACGAAAGAATTATTTTTTAAAAAAATTTAAAATTTGCAAAAAAAAAAAAGCTCAACAACTCTTCACTGTTTGAAATATGGCAACCCTACTTACATGTAGGAAACAGAGGTGCACAGAGTCTAGAGTTAGGTGCATTAAAAAAATAGGCTGCAATTCAGAAACCTCGAAAACTTCTCAACTGGTTTAAATTATTGTCAGAGGTGATGCAGTAACTTTGTATGGTTACATATGAAGTGCTACATTACAGCTTAAAAGACTGACTGATGATTCTACTACTCTGATTAACATATGCATTCTTCTTCATCTTACTATTTCATGAGTCTGCAATTATGAAAGGAACTCAATTCATAGGATTGCATTATATCGCAGCCAATCCCCATTCCTTAACATAAGCGTGTACGTTGCAGTAGGGGTTCACTACGATACTTAAGAAATCAGTATACCATTTACATTTATCCCAGTTTTCCATCTTTTTTTATTGTCCTGTTGATAAGCTAGTTGTAATTATATCAGATTATGGTTAATTACTGCAGCTGCATCTTTTTGCTGTCATTAGAAGGAATTTACTGCAGCCGTTCTTTGACTTGATGAATTGAAACGTCAGTCCTTTCTTTCATGTAGGCTCAGGGCAGGGGTTTTCAAGACCCCACCCCCCAATCATAGAAGCAGTGGCGTCATGATTTCCCACCCCCTGGAACAGCAGGCACACACCTTCCTATTTTATATAAAAAACTGTCTACTCATAGAATTGTGGAGTTGTGAGGTACCCCAAGAGTAATCTAAGCCAGCCTCCTACAATGCAAGCCTGGCAGATGACCATCCAACCTCTGCTTAAAAACCTCCAGTGGAGGAGAGTACCCATGAGGTCATCTGTGACCCACCATTTTAAGACACTGATTTTCATGAGAGCATATACTGTATTTTCCCATGTATAAGACTATATTCCCCCCCAAAAAAATTTAAGTTTAAAATTGGGGGTCGACTTATACACGGAAAAATATGGTAACTAGATACAGTAAGGTTGAAGGCACAATGTAAACTGGACTTTGAAAACATATTGTTGAATAATGTATTATCTATAACTAGACAACAATGTAATAATCATCAAGAAGTTTAATGTGTTAATTAACTTTCCAATGCCATTTGTGTTTCTTGTGAATGGGTTCCTGCTTCACTTCAGATGTTAATACAAGAATCACAGCAATTATCACCAATCTGCTAATGTAAAAGGTTAAAATTGTACCTATTGAACATATATTTAAGCTCTAATTGTCACCAACTGTGATTATTATTATTATTTTGCATCTCACTGCCATTCAAATCTCACCATACAATTGTTTCATGTCGTGCAATCTGACAAAGCGAACAGAGCCCATGAAAGCTCATGCTTATAAATGAAATAGTCTTTAAGGGACCAAAGAATTATTTTTGCTGCAAGCTACTCATCTGGAAGCTCTCTCCCAGTAACAATTACAGTATAACTATTCAGTCTTTCAGAGCTAGGGTGTCCTTGTTCTTTTTGGACAGCAATCAGCACTATTGGAGCACTGCATATTTTTTTGTCTCAGTTGGGAGATTTGTGAAGAAATCATGAGCAGCACGCAACTAACTCAGCACATCAGCACAACGATTGACACTCAGTTTACGGAACTTCTCCCTAACCTCATGTTTGGAGGTTCCAACAATCTTCCAGAGCAGGTTTGGGGGAGGGTGTAGAAGGGGAGGAGAGACAGAGATAAATTTTGTTGTGCAAACATAACTCTTTACACTGATGGAAAGCATTGGCTGGATTGTGTCCTGTCTGAAACGCTATGTGCCTTCTGGGGGGGAAAAAAGATATTTCATCTTCTAACATGTTAAAAGATTTCTGTCGACATTTTGTGCAGGTCATTTTGGCTCATTATTTTTCATACAGTAAAACACCAGAACATCCCTGCTGGGTCAGGTGATGGACCATCTAGTCCAGCATTCTATTCTCATGGTGGCCAACAGATGCCTATGAGATGTGTGAAAGAAGGACTGGAACATAACAGCATCCTCCCCTCCTGTGGTTTCCTAGAACTGGTATAAAGTATTGCACTTGGGCAAAAAAAATGAGAGGCACAAATACAAGATGGGTGACACCTGGCTTGAGAGCAGTACATGTGAAAAGGGTCTAGGAGTCTTGGTTGACCACAAACTTGACATGAGCCAACAGTGTGACGCGGCAGCTAAAAAAGCCAATGCAATTCTGGGCTGCATCAATAGGAGTATAGCATCTAGATCAAGGGAAGTAATAGTGCCACTGTATTGTGCTCTGGTCAGACCTCACCTGGAGTACTGTGTCCAGTTCTGGGCACCACAGTTCAAGAAGGACACTGTCAAACTGGAACGTGTCCAGAGGAGGGCAACCAAAATGGTCAAAGGTCTGGAAACGATGCCTTATGAGGAACGGCTAAGGGAGCTGGGCATGTTTAGCCTGGAGAAGAGGAGGTTAAGGGGTGATATGATAGCCATGTTCAAATATATAAAAGGATGTCATATAAAGGTTGTTTTCTGCTGCTCCAGAGAAGTGGACACGGAGCAGTGGATCCAAACTACAAGAAAGAAGATTCCACCTAAACATTAGGAAGAACTTCCTGACAGTAAGAGCTGTTCGACAGTGGAATTTGCTGCCAGGGAGTGTGGTGGAGTCTCCTTCTTTGGATGTCTTTAAGCAGAGGCTTGACAACCATATGTCAGGAGTGCTCTGATGGTGTTTCCTGCTTGGCAGGGCGTTGGACTCGATGGCCCTTGTGGTCTATTCCAACTCTATGATTCTATGATTCTATTCAGAAGCGTATTGCCTCTAGTAGCCATTGATAGCATTTGTCCTGCATGAATTTTTCTAATCCTATTTTAAAAGTATCAAAGCTGGTGGCCATCCTGAGGGAGCAAATTCCACCATTTAGCTATATTCTATGTGGAGAAGTACATAGATAAAGGTAAAGGGACCCCTGACCGTTAGGTCCAGTCGCAGACGACTCTGGGGTTGCGGCGTCCATCTCACTTTATTTGCCAAGGGATCCGGCGTACAGCTTCCGGTAAGAAAGCTTTAAAGATGCTTCCATTAACATAACAATGGAACTTAGATTATAGAGTCCTAGAAACAAACACTAAAACAGCAACCTAAGTGGTTTCTAAAGATACAAAACAGTTACGTGCTATAAATGCAACAGCAGCTGCACTAAACTTGGAACATTAAATTCCTCGTAGGTCGGGGTGAACAAGTGTTCTGTAACCTGATGTGGAAGCCCAGTAGCATAGGAGCAATTTGCTCCTCTAGAAGAAGGGGATTTGGAGTCAGGTGCCACTACAAAGAAGACTATATTCCATGTCTCCCCACAACAAGCCAAACCTTGTTCCATCAACTTGGATCCAAAGTTGCTTAGGTCTTTATGTATCAGCATATGCCAGTGCTATATGTCCTACAGAACTAATGTTATATGACTGCACAGGTATACCTGGCAGCCATGCTCAGGACCAACTGATGTTTCTGGACCAACTTGAAATGTAACCCTATCTAGAGTTTATTGCAGTAGTCTGGACATGAGGTGAGAGTATGGATCACAGCAGCAATGCTGTCGCTGTCCAGGAACAGGCATAACTGATTAAGCAGCCACAGTGGGAGATAGGCAACCCTTGCTACTGATGTCAGGACTCACGTTGACAATGCTGGATCTAGGAGTACCCTAAGTGTCAAGGACAACATCTAGAACAGACTATTGAACCACCTCCCAGGCATGAGAACCACCAACCAACAGTATTTCTATGTTCTCAGGATTCAGCTTCAGTTCATTGGCTGTCATCCAGGCACCAGTTCAGCATGGCTTCATCTAGTTCACATGGTATGGAGAAATAGGGCTGGGTATCACCTGCATTAAACTAACATAGTTGGTGCTAACCACAGCATAGTTAGCAAAAGCTTCTGAACTCCTCCTACAGGTACTCACTTCAAATGATGAGGGAAAGGGAGTTGGAGCATGTGAGCCCAGGGAGAGATGTGATGTGTTTATGCAACACTAATCCATGTTTCAGCATTATGCTTTAATGGAGGCATTATTTGTTTATCATTTGCCTTTCCATTTAGAAAACTTCCGTACTTCAGTTCGGAACAAGGTGGTTCAGAACATTAAAAACTAAAACCTTAGGATTGTCCTACTTGCATTAACCTCCCGTCGAAGCGTTGTGATCAGTTTCACACTAGCTTTGTTTCAGTGACTTTGCATTCTCAGGTGGCACCAGGCCATTCACTGGGTCAACAATTTTAAGACATAAACAGCTTCAGTAAAAGCAACACTAATAATTGTAGACTAAAAACACAGAAAAACAGCAGAAGCATTAAGAGTGATAGAATAATACAGTGGTATCTCGGGTTACAGACGCTTCAAGTTACAGACTCCACTAATCCAGAAGTAGTACCTCGGGTTAAGAACTTTACTTCAGGATGAGAACAGAAATCGTGCTCTGGCGGCGTGGCGGCAGCAGGAGGCCCCAGTAGCTAAAGTGGTGCTTCAGGTTAAGAACAGTTTCAGGTTAAGAATGGACCTCCAGAACGAATTAAGTTCTTAACCCGAGGTACTACAGTGGTACCTCGGGTTACATATGCTTCAGGTTACATACGCTTCAGGTTACAGACTCCGCTAACCCAGAAATAGTACCTCAGGTTGAGAACTTTGCTTCAGGGTGAGACAGAAATCGTGCTCCGGTGGCGCAGCAGCAGCAGGAGACCCCGTTAGCTAAAGTGGTGCTTCAGGTTAAGAACGGACTTCCGGAACGAATTAAGTACTTAACCCGAGGTACCACTGTACTGTAAAGTCTGGGTCTGGTACCTACAATATTTGGTGTCAGTGTAGCTCCCATTGTAGTGCAGAAGTAGCATCTTGGAGCTGAGCATTGTCCCAAGATCTTAATCAGAGATGAATCTCAGTGGTGTACCTTCACATGAAGGGATTGCAGGAGTTTTAATCCTTTCAAGTATGCATTTCAATCAACCACTTTGCACTGAACTCGTTTTTGTTTTTTGCAAAATTATTAAATGGGTAGGGAGCCTCAGGCAGTCTTCCAGGTCTCTCTGTCTGTCCTTTGGGACTCTCCTCAGGCTACACTTCTCACTTGACCTGTTTCACTTTGTCCTTCATTATTTTTTGCCTGGCAGTGATGTGTCCTTGAGCTCAGATGATGACTCTTGCTTGCTGAGATGAAGATTGAGAAAGGTGTGTGTGTGTGTGTGTGTGTGTGTGTGTGTGTGTGTGTGTGTAGAAGCTAGCCTACTGTCCAAAGGAGAAACTTGCATTCATTGTTCCATCCACTTCTGGCCCTTCCCACCACTGGAATGTGGCCCTTGGAATGTGGACCTCGGGCTGTAAAAGGATCCCCACTGCTGCTGTAAAAGGTCATGGTAGTTCTCTATAACAAAAGAAGTGATCGTATATGCATACTCCATCTAGGCATGCTGTATGTATTGAACTATTTTCACACTTGTCTGTGTTAGAAATATTCAGTTTGTTTTTTTACCTTTTTCACATAATGCTACATTTATTTTTTAAAAAAAGTTTTGGGGATGTGATATGGATAGAGTTTCTTATGTTTCAGAAAGTGCAGGAAAAGCAGAAAATTGGCGTTTGACGTGGCTCATGTCTCTTGCTATACAGCCCCATCTGCTGTACAAAAATATAGTGGCACCTCAGAAATGCTGTCCAACCCAGGAACGGGCATAATTTTACCATTGAAACATGTTTTACATCCTTCTTTAAGCTCACGCTATTCCTTTCATTATTATTATTTTTCAGAAATACTGTATAGTGTTTTTGCAACTAAGCAATGAAAATTCTACAAATAAACCTACAATATTTTTTTTGCCAAACCTCTAGTTTCAAGCTGGCTATATTTTTTTCCTGGTGGATATAATTGTCCGCCACATGGTTTCAAAAGCTGTGATTTATCTGTGTGTCATTGGAATAGTCAGCTTGGGTATTGGATGATGTAGAACCAACAGGAGGAAGCAGCTTTTGATACATGTGATTAATAAAAATGAAGTCTGGCTACTAATTTACTTATTCATTGATTCATTTGTTGCATTTGTTTCCTGGCCCATCTGAACAGGTCATACTGGCCTAATTTGGATTTCCTGCAGAAGCCTTGGCTCCCCCTACCCTACAGGATTATAAGGAAGAGCTGGGAAACTTTCATTTGAATTTTAAATTACTTAAACCATGTCACAATATTCAAATCTGGACAAAACATGGTTAGTCTTAGCTTGCTTCAACAATTATTTATTTATTTTTTTACTTTAGACCACAGTTAATGAACTTGGAATTTTTTTTTAGCAAGCCATAGTTAAGATTAACAAGAGTTAGGGTCCAGATGACATGTTAGTATGTGAATAATCTAAAATCTATTTTCTTTTAGTCAGACAAAGGTTTGGGCAATTCTCCAGTGGAAAAGGATTTCATAGCTGAGAGGCAGACATTGCACACACCACTGTATGCTCTTGAAGTGTTGACTTTGTGCGTCGTTGGTAAGCTGAATAATCAATAGTAAGCTTAAGATGCTGCCTATACTAGGGATTGTAATGGGAGACAGAGAGTAGGGCAGTTTAGCAATGGTGCAGTGCTCAAGCCATTTACAGCTTTGGGAATCATTTTTAGCTGTGCTGTGTACTGTCTTGTTTATTGCTTGTGTCTTTGAAAGATTAAAAAATAAGCAGAAATCATAAAACTACTTCCTTGCTTTAGAATTTTAATATATACTTTCCCTCCCATAGCATCTAATCATATATTTAGAATAGTTGATGGAAGTATCCATGTGAATTTAGAATTAAATTCGAGCTTTTCCTGTTTTTTATTTGTGAATCAAAAGTAGCCTACATATTCTCTTGAAGCATCTTCTGAACACATTTTAGAGATAAGTAAAGCTGAGTTGTGGGGCGCGGGTGGCACTGTGGGTTAAACCACAGAGCCTAGAACTTGCCGATCAGAAGGTCGGCGGTTCGAATCCCTGCGACGGGGTGAGCTCCCGTTGCTCGGTCCCTGCTCCTGCCAACCTAGCAGTTCGAAAGCATGTCAAACTGCAAGTAGATAAATAGGTAGGAAGGTAAACGGCATTTCTGTGCGCTGCTCTGGTTCGCCAGAAGCGGCTTAGTCATGCTGGCCACATGACCTGGAAGCTGTATGCCAGCTCCCTCGGCCAATAAAGCGAGATGAGCGCCACAACCCCAGAGTCGGCCACGACTGGACCTAATGGTCAGGGGTCCCTTTACCTTTACCTTTAAGGCTGAGTTATAATGAGGTTAGGGTGGCTATCATAATTGGTAAATTGTTGTCAACTTACTGGGACTTCGCGATGTCATTTAAAAAATGTATGTGTTGATGAAATCCAAGGTATGCCTACTCAGAAGCCATAGCTCTATTGCTAAAGAGGAATAATTCGGACGGGTGTAAGAATCACCTCTTTGCTTCTCTCCAACCCCCATTAGGTTGTTATGCCTGTCACTATTTTGAATTTCCTGGTAGTAATCATTCTCACTACTACTGAAGTGATGCAAAAAATTCTCTATTATTCATTCCTGTCAACTATAACTTTGCTACTTGGTGAACAGTGATACCATCTGGAAGATCTGTCTGTGTCACTAGAACTGTATTTGGTGTGCTGAATTTAGGTGTTCAGTTCTTCGCTTGTAATAATGTGTCTTTAAAAAGACTAGCTAGGAATTGAGTCAATTCTTGGATTGTATTTCATCCTTCAGTTATTGTCAGTGACTACTGAAATGAATATAGGCTGCCTGAGGCTAAAAAAATATGTTTTGTATAGTGCTTTAGGAAAGTCTGGTGATACAATTTAGTATTACAGTGGTACCTCAGGTTACATACGCTTCAGGTTACAATACGCTTCAGGTTACAGACTTCGCTAACCCAGAAATAGTGCTTCAGGTTAAGAACTTTGCTTCAGAATGAGAACAGAAATCGTGCTCCAGCGGCGTGGCGGCAGTGGGAGGCCCCATTAGCTAAAGTGGTGCTTCAGGTTAAGAACAGTTTCAGGTTAAGAACGGAACGAATCCGGAACGAATTAAGTACTTAACCCAAGGTACCACTGTACTGAATTGCGGTCCTTGACCCTTCTCTATCCACTCATGCCATTCAAAATGTTTTTTCCTGACTTTGTCATCTCATATTAGAACCAGTAATTTTTGATAAATTATATTTTAAAGCCCTGTGTACTTTTAAAGGTTCTCTCCTGCACAAGTTCTGTTATGCCGCTGTCAGGATTTCTCTGCATGCTGGTATTGTATATTTACATGGTATAATGAGGGAGGGGCAGATGACAACTAGTTTTGCCTAGTTCATAATGTAATCCTATGTACCTTTAATGAGAAGCAAAATAATTTTTAAAAATATAGTAGGTTCGGTCCAGTGTGTATGTTGGGGCACTCTGTGAACACATTACAGAGAAAGAGAAGCAGCCAGAGTATTCTTATTTTAGTTAGTTGTTCAGGGCTTTGTAGATTGGTACACGAACCTTGTGCAGGAATTTATAGGCAGCTGGTGTATATGTTTTGGCCAAGGTGTGACATCCCACTGTCTCGCACTGCCTCCCACCGTCACCAGTCTATCTGCTGCATCAGTTGGTGTTCCGGGACAATGCCCAAGGCAGTTCTGCATAGCACGTCTCCCAAATTACTGTCGAGCCCTTCCTATAGGTCAGCCTTGCATTATTTGATTGAGCAGGAAGAAGAGGGACAGATGAGGATATGGGAGGAATGTGGAGAGCTCCTATGATGAGCCTGTGAGTATGGAAGAAGGAAAGGAAGGGAAAAGGGATTTGTTACATTCAGTGGGATCTCCCCCCCCCCCCCCGTAGACTGAATTGAGCCTGCTGCGTGTGGGTTTTTAGGAGACAAACCAGACCTGCAGTCAGTAGTATAATATCTAGTTATAATATCTAGTCGTATGATTACGAGCTGTACTTAAATTATTTTATGTATTAGTGGAGCTGGTGTTGTAGAAGCTTCAAGCGTACCAGTTCCGACTGCATGTTTTCAGTGCTCACTTGTGGAAGAACAACAACAATCCAGCAACTCATCATATAAGAAACTAAGTTGTCAGCAAGAAAAGTAGACTGGAACAGCAGCAGATTGTTACAAAATGATCATCACACAACCTAGGAATTTGTTCCATTTTCTGCATATGTTGTTTAGTTTTATACTCACTAGAATTTGTGTCAGATTTCTTCTTGAACAGCTTGTAATCTCTGCCAGTTTTTGGATGTGCAAACAAGCAGCAACAGAGGAAATGTGGGTGACTCGCATTTCCTCTTTTTGTACTTCCATGGAATATGCAACATGAGAACTTGTGCACCTTTCCCCTGGTGAGATACTGAAGGCCAAATGTTGAGGAAGAGGCAGAAACCCCCAGTTTGCATATCCCAGAAGAAAAGAGGAAGGGCGAGTGGGGCATGTGTCCTCTCTTGCAGTTTCTGTGTAATGCCTGGAGCTTGCTTTGTTTTTTGTTTTTTTTTTGGAGTAGCAAGTTTTTATTCTTGGTGTTTTTCAAATCCCTTAATTTTCCAAACTTGGAAGATTTGTGGTATAGAATAAGACTTTGGGCACTAGGGTGGTAGTTTCACAAATACTTATAAGACTTTGGACACAACAGATAAATCATATTCCCTTACAAAAGTCATTCTTTCAAAAAAATAAAATTCAAACCTCCTTCGTGATAGTATGAACATGACATGAGTATGTTAGTATGGGTTTTATATTTTTCTCTGTGTTTGCTTAACAGGTCCATGATGGAATACTCCTGTTCAGTCTTGCTAATTTCCATTAGTTTTCTGCACGGCGAAGTGTTGCGTGGCAATGGGACTGCATCACTTAATGATACAACAACAAGTAAGAAACACTGAATTTGGGGGGTTAGTCTGCGTCAGTACCTTGTTCATATAAATCTTCATTCCTTTGGTTTCAGATGGTGTTTCATGCTTCCTTCTTTAACATTTATAGCACCATGTCACATATCTTATGAAATCAATGTGGGATCAGGCTTGCTTTCTTCTCAACTCATACACGCTGAACATTATCTGTAATATGTATGAGTAATTGACAATTTCCCATTGACAAATATTTTGTTATGATGCTCTACTTTGGAAGCTTCTCTGAGGCTTTTCTACAATTCTAGATAAGAAGCTACAAACCTCCAGTACTTGTCATTAAGGGCTGCCAGTAGTTCTTTGGTAACTCTAAAGAACAGGGATTGAGCTTCTTTTACTGCTGCCACAAAAGCCTTGATGGTTGTAAAGCTTTCCAATTAACTTCATTAATACATAAAGCAGTAGCTTGAAACTGACTGCTCTTCCTCTTACTGAGTTCCCTTGCATTTAAATAATCTTACTCCAAATGCAAGTTTATTTCTTGGTTCAGGAACCTCTGCTTATCTAAATCAGCAGTCATGCATATTTTCATGTCTGCAACATGGGACCTCTTTTTATTGTCTGTATCCATTTCTCTCTCTATATATTTTTGCTTTTTGCTTTTTCCCAGTGGTCTGGCTTGTATAAAGAAGCTACCCTCTAGACCTGTGGTTCCCAATGTGGGGCACGCGCCCCAGAGGGTGCAATTCAATTTTTAAGGGGGACAATTCGAGAATGAGTTATTAACAGTGAATGGCCTTTCAGGCTTCCTCCACGTGAATAGGAGCTGACTTTTTGAATAATAAGAATTATATGTCATGGGGCGTGGGGCATCAGGATTTTAGAGATGCTTAGTGGGAACCAGACAGTCTTGCAAGATGTGAATTGTGATCACTCCTCAAGTTTCAGTTTTAAGAATTCCCAAATTGTGTATTTACGGGCCTCAGCCAAGAAGAAAAACGGGACTCTGTGAGCATGACAAAGAAAACACTTCCTGTAGAGCTCAGTCTCATCTTGCGTCTCATGATAGGCCAGCAGATAAACAAAGGTGCATGTAGTGTGCCTTATGTGGGTCAGGGTGAAAAGTAACACAAAAAATAACTTGCAAAGTCAGCAAGCGTCACAACTCAGATGGCAGGTAAAACGGTATGCACTGAACCAAAAGTGAACTGTTCCAGAAACTCTGCAAATGCCATCTTGGTAGTCAAAATAACCCCGCAATTAATTGATAGTTGTTGTAACAATAAGGTCATGTATGTTTATATTAATTTGCTTTGATATAGGCTAATTGGCTTGCTTTGATGTTATCCTTACCTGTGGGCTTGGGATCTATTGGTAAGATTTGGGTATTTGCCATCAACTGGTCATGTGAGGTGATGCAATGGCCTGGCCAAAGTGACATAATGCTGCTTTGTATATAAATAATGTGTGAATGGTTGCTTGGACGCAGGCAAGCCATCTCCATGCTGCAGTGTCTGTCAGTCCTGCGTCTGTAAAGTCTGGGAGATCAGCAGGCTGATTGCTTAAGTCTACACCTTTCTTCCTTTTTTTAAAAAAACAATTTTTATTGATTTTTGCACAAATTTTCCAACATAACAACTCCAACACCATATAACAAATCTTTGGCTATCACAGCCTAAGACTTCCTTCAACCCCTTCTAATGGTTTTCTAAATTTCTTTTTATTTTTGCATTTTATTACTATGCTTATTGCTATAAGTCCAATCTTACGTCAGTTAATTTTAGTCCCTTTCCCATTAATTTATATAGTCCACCTTACAAAACTTCTTGTAACCCTACAAGTGATGTTAGGTAATTACAATTGTCTTTCAGATACAACATAATTTTCTTACAATCCTTTAGGAAAGTCTGGTCCTGCTGGTTTTGAATTTTTCCTGTTAGTCTCGCCAGCTCAGCATAGTCCATTAATTTCATTTGCCACTCTTCTTTTGTTGACATTTGCTCTTGTTTCCATCGTTGGGCTAATAATATTCTTGCTGCAGTGGCCACATATAAAAACAATTTTTTATCATTCTTATGAATTTCTGTACCTACCATACCAAGTGAAAGAGCTTCTGGTGTTTTTTAGAAATGTATATTTCAACATTTTAAAAATTTCATTATAAATCATTTCAAGTCTTTTACTTTTTTACATTCCCACCACATATGGTAAAACGTGCCTTCTTTTTCTTTACATTTCCAACATTTGTTGTTTGTTTTGTACAACTTGGCTAGTTTTACTGGTGTTATATACCATCATTTTCATTATGTTTTCTACACCTTTCTTTAATAAAGCACTAGAACTGATCACTCTAGTTTTTTGAAATCCTTCTGTTGTATCCCTGCATCCAACCGTTCCCACAAGTTCTCCTTTGGGCCGGCAGTTCAGAACAACGTACCCCTGGTTTTGTTTTTAAACTTTGTTATCTGTTGCCAAAGTTGCCATCAGACCTGAATGTATAATGTTCAGTTTCCCAGAAGAATGCATCCATTTCCCTTTCTGATCAGTTTGGTTTTTTTTAAATCATATTTATTAGAATTTCCAATATAACAAAAAAGAAAAGATAGAAAAGAAAAATATATATATATTTAAAACCTTACTTTCATTACCTTCTTTCTAGGACTCCCTCCTCCCCCTCCCGACTATATTCCCCTTTCATTAATTTGGTTCCACAAGCTCTCACTCCCAGTTTAAAACTTAATATGTTTAACCCATTAGCCAATTTAAATTATACAATCTTACCATCACCCCTCATCTTTAACAGAAAAAGAAAGAAGATTTTCCCCCAAGATCTGCCCCATTTCCTTCCACGAATTCCCCTTTTATCAGCAATAAACTTCTCTTTTGATCTTGGTTACCCAGTCCTTGTTTTAGAATGTTTACAATCGGGGGGGGGGGGACTGACTTCCTTTTTAGATCACCCCCGCTCGTGCCAAATCCGAAAAAAAAATTCTTTTTTTCTCCTTTTGTACCCGGTTTCCCAATTACTCACGGGTTGTTGTTGATAGTCCGAATTTCAAATGGAAGAAGCCAGCGCTCTCCGTCGAATGGCATGCGGCTGCGCTCGGCAGGGGAAGCGATAGACTCAAAGCACCACGCCGCTCCCCGGCACCCGATCCGAAGCCTTTAAAAAGGCTACTTCACGAGTCGGGAGGGCGCTAGCGGTGCCAGCCGAGTCCCCATGTCCACGGGCTCCATGCCCGTGGTTTTTAAGGGTCCCCGCGTCGCCGGCGCGGTAGGACCCAGCCCCTGCCGAGCAGACTCCCTCCGGAGCTCGGAGGGAGTCCGCCATTCGGCGATGGCGCCAACCCGGAAGTCCCCTTTTCTGATCAGTTTGGCTTGTTTATAGCTATGGAAGTGGATTGTAGTTTCAGGATGAGAAAGAATTATAACAAACAAACTGGAAAATCGCTGTCGTTTACTGATGAAGATGCTAAAGCATGATAATGCCACTGGTTGGGTGATTTGTTGAGTTTACCTTTGCTTGCATGGTCTGTCCTCTTTCACCAAAGTGTAGAAGCTGCTTCCACATGGGGCATTCTCTTGATAGAGAAGAATAAATGTGATGATGTGGGCTAGGCCAGTAGCATAGACTTGAACCACCCAGTTGATACAGGTTACAGGTGAGTTACCCTAGGTAAAATCTAAAAAAGGTTGGCCACAGGGGTCCTGTGAAATAAAATTAATTAATGGCTAAAATTAACCTGAAGATTGCCACTTGTCCAGTTTTAATTTTAATTTGTTTGAATTAATTGTGGGATGTATCTTAATTGATTGATTGATTGTTTTTATGCATTGTCTTACTTGTATGATGTTAGCCGCTCTGAACCCAGTTTTGGCCAGGGAGGGCGGGATATAAATAAAAATTTATTATTATTATTAAAATTAAGCAGAGTTTGGACACTGATAGATTTTGCTAGATTGCATCCTTTCCTGGTTACCCCATACAGTGGTATCTCTGGATGTGGACGGGATCCATTCTGGAGCCCCATTCGCATCCTGAAGCGAACGTAAGATGCAACAGCACGTTTGCACGTCTGCTTCTGTGCATGTGCGTGACGTCATTTAGAGCGTCTGCGCATGCGCGAGTGGCACTCCGTTACTTCCAGGTCACCGTGGAGCGCAACCCGAAAATATTTAAGCTGAAGCGTATTCATCCCGAGGTATGACTGTACACTTAAATAGCTCAGTCAGTAGAGGGTTGTGGGTTCGAGTTCTACATTGGGCAAAATATTCCTTCATTGCAGGGGGTTGGACTAAGTGGCCTTCGTGGTCTCTTCCAACTACAGTTCTATGACGATTCTAACTTTAATATTCTCTGAATAAGAAAAAAATAGAAGGTAGCAAAAGTATTTCAAATTTATTCGTGCAAACAAGTTTGTAGCTACTATCCTTACAAAGTGTTGAAAAAAATATCCCCTAGGAAGATTGGGGGGGAGGGGAGGAACATCCAGAAAGCACTGAAAGAACAGCTATGGGAAGGGGAACCTGTGGCCCCCCAGATATTGCTGAATAGCACCTCCCACTATCCCTGTCCACAGACCATGCTGACTAGGACTGATGGAAGTGAGTCAGCAACACCACAGAATCCTCTCCTCTGGAAGAAGTGGCCTGCTAATAGAAAGTTGATGTGGAGTTCTCACCTCGCGATATATTGCTTTTCAACATACCAGCGCTGAGTGGGGCTCTGGGGAAAGGGAAGCAAATTGTGCTTGACCGGTGAGGGTCCCCCCCCCCGAAAAGGCAACTTGGCCTGCCTAGCCCCCAGTCATATTAAATATTCATTCTCTCTCTCTCTCTCTCTCTCTCTCTCTCTCTCTCTCTCTCTCCCCCTTCCTCGTGTGTGTGTGTGTGTGTGTGTGTGTGTGTGTGTTCTCAGGCAGTTATCTTAGCAGGTAAAGCCTCTTGGGCTTGCTAATAGAAAGGTTGGCAGTTTGAATCCCTGCGACGGGGTGAGCTCCTCTTGCTCTGTCTCAGCTTCTGCCAGCCTAGCAGTTTGAAAGCATACCAGTGTGAGTAGATAAATAGGTACCGGTGCAGTGGGAAGGTAAATGGTGTTTCCGTGCGTTCTGGCTCTCATAACAAACCTCTGTGCACCAGTAGTGGTTTAGTCATGCTGGCCACATGACCCTAGAAAGCTGTCTGTGGACCAACGCTAGCTCCCTCAGCCTGAAAAGTGAGATGAGCACCACAACCCAAAGTCACCTTTGACTGGACTTAACCATCCAGGGTTCCTTTTCCTTTACCTACTTCTCTTTTCAGCAGCAATAATGTGGCACATTTCCTTCTCCTGTTTCTTCTCTCCCTAAGTTCCTTTACCTCCATGTCCCCTTTGGGATCCTTGCATGCTGAGTATTGTTGAATGCAATTCTTAATGAGTTACTTGAAGCATTTTTTTGCTCAGCAAGTATGCCGATTGCTCTAGGGACTTTGGACAAAAGCCACATAAACACCCAGGGGAAGCAGGTATGTCACCTGTTCTACAGCAGCTTAAATAAACAGTGTAGCAGTTGTTCTAACAGAGGATGCGCATACACCATACATTTAGAGCACATAACTTCCCTCACAGAATCCAGGGAATTGTAGTTTGCTAAAGGTGCTGGGATCTGTAGCTCTGTGAATGGTGAACTACAGTTTCCCAAGATTCCTTGGGGGGAGTCATGTTGTCTAAACATGCTTCAAATGCTTGTTGTGTATGCAGCCAAGGTGAGGCATGTGTAAGTTGTTTTTGGCGATACATCAGTTGTGTGTGGGATGGTGGGGTGTTAAACAAAAATACCTTACCTTATTTGCAAAAACAGCAAACAACAGACTAAATGTTAGTATTAAGAGACACACAGGCCACAAACGTTTATAATGGTGTCATAGAGGAAAATAAAGATTGCTGGGGGTGGGGTGATACAATAGAGGTTTCTAAAAATAAGAGCATCAATATAGAACTTCCCCCTTTCCTCATAATGCCATAAATGGGTGGCTTCGCCTTCATGCCTTGTTTGTCAGCTTCCAGAGGCATATGACTCTCTGTTGTTGAAACAGGAACTAGAAAGAAGAGCTTAGCCTAATCCACCCAGGCAGTTATCAGCTTTGATGAATGCTACCTTATTGCCACAAAGCCTGCTCAGAAGTGGGGGAATGTATTTGCTTTAATGTACTAGATTTTGAACATATTCCTTCTTGCAAAATTTCACATCCTGGGTTAGAGAGTACCTGCTGGAATTTACCCCCTGGTTGAAGCAATAAGAATCAAGCACCTAAGACCATCCTGTGCAGAACCTGGAAAACAGCAAAGTCATGCCTTGGAAACTGCCATGCTTTCTGCCAGTTCCCCCCCACCCCACCCTCCTCATTTGACAACCCTCAGGATTTTTGCTGTAGGGCCTGAAAGCAGAAATCCTATGGCACAGCAATGCTAAGATGGCTATCAACACAATCCCAGTGACAGCTGCTTCCGGGTCTGTGGAAACATTTTGAAAGCTCATTCTTTCAAAACCAGAATTGTACATTCAGTAACGTCATAGCTTGTATTACTATGAAATTAAGCATTTAGCTGCCTGTCTAGCAGAGGTGGTGTATGCATGCACATTGAGTCTTGCCCAGGCCAGGTGGAGAAGAGCCCATGTGCTAACAGACCTTTCTCTTTTACATCAAGCAACAATAGGTAAGAAGCTTTATAGAACGTGGACTTTCTTTGTCCCCTTTTATTATTGTTGGTGGCTAGGCATGCAGATAGGTCTGCAGTGATGGTTGAGATTGGTGTCATGGTTGCGGATGCATCCTTCAACAAGCAAAGCAATATTCTATAATCTAGGGGTTAGAGGGCAAGGATGCTTAGAAGAGACACCCCTAGGCTTACTGATTCCTTGGCCACAGGATCTTTTCCCTTCCTCTCAGCTCTTTGACAGTAGCCTGGTTTGCATATTATACCAAGCCCAAACCATGGTTAAGTATGAATGTGACAGTGGCCTGGTTTGCATATTACACCAAGCCCAAACCATGGTTAAGTATGAATGTGACAGTGGCCTGGTTTGCATATTACACCAAGCCCAAACCATGGTTAAGTATGAATGTGCAGGCTCTCAGGGAGGGGGTAATGGATGCCATGCTCCTTCCTGGTCAGTCATCTTCTTCTGAAGCTTTTCCTGTTTATAAAATTTTATACAGGGAGAAGATCTTTTTTAAGACGGGGGGCTGGACCTCTGTTTTATTTAATGCATTTCAAGTAGGAACAGGGTGAGTGCCATCTAATAAGAGGCGATATTGGCATATTGAAAAGGGAAGTTATTTACAAAGATTGGCTGGATCTGATTATCCAGACGATAACTAAAGCTTCTCATAACGTGGAGCCTAAATTACTGTTGCTACAGCTCTCCAAACCTTTCAAACCACATAGCCCACCGAGTGTCACATGTTTAACAAATTGCCATACTCTATTTTAGGCCTGTACTGCTGCGGTTGAAATGAAAAGGACTGCAGCAAATAGATCTGTAGTTTGTTGCTTGTGTTTGCTTTTAGTACTGTATAACTGCTGAGTATATTTATTATAAGAATTGTTAAATCATGATTATTCAGGTTGCATTTATATGCTTCTGTGCATTTAAAGTGCAAAGATAATTCACTTTCATAAGAGTATTACAAGTTTGTATGCATATGGAAATCAGAAAATCACTAAGTAGCTTTCCCCAGTGTGGATTTTTGAAAATTCTGCTCTTGTGCATATTATTTCCAGTGGTGTGTCTAAGAGACTAGGTTGCAAATCATGAAGTTCCTGGTTTGAATCTTTTCTCTGCCATGAACTTAGTAGGTGGCTTTAGGCAAGCTGCTCTCAGCCTCAGTCCTCCCATCCACTGTAAATGGATAATACTGACTAACCTTTTCAGGGATGTTACAAGACTGCAACTAGATAATAACTGGAAGGTCCTGCCCAAATGTTTTTATTCAATGCCATCTGTAAGTTCATAAGGACAAAAAGTTACGTGTTCCAAATACTTTATGAAAAATGTTCTTCTCTTTACCCCACCAACACCAAAAAGGGATCCATTAAATATTACAGTATCATTTTCAGGGTTTGCAGAAGTATACACTACCCCTGTTAAAAAAGACAAACCAGCCCAGGGTGAACTGTGCATTCTTAGTAGCTGCAGAATGTTGAAAGATAGGAAACAGAAAACTGGTTGTGTAGCGTAGAATGCCCTCCATGATTCTCTGACAATTTACAGAGTTGTATGCTGGAGAAGGGTGTGGTGGGTGGGTGGGTGGATCCCTAAGCAGGGACATTCCTTCCATTTTTTTCCTTTTCAAATTATGAAGCTCAAAACAGGAAAGCAAATATTGTGAACATACAAAGTTTTAGTAATAGCTTCAAGAGAAAGCAACATCGCCTGAAAAATTAGATGTGCATGTTCTGTTACACACATGACATGCTGCAAAGAACAGCCATAACAAAGTGAAAGTTGTTGTGATAACACAGGGTGATGATGATGATGAAGTATCACTGTTTGGATTCAGTACAGAGCTAGGAGTCACCTTCAGTATCTACCTATTATATGTTACAGTCACACTGCCAGTGTTGGTAAGGTGGTCCCTGTTGCCCTTCTTGCTTGGCTTCACTGGATGGCTATTTGAACACAGGAAAATAAATTTTATGGAAAATATGGGTGACCTTACAAGACATTGATTCTGATGTCCATCATTCCAAAAACACATATTTTCAAAGTAAAAAATTCATAATAGTTCATAGTAGTGAAAATTCACTCACTTAAGAGATGTATTTTATTGTGTGTGTGTGCTTTTATGTTCACACACACTACACCTGAGCTGTAAGAGTATATCTCCTGGAGTTTTGCAAACTTTTATATGCATACAATAGTTTTCACCTGCAGTGTGCAGCTTGTAGCACCCGTGGTCCATAAGTGCATAAGTAATTCAGTGCCATTTGTAAGTAGAACCATGTGGAAGGGGTATGACAGCCTAGTTTCTTCCATGCCAGCAGTGTGTTGTCTCAGTGGCATGGAAAGTAACCACATAATTGCACTCATTTCATGAGGCATTTCTACCCTAATAATTATTAGTTTTATTATTGTTATTTACCGTATTTTTCGCCCTATAGGACGCACTTTCCCCCCTCCAAAAATGAAGGGGAAATGTGTGTGCGTCCTATGGGGCGAATGCATGCTTCAGGAAGCTATCCGCAAGCCTTGGGAGCCCGCGGGAGTTCCCGCCGGGCTCCCAAGGCTTGCGGATAGCAGCCTGTTCTGGGGGCTGGGGTCGGGGGAAGCTCGGGTTCCCCCCGCCCCAGCCCCGTGCCTGGGGGGGGGAATAAATTATTTTTCTTTATTCCCCTCCAAAAAAAACCGTAGGTGCGCCCTATAGGGCGAAAAATACGGTACATACAGTGATGGTTCCAGGAGCATGCCCAAACTGCAACCTGCCTCTTTAAGGGGTGTGTAACCCCATCCAGAGCACACAACTTTGTCATCTGCACTTTTGCTAAAGAGTAGTACGAATGATCTCAAGCTTCCGATAAGCTTCTCCAAGTTCTGATATTAAGGACCACCTCTCCCCATATGAACTAACACAGACCCTACAACCATCATCTGAGGCCTTTCTCATGTGCCTCCTCCCCGAGAGGTCCAGAGGGTGATGATACAAGAGCAGGCCTTTTCAGTGACGGATCCCTGTTTCTGGAATGCTTTCCCCAGGGACGTTCGTCTGATGTCTTCATTACATATATTTAGGCACCAGGCAAAAATGTTTCCCTTTAACCAGACGTTTGACTGATTAACTTGCTATGTCTTTTTAAACGTATTTGGGGGAGGGGTTTTATTGGTTTGTTCTAATTTTTATTATGTATTCTGTGTTTTTATGTTGTGAACCGCTGTTGTGCTTTGCAAGAGAGTTGTTGTTCAGCAAAAGTCTGTTGCACATGCACAATCTTGTGTGTTCCATGTAAGGAGATCTGCTGCTCTATTTAAAGTTCAGAAGCTGTGAGAAGGAAACAATAGGTGGGGGAAAGAGGGGGGAACATTATCAATTAAAGTACAATAATTGGTTTGGATTCCTCTAGGTTATGAGGCAGAATGAAGTATGCTTAGTCCTATGGGTATTTATTAGTTTTGTTGCAATGGATGGCATTGGATAGAAAAAGTATTTCATTATAAATAGAAGAAATCTGTAATTAAAGCTTCTGGAACTAAATATTTAGGGTGGTTCTGTGTCTGAAAAGCCCTAAGCATTCAGCAGACAATAATGCTTTTGTTTCTACATAAGGAATGCCTGTCGTCTCAGTATTATTGTAAAAACAAAAATGTTATGACTATACACTTTTTTATCTCTCATATCTCTTCGGCCATCTTTTCTTTCTTCCTCCCTCTGAAATATGATGTTGGTATTTTCTAAGATTATTACTCCGAGTATTTTTATATGCCTAATGTCAACACCCATTTTTTCACCTTATATTATCCCTTCTTCATTTGCATTTGGTTTTAAACAGCAGAGGTTTGAATAAAGCACAGTGGAGGAAAACTGAAAAGAAAAAGTGATGGCTTTAAACCATGGCAAAAGTTTGAGTAGAGTGAGCAGGGGTGGAACTGGGTGAGGAAATGGCAGTTTAAAAGAGGGTTTGAGTTGTGCCCATCTCTGCTATTTTCCTTGTTAAAACTGACTTGTCTGGGTTTTCTTAATTTAAAAAAGCTCAGCTTCGCTCCATACCTGCTTTGCTTAAACCTGTGGCATTGTTTAAATCCACAGTTTTCATCTCGGGGTGGCTCCACCCCATTTTACTTAAACTTGTGTCCCTGTTTGAGTACAATGAAAAGACAGGAACACTGAAAGGGGGAAAGTGACTGCTTTAAACTTCTCCCTCTTCCATTTCTCACCTAGCTCTTGTCAAAGAGATAACAGATGCAAAGCCCTGACATATTCCATGGTACATTCCCACAAATATGTATTTAATTCCTGGTACCACAAAGTTCCAGATTCAGTGTAGCACAGGGGTCAGCAAACTTTTTCAGCAGGGGGTCGGTCCACTGTCCCTCAGACCTTGTGGGGGGCCGGACTATATTTTGAAAAAATAATAATAAACAAATTCCTATGCCCCACAAACAACCCAGAGATGCATTTTAAATAAAAGCACACATTCTACTCATGTAAAAACACCAGGCAGGCCCCACAAACAACCCAGAGATGCATTTTAAATAAAAGCACACATTCTACTCATGTAAAAACACGCTGATTCCCGGACCGTCTGCGGGCCGGATTTAGAAGGCTATTGGGCTGGATCCGGGCCCCGGGCCTTAGTTGGTCTACCCATGGTGTAGCACGTTAGCAGAGATTGTTGATGAGGAAGTAAGAACTGGTGGTGGTTTGTGAGTGGGGAAAACTTACTGCCCTTTTAAGCTTAGGATGAAAATCAGTAGGCATCCACCTGTTCTGGGGGTCAAATATTCCACAAAGCTCAGAAGGGTACATGAAGGCCATTTATGGTTTGATGGCGTTGTCTGACAGCAAAGAAGCAAATAGCTGTATGGCAAAACTATTTTGGAAGTGACAAGGGAATTGTTGCTGTCAGGATTCTCATTTCTAGCCAAGAACTTCAAAAGAGATTATAACTTTCTCAAAATGCTATGTGGCTGATTCGTGTTAAGTAATTTGTTAAGTAGGAACTGTGTGTATGCGATTTTATCTGTTAGAGATTAAGAAATTCGTTGTTTCCCCACTTCTTACTTCTCTTTTTAAACTCCTAGGCCCTCCAAAAGAAAACAGTCCACCGCCACATCTGTTGACTTCAATGCTGATCCTGATTCTGGTGTTTATAATTCTGATCCTTTTAGCTGGCTATTTCTTCAGGTAAGCAGACATCAGACGCTTAGCTTGGAACTAGTTCTGTCTTGTTTCCATGTGATCTAATGAGGAAATGAAAGTGTGTTGCGTGCAGCTGTGCCGGCTGCACTCACCCACATTAGCGAGGGCAGCGGAGGATGTTACACACACTGTTTCTCTCCACCATCTGAAGCTTTTACAAACGGAAGATGATTAGAAAGAGTTTTTCCAGAATTACATGGTTTGTGAGACAAGCTGCAGTATTATACGTAAACAGGTAACTTATTTATTCACAACAGATCTGCACTATCCCCCTAAATTTATCTTATTATAATTATTAAGGTTCAGGAAACACAGAAAAGCAGTGGTGACTTCAAGTGATAAAAAAATACCGAATGGAATCTTAGAAGAGCAAGGTAAAATATAAATTTGATTTACTTAATATTGAAAATCTTAGGTTTTTTAAAGTGGTAAATATAATGCTGAATGTAAATGTTTGGTTACTGAAATGTTTGTTACTCTTAGTTGTTGTTTTTAATTTAAAAACTTTCTTTACTTTTTAAAGCTACTTTCGCTTTTGTAGTAATATGCTGCTTACAAGTTTCTATCTATAACAGGGTGTAGGATCCAACACAAAGACTGGAAATTGAATATATTTATATTTAAAGTCTAGTTAGACTTGGGCCACTTTTTACATTTTATAAATGTTAGGTATAGAACCGGGGAAATCTTAAGCATACCTTGTCCTAAAATCAGGTTTGAAGAAGGGTATATAAATATTTTAAAGAAATAATTACACAAGAATGTTTTGTAAATGTGAGAAACAGTAGTTTTCAAACATGTGTATCATACCTATTCATTTGTGAAGGAGACAGAAATCACTGTAGAACCCAGCTGAGTGAACTGGATGTTTTTATTTCATGTATTAAAAAAAGCCTTGAAACAGAGCCATGAACTGGACTTGCAGAAAGTTGCAGCTATTGAATAATACTTTTGTTTAAAAGTAGTGGCTCTTAAGCATCTTTATCTCTGTCCTAGATCAAAACCAGTGTGATGTTGCTAATACCTATCAATTAGATATTGCGTTCCAAGTGTTCAGGGCAGTTTGGACTGCAATCCTGTACACACTTACCTGGAATAAGGTCACATCCTTTAAATCACTTGGCTTTCCCCAAAGAATCCTGTGAACTTTAGTTTAGCCCCTCAGAGACCTCAGCAAACTGCAGCTCCCAAGATTATTTGGGGGAACTCATGTGTTTTCAGTGTATGGCGTGAATGTGACCAAGGTCCTACCAAACTTAACAGGACTTGCTTCCGTGTTGCTGTGCATAGGATTGTGCTGTGAGAAACATTCTCTTGGTGTGAAACTACAGTTTGTAACTAGAATTATAGCGGGTTGGTTAGGCGAGTATTTTGCTTTCCAGGTATAACACCCCAACCCCCGTAGTGTGCCCCTTGCTCACAAAATTTCAAGGCTTAGTTTTTTAAAATAAACAAATAAAATAAAATATGCTATTATAGTCCATTGTAGCTAAGGAAGGATGGAACATGCCTTACTCCAGGTCCCCAATAATACCCCTTCCCCTGTGAATGAAAAGCAAGAGGCAGCCACATGTGACATTTGTGTAGTTTAACTCTCAGTGGCTTGGATCCAGAAACTCGGTGAGCAGAACTAGGGTGGAAGGAGGAAGTTACTATTTTGTCCTTTTCCCTGGAACTGCCAGTTCCCACTGAGAATCTGCTCTCAAAGGTTTCAGGCTCTTTGAAACACATGAGATTGCTTGGAGGACTGCAGGAAGAAGGTGAAGCTGGCAAAAATCTCTGCTTTCCCCCCACCCCACCTCACCCCCTCCCCGTTCTTCCAGTGGGAGTTTATACTAGGTTACAGTCTCTCTTGTGAATAATAATAATAATAATAATAATAATAATAATAATAATAATAATTTATTATGTATACCCCGCCCATCTGGCTGAGTTTCTTCAGCCACTCTGGGCAGCTTCCAATCGAGTGTTAAAAACAATACAGCATTAAATATTAAAAGCTTCCCTAAACAGGGCTGCCTTCAGATGTCTTTTAAAGATAAGATAGCTGCTTATTTCCTTCACATCTGAAGGGAGGGAGTTCCACAGGGCAGGTGCCACTACCGAGAAGGCCCTCTGTCGTAAGAGCCTTTCAGAATCAGGCCAAATGCCCACCTAGTCCAGCATCCTGGGCTCACGGGGGTCAAGCAGAAGCCTATAGGAAGTTCACAAGCTGGATGTAACAGCATGTCCCCCATTTTTGATTCCCAGCAGCCTTGCATTCAGAGGCATACTGAGGGCAACTCGGGCTTCAACCCGTCATCCTTTCAATAGTCCTGTATTGTAAATTTCCATTTCATGGGCAAGGGGCTATGAGCTTGCCCAGGAGCAGCTGGTTTATAGCTGAGTTTAATCCTTAAACTGGTTGGCTAGACTCACAATTTACACTACTGGCCACTGAGCTGCACCTGATTTTATGTATAAATAAATACAAATACATTAATACAAATACAGTGGTACCTCGGCTTACGAACTTAATCCGTTCCAGAAGTCGTTCTTAAATCAAAACTGTACTTAAACCGAGGCGCGCTTTTCCTAATGAGGCCTCCCACCACTGGTGCCCTTCCACCGTTTGGATTCCGTTCTTAGACTGAGGTAAAGTTCTCAAACCAAGACACTATTTCCGGTTTTGCGGAGTTTGTAAACCAAATTGTTCTTAAACCGGACTGTTCTTAAACCGAGGTACCACTGTATAGGCATAGTAAGTGTTACACAAGAATACACCATCCAGCTGTTAGAGCAGACCTATATCAGAAACAGATAATAAGGAAACAAAAAGAAGGGGAATCATAGAATTGTTGGAAGGGACCCCAAGGGTCATATAGTCCAACCCCCTGCAATGCAGGAATGACAGCTAAATTGTTCCATGCCTTTTCTTCATTACAGCTTGTATTAATGCTCATTTTTCAAATGCTGTGCGTATTTTTACAAAACCAATATATACAGCAGTCGTCTGGAGAATTAAATGTCTTTTATTGTGTACGTATTTATTTAACACATAGTCCTGCTTTCCTCCAGTGAGCCCAATGTGATATATGTTGTTCTCCCCCTCCCAATTTATCCTCCCTGAGAGAGATGGTGGCTGGCTCCGAGGTTACAGAGTGAGCTTCATGGCTGAGTGGGGATTTGACCCCTGGTCTTCCAGGTTCTACTCCAATGCTCTAACCACTACAACATATTGAAAGCGTTAAAAATGAATGACACAATAGCCAGCTTGTCAGATTCAGCAGAATAAATATTGGTGGGTGTTTCTAGATGTGGGGCTTCCCTTCAGAAGAGCTCATTGTGAAATTGAGCTCATTCAGCTATGAGTTCAGAATTACTAAACTGAAGCATCTAAACTGTTCAGATGTGTGAACAGCCCTTCCCTTCAGTCCCTCCCATCCCAGAAAGGAACTCCCCCCCCCCTTTTTCTTTTTGGCACTAATATTCCTGCTATGGGATATTTTTTTCCTTTCTTTCTTCTTAGAACTTATAGCCCACCCAGCACCAAATGATCCGAAGTCAGGTTATACAACATAGTTAAAACAAGTACAATTTACCATATTTTTCTGTATATAAGACTATGTTTTTTCCCTTTAAAATGTCAAAAATTAGGGGGGTGTCTTATACACAGATACATCTTCCCCCATTTTCTTAAATCTGAGTCCTGCAAAATTCCGTCTTATAGATGGAACAATACGGTACATTAAAATTATAAAATAAAACCACAAAGTAACAAACCAGCAGCTTCTACTGACAAACTTCTCTTTCAACAGTGTCCCATCCTTTTTCCTGCTGTTATTGTGAGGCTTTTGTTTTCATCAGCTCCCCTTTGTATGCTTTTATGCATAGTGTTTACTGTTTGATTTATTTATTTTTACTTGTGTAAAGTATGGTAAGTGTTTCCATTTTGGAACTGTAAAGGTTTGCTCTGCATTTTAAGAGGATTAAATGTACATCCCTCCTCTCAGCTAAATACTCCATTGATACTCACTGTTAATTATGAGTATGCTGGCTAAAAACGTAGTGATATCCCCCCCCCCGCTGTGTTTCAAGTCAAATTTGCACAGTACAGTATTGTACACATTGCTTGAGTTTGATGTGTTTCTATTTCGCCCACTGTCTGTCCCCAGTTTCCCAGTCTCCCCACCCACCACAGCTCCTATTGGTGAAGCTTTCATCCACCCCAACCCCCTCCCAAATCATCATCTTAGGAACACACCTCAGAGTTGAAGATTAAATTCTTCCTTAGCATTACTAGACTCTTTTTACACATTATCTTTTTAAAAGCCAGCACCCATCTTCTTCTTTTGGTGAGCAGGGGATTCTAAATGAACATTTGAACTGCAGTGTCATTATTCATACCATATGTAATAATATATATTATGTTGGCATCCTACCCAGCAGAACAACAGATGCTTCTCAGAAGGTCTCCTTCTGGCCCAAAAAAGTATTTCCCTATTCCAGTGGAACATCTGGAACATGAAATACGGATAAGAGCAGCTGATGATGGAAAGTTGTTTCGGGAGGAATTTAATGTAAGTCTTCATATTTTGTATTTAATGTTGTGTTTCCTTCAAAGACACAGCAAATACAGGTAACAAATTGTGTGTAATACTTTTATTTTATTTTATTTTTTATACCCTGCTAATCTGCCTGGGCTCCCCCTGCTACTCTTCCTCTAAAAGAAGAAAAGGTGTAGGACCTCATGTTTAAAATTTACATGTGTGCATCAGTTGGCATTTGTTTCAGGCTAAGGTATGGGCCTGTACTATGTAAACTTTACCATCTTTCCTTTTTGATACCGTGCCATTTAGAAACATTAAAAATCTTGCTGAGGCATGACCAGGTTTGCCAGTGAAGCCATGCAGGGGGCTGGCCTTGTATTCTATTTACAATCCGTGCTGTGCCTGAACTCAAAATGGCTCTTCATTCTCAGCTCCTGTGTGCTTAACTATGTTTCCTTTATCAACTTATCTCATGCAAAATAATCCTGAAGTACCAATAAAAAAACACAATAGAGTTATACAGTCCAGCTGTCAATAAACAACAAAGCAGGAAAGAACACATAGGTACTTAAAACACCTGTTTGCAAAGTGCAGCATTCAACCAAAAGTCTGGGTGAATAAGTAGGTCTTCCGTTCACACTGATAGTTTATAAGGCTCCTTGTCAGCTATATTGGGGGATGGGAGGAGTTCTGCAGGGTGCCTCTATTGAACAAACACCATCATAGTTTTACTTCACCTGGCTGGTTCAGGTTCAGGGCAGCTTTGCTTCCAGTCTGCCCATCCTGACTGGTCATTCAGTCACCCCTCCAGGTTTTCATGTGCCAAGTTCCTGTACATCATTTCCAGCACACACAGAGCCACTGTGCTACAGCATAAACAATTAAGGGCCTTGGCAATTCTCTCCTGTAGAAATACTGAAGAAGGGGGAAAGGCAGAAAAAGCAATGTCATTTCTTAGTGGTGTTCATATTCTCCAAACCTAGGGAGTTTCTCCCAATACTTACATATCTGAGCGACATTCTGTCCCGTGTGCCACAACTTTCCGAAATCCTACTTCCTATCAAACATTCTGACCTTTGCCTTAAAAGCTATGGAGTTTCCCACTCCACAGTGCCTTGTTGCAAGAAATGGGGATTAGCAACTGGTTATTATGGAGAACAGAGATAAATAATCACCAAGCTATCCCACAACTCAGAATAGCGTGCAGGCATATGGGTAGGTGCCGAAAAGCCATGAATCTTGCTGAGGCCTGAATTGTGGTAGCAACTGTGCATCATTGTGCTGTTATTTGCTGCTTGGTGAATGGGATGTGGAGAGAACTGAAGCTTCTCAGATACCTAGGGAAATCTACAGCTTTCCCCTTCGAATCAGTGACCTGTGATATACTGACCTTCCTACTGATTAAAAAATATATGACAGTTTTGAGGAAGCAGAGGCATGTTGTTAATCTGAGCACAACCCATAGAGGAGTGTATGTTGCTACTCAGGAACCTTTCCCCCAAGTTCTGGCTCCCTATTAGCAGTAGTCCCTGAATATCTGCTTTTAATGGTGCTGAAGGTTTCTTGTAAATACGATCCTCACCTCGTTCAGTAAAGCAGGCTTGCTCTTTCGCTTCCTGCTACATTGTGGTTGCATATAGAAAGGCTTTCTTTTTCCTGGCTGCTCGCTCACTAGCAGAAAGGAACATACTATGTTGGGTTTGCTCTCTGACCTCATATGAACAGTTCTGTGAAGCTGAACTTACTCCTTACATCAGGTCTCATAGATGCAGCCATGGCAAGGAAGGAACAGCATTAGTTTAGATTTGAGTTCATCTAAGTGAAAAAGCAAATGCCAATTAAACCGTCTCTGTTATACAGCAGTGCTATAATATAGGAGGAGGCTATAATTGTCAGGATTGCATGTCAGCAGTTTTTATTATGATTATATACTTAAAATGTGCCTTTTTAAAAGTAATAGTGCATCTCTGTCAATTAAATGTTTTATCTTTGCATGTCTATAAATAAATAAATCATAAATAATAATAATTAAATACATCCTGATGCCTTGGCACAGTGTGGATCTCCTAAATATATTAGGTGATTTCATAGTAAAAAAACTTCTTCTCCTTCACTAATTATGTTTATTACTTTCTAATGGTAATTTACCCTGCCTCCAAAATGGAAGAATGTACCAATGTACCTATTTTAAATGTAGTAATGCAAACTACATGAAACCCTATTTTAAAACACGGAAGTCCTGGTCCGGATAGAGTGATGTATAACAAGGTGTTGCATGTTACTACTGGCTTGAGAGAGAGTGTATTTATTCCTACTGGGATTGAATGATTTGACTCCAAGGATATATTGTGGTACAGGTGTGCACACTTTCCAGTGCAGCTGGAAATCTGTTCATAGAAGCATGCCTCCAGGTGCATTTCTGCCCTAATTGATTGGGACATGAATCTAGTGAATATCAACGCTGCCTTCTGGCATTGATGGTCAGATGGTATGTTATGTATTTGATGGGCATGTCTAAGACGCAAACTACATGTGTCACTTAAATTGTAAGTGAGTGCAAGTTTTCTTCCACAAATTACAAGCACAAGGTCCTGGTGTGGATTTGGAACCTGGATTTCTATGCAGACATATCTTCTTTAAAAACTTTAAAAGTTTATAGTCATTATAGTTTCTAATGAGCATTTATATGTGGATTGAAATAGATTTCTAAAAACATAGCACATTAAGTTAATCACATCACACACACACTTTGATTGTCCTATTGCCTTGCATATTTTGAACTTCTTATTTTGGATTCACATGACTGGGATTTTGAGTCCTTCATCCATACTCGATAATCTTGTTCATTTTCAATGTTTATGCTTCAGTTCTTAATGGCATGGTCACTACATGAGTCATTTTGAGATTGTTATTTCAAGTTGCCAGTGCAAACAACAAACACACATCTTTCTTTGAAACTGGAACTTATTCCTGGGGTTGATGGATTCAAAGAATTTTGTTAACCTTTTCATGTGGGCATTATTGAGCTCCATGGGATACAACTGTTTTACTTAAACCATCTCCTCTATGTAACTGTACTCACTATAGTATGCTGTTTTGAACCGACACTACATATTTTTCCTGTAGTCATTACCTCCTGGATATATGCAAGGAACACTTGAGATGGCAAATAAAGAGGAAAACAGAGAAAAGAACAGATATCCCAACATACTACCTTGTAAGTATTAATGATTTGTTGATTTATTATAAATAATAAGGTTTATATTAGGAAGGACCAAATTCTTATTAAAGTAATAGTGTTTTCCATGCAAGTACCCATCTTAATTTGTTGCAGAAAGAAACAACTGTATTGTGGCATCTAAAGGCTACAAGCTTTAGCCCTAGCTTTTATCGACTAGAGTCTCATTCAACAGATCCATGCATTGGTACTATTCTCAGTTAGCAGATACAAATGTGCATGGATAAAGTGAAAAATAGTAAACATTTCGGCCAAATGACCATGATGTATAGTGACTGTTGTGTGTTAAGCTTAAATGTATTTATAGTGGAGACCTGTCCCATTTTGCTACCTGAGGCAAAACAGGAATTGCCTCCTCTCCCCCTCCTCCACTTCCGCCATCACCACTCCCACCTCTCACCAAACTTGGTGGAAGCCAGGGCACTCCTCAAAGTGTTGCCACTCGCTTGGCAACGCCACATGCCAGAACACCTCCCTATTGGCGGCACAAGCAGCGGACGGAGCTCTTGCACTTCTGCCACCTGAGGTGGGCTCTTCACCCCCATCATGGGTGGGCTCTGTATATTTAAGATAATCACATGGACAATTCACAACACTGATAACATGGTTTTTTTCTAACCTTTGCTAAACAGATATAACTGGGGAGGTAACCATTATGGTTTGATTATGGTCTAAATAAATGGACTCAAACTTCCTGAGTTCTCCTTCAGCTTTGTCCTTGTTGGTAGGTGATACCAGGATGACAATCGTTGCTTTGATTTCTTTCTTGCCCTTCATCATAAGGCCTCAGATGACCTGCAGCAATTTAAAAGTACAATATTAAAATCAATTTAAAATAAATTACAGTCAAGAGAATAGGGTGACTGCACATGAATGAATGAATTCCTGTTGGTGTTTATCTGATGCCATTAGGTCCTGTAACAGTTTTGCCCGAGTGCATTTGGGGACAGAGCTGGTATCAGGGTTTGTAGCAGTGCCTTGTCCCAGGGCTTCTGTCTCTCCGTTAGGCTGGGTCACCTTTTTACACGAGGGGCTGAATGTAAACAAGGGAAGGCCTGTCACCCCAGGCCTGTGAGAGAGAAATATAATTGTTTAGGATGGCTGTACATCACTGATGATACATTGGCATGGTTTTAGCTGGTTGCTGCTGGAGGCAACAGTAATAGCATCAGCCATATTAAGGCTGTTCATATGCTGATCCCTCTGATCCCTGACAAGTATCACTTCTAACCTGCCCTTCTTCTGTCTGCGTAAGACAAACAGGTCAGTCTCTACATGAAAATTATAAAGGGACAAATATTTGACAATAGAAATGGCTGCATTCCGAAACAGTGAGATGATATTTTAGTCTTAGATGAAAACTTAATGTTAATATTCTTTGAGAAAGGAACTTTAAAAGTGGACCGCGGAGTGAAACTGCTGAAGTAGAATTCATCAGTAAATTTGATTTTGTTTCATGGTCTCATTAATGGTTTTTGTTTTGTTTTGTATTTATTATGTATTCTCATTTTGCATTTTTGTGTTGTGAACTGTCCTGGGATACTCGGATGAAGGGTGGTATGCAAATTTAATAAATCAAATGGTGTTGCTATTGGCTTAAGGTATTCATCAGGCAGAATAATGTTTTTAGAGTTTGCTTTGTTCCTGAGAAGAAAACAATGTGTTTCAGAAGGTTGTTAGCACTGTATCTATATTTGCCAAAGGAGCATCTAATTATGTATGTTTGTTCTTTACAGACGACCATTCCAGGGTAGTTTTAACGCAAATAGGTGGACTTCAGTGTTCAGACTACATCAATGCTTCATATATAGATGTAAGTGAATAGATTTCTTTTTAAATTACTTTTTAAATTTTTAAAGCAAGCAGCACATTGACAGTTTTGAAATTCATATTGTAAGAGCATAAGTTTAAAAGACAACTGTGTACATTTTTTCCCCTCCAGGGCTACAAGGAAAAGAATAAATTTATAGCAGCTCAAGGTATCTCCATTCTTTCATCCATTTCTCTTTTTAAATGTTTTGCTTTAAACATCTGCATGTACAAAGCAATTTCAGCAAATGTGTTCTTCAGAATTTACCCTTATGCTTAGGCAGTCAGATTTTAAAGAGCGTTTTGAATACAGCTTTGGCTTTATACCCCACTCTGCATGTTCCCACATTCCTTAGAGAAAAGGGAGGGTAGGTGAGTAGCCCTGCTCCAGGCATTTAGCCTTGGACTGTTTCTAAGCCATCCATTGCAGCTGGCATGCTAACTCAGAACTCAGAACCCAGACTTGAAGGATGGGCTGCTCAAGACATGGACTAAGCACTTAGTGCAATTTCATCTATTTCTCCAAATTACATCAACAGGCAGCCAGGCCTAAGGCTGAGCCCTATATAGCACATCGGGAAAAGGTGTGAGCAGCCAGGCAACAGTAGTGAGAAATTAACCACCACTTTGCCAACCCTCCACATGAGGAATTACATCTTCTACAAAGTCCCTGCCTTGTCCCATCTCCGCCCATCTCCTGCTGGTGCTCCAGTTGTGTGAGAAGTTGCCATCTAGAAGCACCCCAAGCCAAAACGAAAGGAAAGGGAGATTTTAGACAATGAAAGATAGCATGGTCACAATGACATCATTCCTCCTATGAACTAGAATTAGATATCTCTAGTTTGTGAGAAATGCTATTTTTTAATAAGCTGCATTAAGATGCATAGCTCTGCTTTAAACATACAGTAAATATGGGAAGCACATGGATTTGTTATCAGACCATTTCCATCTAATGAAAGTGCAGCCTTGTCCTCTATGAAGTTACCCATTACATCATATTTGGAGGCCCTATACTGAGTGCCCTATCATCTGAGATTAGACAGGACCTTTGCTGCCTCTTTGGATGGCCTGTCTACATTTGTATGCATGACACATATGCTAGCATTATTTAGGTGCTAGATGAAGACAGTTTTATTTGCCTGGGCTTTTGTTTGACAATTTTGCTTCTGGGCAGCATTGCTACTGCTTTAGTATTTATTGTGGAATTATTTGGTTCGTTTTAAATCTTGTGAACTGCTTTGAACATTATTATCGATGAGATATTTTTAAATAAATGAAATAAATATTTTTTTTTCCTTTTTAACAGTACAGTAGTATTGTTTGTGGTCATCATAGTTTTTGATTAAATAGCTGTGTTGTATGTGTAGGCCCTAAACAAGACACTGTAAATGATTTCTGGAGGATGATATGGGAACAAAAGTCTGCAACTATTGTCATGTTAACAAATGTGAAAGAGAGAAAAGAGGTAGGACACATTTTAAAAATATTTCCCCTCATACTGTTTGGAGTTTTCCCATAACTCACAAGACTGTTACTAATGTTACCACTTCCTCTTCCGAGTTCTTTAATAAGTCTGGGGTTTCTGACACAATTGCTGCAGCATGCTGGCTTAACTAAACTTTCTTTACTTCTGAGCAAATAATTGGTGACTAACTGAGAAACTTAATGGTGTCTGTGTGTCATTTCTGAATCATGTTTTCAGTCAAATGTGAATGTTCGGGCTTTAGCCCTGGTTTATGGCAGTTGTGAATTACCTTTAGAGATACAGTCATACCTCGGGTTACAGACGCTTCAAGTTGCGTTTTTTTCGGGTTGCAGACCGCCGAAACCCAGAAGTACTGAAACGGGTTACTTCTGGGTTTCAGTGGTCGCGCATGTGCAGAAGTGCTAATTCACGCTTTGCGCAGAAGCTCCGAATTGCAACTCGCGTGCGCAGACGCATCACTGCGGGTTGCAAACGTGCATCCCGCACAGATCACATTCACAACCCGAGCGTCCACTGCACATAGTTTTCATTGGTAGGAAAATATGTATTATTTATTCTGCATCTATTTTCCACCTGGGAATATACACTTGCATAGGGTTATGAAAACGTCTTTTAAGATAGTCATTCGTGTAAGAAGTCAAGAAGAGCGTGCTGGATCAGGCCAATGGCCCATCTAGCATCCTGTTCCCACAGTGGCCAGTCAGATGCCTGTGGGAAACCTTCAAGCAGGACTTGAACGCAAGAACACTCTTCCCTCCTGCAATTTCCAGCAACTGGTATTCAGAAACATTACTGCCTCCAGTGTTGTGGGCACAGCATAGTTATTATGACTAGTAGCCTTGTGTTGTGGGGGGCAGGAATGGCTGAGAATTGTTTGACTGCATTTTTCTCTTCCCTAATCCACTGCCAAATTTCGTTATCTTTCCTGGAATGCTAGATGGACTTTCAGGCTCCAGCTTACCTTCCAGCCCAATTACTAGTTCCTAGAATAAAACTGATTTCATAAAATACAATATGAAATATCCCAGCACATCTGCAGCAGGGTAGAAGATGATGGCTGGAACATATTCGTGTGCATATTCATTTCCTGTTGTGCTTTTTAGGTAGCTAATTAAAAGTGAATAAGGTGTGTTTGGAAAGCAGAAAATTATAATAGTAATAATATTTAAATGTATATCCCACTCTTCCTCCCAAAGAGCCCAAGGTGGCAAACCCAAGCAGTAAGACAAGAAAAACATCTAAAGGCAATTCCAATACAGATGCTGACAAAATAAATATATCTCGGTCACTGAGAAGCATGCAACTTTTATTGCTCAAGGATGACCTCTCCTGGCATTCATAGAGAAATGTTGACAGAGTTCTCAACAATTCTCTCATTGTATGCAGTATAGATTTTTAAAAGAATGCCATGTAACCATTGGCTACAAATGGCTCTGGATTGAAATTATTGCATCCTGCAACCTGGAGAAACGGGCTTTTAGAAATCAGAGGGGGTGTGTGAAGTCATACCTTAATGAATTTTTGGTCCTATTATATTTCATAACTCACTATTAATATAGTTAGGCGGTGTCAGTTTCAGTTTTAGAATTTTAAAAAGCATACTTTAAATAGACTCAAAATAATTGTACAGCTTTATAGTACAGCTCAGTTATTTGAGGGGCATATATTGCAGCTTGAAGTGACTGTGTGTGTTCTTTACATTTGCACAGGACAAGTGTTTCCAGTACTGGCCTGATCAGGGATGCTGGACTTATGGAAACATCCGAGTTTCTGTGGAGGACTGTATAGTTCTTGTGGATTATACTATTCGGAAGTTTTGTATTCAGTCAGTAAGTGATAGACCCCATTTAATATTTCTCATAACTGGAAAACATTCCTGATCTATTTTTAACCTCTAAAATACGTACTTGGAATTGTCTGTTTTTGTTGAGTGAAAACTGTTTTTGTCAGATGAAAACTTAGCTCTACTCAATACTTACATTTTATTAAACTGTGCCCGAAGTGAGATTTCATTTGGCATTCTGCATGTAGTTTTTGTTTTCATGTTGCCATTAAACACCGAAGGCTCTAGTAGCTCTCTGTTCTCTGAAGCTTCTTTTGGGAGGGAAGTGTCTCTAGTTCCAATTGGGGTAAATCGTTCCCCATCCACTTGCCAGTCTCAGGCCAGGGGTGCTTACAGGTTAAGGTGTCCCCACAAGAACTCTTGCTGAAAGAAGGGGAAATGTGGGTGCCTGAACACTAAGTTCTAAGTGAGCACAACATGCAAGGTCATGGAATATGCTTATGACTTACAAAGTGAGACCATTAAGGCACATGCTTTAATTTGCAGTTTCTATGCTTTTTGCTGGCAGCTGAGTAACTCTGTAATTCTCTTTATATACTGAACATTTTAAATGAATTCTTAGACTAGGCTGCTACCGCTGATGTCTGAAGAGGGAGGGATTGGTCACGCTAACTTGATTGTTTGCTGATTTTAGCCAAAGAAATCAATGGTCATACTCATATTTTGTTTCTGGCTTTCTAGCAGGTTTCTGATGGCTGCAAAGCTCCCAGGCTTGTGACACAGCTTCATTTCACCAGCTGGCCTGATTTTGGAGTGCCTTTCACACCTATTGGAATGCTCAAATTCCTAAAGAAAGTAAAATCATTGAATCCTGCACATGCTGGACCAATTGTGGTTCACTGCAGGTATGTGTATGTATAAATATGCAGGTACACACACATACCCATGAAAACTTACCTTGGGGTGGCCTAACAGGAAGTGGGCAAATCAATTTCTGCATGCTTAAGCAACAAGTGTCTCCTTAATGTGGGCTTTTCCTACTAGGGTCTCTGAGAAAAAGCAGAACAAGCCAACATCAGAACTAGTATCAGGAAACTGGCTTCTTCTTGATGATGATTATTATCCGTATTGTATCACCTGTGAAAAAAAAAGCAAAGGTTTCTCCTTAGTTATTCATCAGCAGGGATTAATTTGTCCCCTTTTCCATTTTGAGAGACGGACCATTTGTTGTGACTTATGCCAAGATAAGCTTGTGCAAATCTCCCTTCAGGAATCTTTTTTTACAATTTTAAAAATAGCCCATCGTTCAAAACTTTACTATCAGCATAAATATATTCATAAAGCACCAGCAGTTTTCTAGGTTAAGAAAACAATACAGTCACAGCCGCAAGCTTAGATATGGCACAGAAGTGAAAAAGGATAGCGATGGAACAGGAAAAGGAACAAGCTCTTTGTAGTAATGTAGTTGTATTCTTAGCAGTCTATGTAGCTACCAGTACCATGAAGGAGGTAGGGGAAGGCAATCTGAGTCTGATGGAGGAGGCAGCATGGGTGATTCATGCATTCTTAAAACACACATGAAAGTAATCAGCGCCCAATCAAAATGTAAAAATGCTCTTTGTACAACTTTGTACCAGGAGGCTTAGAAGAAGTGGTATCGCTGATAAACTTTTTTGTGTGTATATATAATAAATGGGAAAGGGTCTAAGGAAATAAGTTATGATTTAGAAAGCTGGAATATGACATCACAAGAACAACAGACCGAAATAAAATAATAGGATACCAGAGGAACATTTATGCCTAACACAGGATGCCAGGCCCTTTTCCTCTGAAAGGAAGGCTGAAAATCATTTGAGTTATCATTAATCAGAAGCAACCATGCCCCCTCTAGTGGTTGTGCTATTAAACACTAGGACAGTATTTTAGCATTTCACAGAAGATCAATTCTGTACATTTTTATATCTAATGTTCATATTGGTGTCAAAATGGTATTTTAGAATTCAATTCAGTATACAGTGCTACCTCAGAAGTCGAACAGAATCGTTCTGGAAGTCCGTTTGACTTCCAAAATGTTCGGAAACCAAGGCACAGCTTCCGATTGGCTGAAGGAAATGCCTGCAGCCAATTGGAAGCCGCGTCGGATGTTCAGGTTCCAAAGAACGTTCACAAACCGGAACACTCACTTCCGGGTTTGCAGTGTTTGGAAGCCAAAACATTCGACTCGCAAGGCATTCGGGATCCAAGGTAAGACTGTATTTAGCTCTTTATAAGGCCAGCATAGTTGCTAGTTAAAAATAAAAGGTGAGTCTCAAGTTCAAGATCCTAAAGTAGTTAACTTGGGGATGTGCAAAGTGTGTCTTAAAGTGAAAAGAGTGGGTGGAGGAGGGAGCCCTTGTCTTACCTCCTGATTTCCCCTCCTTAGCCCATCCCATGGGATAATTTTCCACATGGATACCGAAGTGAGTCCAGCTGCTAGTAGAACAGCAGCTGGAGGATGGCTCTAGGTGGAAGAGCAGAAAGCAGCAGGGTGGTTTCAGTAGCCCCTGCGTACGCAGCCATTTTGTCACTGTAAATTGTACTACAATATGTGTGATCGCAGCACACTTGCAATTAAAGGCACAGTGAACCCCACATTATGTAGTTTGGCCATAAGCAGCAGGAAGTAAAGATTACTTATGGGTATGGTCCAATGGATACTTGAATCTGAGTTACTTTGGGTTTCTATCCCAACTTAGATTTATTCATGTTCATTCAGACTTCTTGCTGTGAGTCCCCAACCCAATGCGAA
The DNA here is from genome assembly GCF_965113315.1 of Podarcis vaucheri. Taxonomy (NCBI): domain Eukaryota; kingdom Metazoa; phylum Chordata; class Lepidosauria; order Squamata; family Lacertidae; genus Podarcis; species Podarcis vaucheri. The sequence goes on from NC_138763.1 coordinate 60,100,750, forward strand.
GTAGTCCTGGACAAAGAATGAAACCCTGTTGCCTTGGGACCTTTGCAGAAAGACTGTCTCACAACTGGGCAGGATTCCAGGTTGCAAGAAAGCCTTTGAGCATGCAGCCGTATTTGCAAAGGACCCACACGTTTTTTACATAAACACGGAGGGTGGGATTGCTTGGCGATCCCTACTCCTGTGTTGTTAAGAAGGAAGCATTGCCTAAATAGGGGGTCCTGTCTCACAATAAACTGAATGCAGGAGATGTTGATACTGCCACAAAACGTAGTGGAGAGAGTCTGCTCTGACCTGTCATAGTGCTTGCAATATAAGTAAGGAGGACAAAGAAAATCAGAAATATTGGGAGTATGACTTCGGAAGAAGGATTGCCAAGTCCAAAAAAGTTACTGCAATTTGTTTCATCATTTTCCTCCTAATTCCTGTTGCGTTTCCTTTCTTCTTAAGTGCTGGTGTGGGTCGTACAGGCACATTCATAGTAATCGATGCTATGATTGACATGATGCATGTCGAGCAAAAAGTTGACGTTTTTGAGTTTGTGGCAAGAATCCGCAATCAACGCCAACAAATGGTTCAGACCGATGTAAGTAAATAAAATACACCTTATGTCAAATTTATCAATATTTTCAGCTTAAAAGATGACGGAATGACTCAGCCAATTGGAGAAAGGTGTTGGACAACATTTTCTGCCCTCACCCATGAAAAACTACACCTTTTGTCACTTGTGGGTAGGAGCAGGAAAGTGTTTGCACCCTGGGAATTCACCTGTGCTCCCTTACCAAAAAAGAAGTACTTCTTTGCTGTCTTGATCTGCTGTTCCTTTAATACTAAATCAGCTTTGCTTGTCCTCAGTGACATTGTCACTTGGCTAATCATGGTTGGCTATGTGATGACATCCAATCCAATCCAAACCTTTATTATGGTCATAGACCAGCATCTATGTCATCTATGTAATGACATCATTATTCCAAAGCAGACGACCTATTTTTTAAAAAGTGTGCCAAAGCAGCAGCCAATTAGAGCAGCAAATTGTGGGGCCAGGGATAGTGGAAATTAAGGCAGATAGTGGAAGTTCTCCACAGCGAACTCAGTCAAACAGCCAATCCACAGGGGTCAACTCGCCATCCAGGGATCAGCCGCACAATGAAGTTTCCCACAAAGAGCTTGGTGCATGGCCAATCCATTAGAGTTGATCAGGCAGCCCATCTGCTGGGCGGTAAGTCCAGCCCTGCTTTCTGCAGGGACAGGTTGCGTGACTGAGTTCACCACACAGCAGTCAGTCATGCAGCCACATATTTACCTGCCCTCACCTGACCATGTTTGACATCGAGTAGGAGGCAGGTTGAGCACGGTTTGAGGAACGTCCTTGTTGGCTTAAATTCAGCCCACAGCAGGAGGTTCCCCTCCCTGGCCTATATGATACATGGGTAGTGGGGTGTTCCTAGTCAGTGTAGACCAGGGATAGCCAATGCCCTCTGGATGTTGTTGGGACTGCAGCTCTGGTCATTTGCCATGCTGGCTAAGGCTGATGGGTACTGTAGTTCAGGGACATCTGGACGGCACCATGTTGACTACCCCTGATGTAAACAATACTGGGCTAGTCTGACATAGTATGAGAACTTTCTAAGTTCCAGAGATACAAAACATCTGTATTAATCCTCTTGTCCTGAAAAGCTCCAATTCTTGCACCTTAGCACAGTCTTATTTTTCGCTATATTTAGTCTCTGTTTTCTTTTCTTTTTTTAAAGGTGTGATTCATCCTTTGTGTTCTAAATGGCTCTTTGTGATTCTAGAATGCTTTTATGGAGTGTGAGCTGTTAATTTATTCTGAAGGATGAAGCTTCTCTGTAGTTTAATGATGTTTTACCTCTCCAGACAAATCACTAGCTGCAACCATGATTCTTCCTTTGCTTTACCGCTTGCGGTTTGTCACCAAAATTCCTAAATGCCATAAGGATGAATTATTACATATGGATAAGATACGTTTTATCATTATGGGAATAAACTTAGGTCAAGCTCATGCTTTTTCTAGCCTTTTGTGTGGCCAGAAAAAGGGGATAGTAAGGTTTCACTTCAACTTTTGTTGAACTGCCTTAGGATGATTAATCGAAATTCAAACAAACTGTGATTAATCTCCAAGCCTTGGTTTTTGAATCTGGATTGTTTCAATAAATCATATATGTAGTGGTTGGGAGTTACTCGTGCGTAATCCTGCCCCGTTTGAGCATTGGATTGCCTGGTTAAACCCTCCGGACTGCACAGCGCATCTCAGCGTGGCTGCCCTTAGTCACTCGTAGAATCTGTCTGTGGGCGTTTCTTAAAGCGCTGCCAACATAAGAGCTGTTTGATGCCCAATCGTCTCCGCCTCTCACTGCGCGGGAGTCTCCTGCGCAGGGTGGGCGTGGGCAGCGGGGTGCTTGGGCTCTCCTCACCAACTTCCAACGAAGAGTCCTGGAGCCCCTGCACCTCCCTGTCCCGTTGCTCTCCTGGATCCCTGGTGTTACACTCATTCTCTTCCCCTTCTTCCCAGCTGAGTCTCCCCCTAGCGCTGGGACCTTCTCCTGCAGAATCAGAGACCCTCTCCTTCTCCCGTGCCTCTGATGTCAGTTCCCTGACAATATATTAGCCACATTTTAGGATTTTGATGTAATGCTGAACTTGGGTTAATTGAAAATGGAAGTGAAAACTTCCAATCTCCTTGTGGTCACTCAGGTGGATGAGAGAGGGATAAGCCTAGACTTGTTCCTTAACAGTAAACTGTATTTTATTGGCTTATTCAATCATAACATATGTGTAAGTTTTTTACCTACCACTCGTAAAGGCAACAGTTACATTTCTGACTACTGTATAAAAGTGTATGAGATAGCTTGCGGTTATTAATATCATATATTATATGCGATTAGTAATATTTAAAATGTCTTGACTTATAAAATGGCTTACGTTCTTTACAGATGCAGTATTCCTTCATTTATCAAGCCTTACTTGAATACTACCTCTATGGTGACACAGAACTAGATGTGTCCTCCTTAGAAAAGCACCTGCAGCCATCGCACAATGCAGCACCAAATCTTGTCAAACTAGGGCTAGAAGAAGAGTTTAAAGTAAGTATTAAATAAAATTTTACAAAGATTTCAGGCTCACACTTAAAAGAAATAGTTTCTTACTCTGATTTTTAAAAGGTTAATCCTCTTAGAGTATTGGTTTGGGGTTGGGTATTTTTTAGATAAAGAAACTTCACCTGAATTAGAATTTGGTGATAATAGTCATATTATGCATAGCATATATAATATGTCTGGAGTTATGAATATAGTGAAGTTAAGTTTTAAGGCTAACACCAGTTATACTTTCTCGACTTAACTGTATCTCAACCCATTCTTTTGCATTTTGAGATCTGCTGAATTTGCAAATATGAACAAAAGTAATTGTCCCTTCTACTTTTGGAAGTTTTTAAATGTTACATTCATACATACATTTGCGGTAAATTATAACATCAATGTTCAGCTTTCCTGTATTGCAGGAAGTTGGACTAGATGACCCACAGGATCTCTTCCAACTTTACAATTCTATGATTCTGTGTGTAATACTTATTCAATATGTACATACTACCTTTATTTTTTTAACTTTACTTTAATTTAATATACCACGCTTTATCCATAGATCCCAGGGCAGTGTACAATATTAAAAAGATAACTTACATAGCATATTAAAAAAAAACCACAGAAAAATCATAATAACTGTCTCTCCACATATAAAAAGCCATAGAATATTTAATGGCCAAAGGCTTGGGTAAAGAGGAATGTTTTTGCCTGGTACCTAAAGACATGTAAGCAAGCCTCTCTGGGGAGAGCTTTTCACAAATGGGGAGCCACCACAAAAAAGGCCTGTTCTCATGTTGTCAGCCTCTGAACCTTTTGGGGAGGGACAAAGAAAAGGCCCTCCAAACACAGGGTCAGGGTAGGTCCATATAGGGAGAGGCGGTCCTTAAGGTCCTGAGGTCCTGAGCTGCTTAAGGCTTCATAGGTCAGCACCAACATTTTAAAATAGGCCCAGAAACCAATTGGCAGCAAGTGCTATTGGGCAAGGATTAGCGCTATATGCTCAGCTTGTTTTGCCCCAGTGAGAACTTGGCGACTGAATTTTACAGCAGCTGAAGTTTCCAAACTGTCTTCAGAGGCAGCCCCATGTATAACACATTGCAGTAATCTAACCTAGAAACAAGTAATACATACAAGCTACTAGAAATTGAACTGTACATCTCCAGCCCCTATAAAACACTCTTTCTAACTACATACCTTTCCTGCAGAAAACAAAAGCAGTGTGTCTTAGTTTCCAGGTTTTAAAAAATTGCTTTCCATATAGGTGTAACGTAAAAGAACACAGGTGAAGGTTTATGTGGTTTGGGATCAGGTGAATCAACTAGAAATCTCTAAAAGGAACAGAATATCATGAAATTTTGATGTGTACCTGTTAGCCATTTTTGGTATTCTGTGTTTTTATACAGTAATCTACAAAGTCCTAGCCCAATCTCTCTTTTTGCTGTAGAAATTAACAAATGTTCGAATAATGAAAGAAAACATGAGAACTGGTAATCTGCCCGCAAATATGAAGAAAGCCAGAGTTATCCAAATCATCCCATGTAAGATATTAATTTTCCTCTTTGTAAAAACCGAAATACTTGTATTAATCCAAATTAGTAGTGTACGGTTATGTTACACATTCAACAGCAGGTGGCACTGCTAGGCTGAAGTACAAAGATATATCGTAAACTTGATTCTACGAAAGCCTGAAGCTTCATAGCTTTATTGTATTATTGACTATAAAATGCTAAGTATTCTAAGAAACCTAATATGTGGTGTTTTTGTATTTTAGATGACTTTAACAGAGTGATTCTTTCAATGAAAAGAGGTCAGGAGTATACGGATTATATCAATGCTTCCTTCATAGACGTAAGTGTTTCTGTGTATGTGGAATATGTGTAGTACTGATTTTTACAAGTCTTTTCAGCAATCAACTTTGTTTTCGACTAGCAGGGAACATGGTTGCACATGTGCTTTTATCATTACCACATGAGCTATATTGAAGAGTAACTTGAGAATTTTCAAAAAGAATCAAATTATCAACATCATAAAAAGTATGGCTTTGCACTTAAAATGTCAACAGAGAGAGACAAACCTCCCTGCTCTCCTTGTTCCTTAAGAGAAAACAGAAATTGAGGTCCCCACCTGCAGCGAAGCATTTTCCTAGCTATCAAATAAGAACTTTCCTCTTCTCCACTTCTTCCAAATACAGCTCAGCTGCCTGAACAGTATTTACTCCTTCATGGTCTCAGTTGTAGGGTTCATCTCTATATACACACTGCCATCTTTTTTCTCTTGACCCTTAGATTTTTATTTTATTTTCTAATACTTTAATACAGTCCTCAAGGGAAGCTTAATAACTCAGTTAAAGAACCCAGTTAAATTCCCACAGTCTTTCCAGTGCCACCTAATTACATTTTCAGACCCCTGGTGGATTGTCCATTGGCTTTTTCTCTCTTGAGGTGCGTGTGTGTGTGTGTGCATGCGCCTACAGGGCTTGCATGAAAGTCTGTCTCGCAGGAGGTGGGTGGTGAGAAGCACCTGGCTCCCTCTCTCACTCTGAAGGACCCCATTTGCCCTTTCTCAGAGGCCTCACGGAAGTCTCACATGGGTGGCAGCAGTAAACACAACCATGCAAGGCTTCTTCAGGGCTGACTTGGCGGCCAGGTGGAGTATCAGTTCATCATGCCCACATGAGGCAGCCACCTGAGATTATTGCCTGAATTCAGATCATGAATGGCAGCTGGTGTGGTGTAGGGGTTAGAGCAGGGGTAGGCAATCTAAGGCCCATGGGCCAGATGTGGCCCAATTGCCTTCTCAATCAGGCCTGCGGACTGTCCGGGAATCAGCATGTTTTTAGTAGAATGTGTTCTTTTATTTAAAATGCTTCTCTGGGTTATTTGTGGGGCATAGGAATTCGTTCATGATTGCAATGCAATGCAATGCAATACAATATAAATCTTAAGTGTTTTTCTATTCCTGAACTGGTTTCCCTCTCCTTCCATTGTATGTAAGGGACTAACTACAGTTTTATGGATTTGTGGCTCATTCTGGAGCTTTCTGAAAAGAATAGTTTGTTCTAATATTTATGATATTTCTAGTTAGTCTAGAATCACTTTTAGATTGCCTGGAGTTAAAAAATTGAAATCACCAAGGCATCAGGTAATCGTTGCATGTATTTTTCTTACTGTGAAGGGCTATCGCCAGAAGGATTACTTCATTGCAACACAAGGACCTCTTCCTCACACTGTGGAAGACTTCTGGCGAATGGTGTGGGAATGGAAATGCCACACAATTGTAATGCTCACCGAAGTTCTCGAAAGGGAGCAGGTATGACCACTTTGCCCAATTTTTTAAAAAACCATATATTTTTATGAATAGCGTAAAGTGTGATGAGGAAATGAAATTTTTCTTCAGGACATTCCAACCCACTAAAAGAAAAGAAAAGAAAGATAATTAGCCTATAAATAGCCATAAATATGCTTCATACCACCAAATCTTAGCAAAGCCCAGCTGTGTTTAGCTGCAGAGTGCTGTCCAGCCTGGGGACTTTGTGATGTCACTGTAGTGTTTTGCTGTTCTTCTTCCTCACCACACTTTTTTAAAAAAATGCTTTGCTCTTGAAAAAAGATTTCCAGACTAGGAATGAGACATGTAGTAGCATGGTTCCTGAGGCACACAGCTTCACGCGAATTGTACCTAACCTGGCTTGATGATCCTCAGTACTGAAAATTCAGACAAAAATTGTCACAATTCTAGGGAAAGTTACATATAATCAAGTCAATTGGGAAATCAATGGGAATTAAGTGTGCTCAGCTGAGTGCTAAGATGTCAGTGGAGCTTAATAGTGCTTACTTAACTTTCTCTGGACTGCAGTTGCATGGTGTCAAGAAGTCTGCATGTTTGGTGCAGCATCAAACTACATTTCTTAACTTAAGGTGAGCTATAATGGGTTTTACAGTTATATCCATTTCAAGCGTTGCTGAAATCATTGTTAAGTCATTACAAAAGCAACTTGTGTTGTCATATGATTCGTGAAAGTTTTTAATGTGTCTTTCTAACTTTTTCCCTTTTTAAAAACTTTTCATTTGTCTCCCAAAGTACAGAAGTATTGCATGTCAAGCATATGCTTGTGTAACATCAATTTCCCATAGAAAACAGGCATCAACTAAAACATGGAGAATGTAGAACTTCCTGTATTTTTCTTCTTCTGTTCAGTACTCAGATACAGGGGCATTAAATAGTTATTCTATATAATATGTAATGTGTGATTGGAGGGAGGGGAAGGAGACAGGAACTAGTTCTTACTAATGTTTTTGAGGAACCAGTGCTGTATCTGCATGAATATATTTCAACCAAGAAGTTCTGGAGGCAGCATTCATTCCCTTTTCTTCCCTCAATGTTACAGGAAAAATGTTTTCAGTACTGGCCATCAGAGGGATCTGTTACTTATGGAGAGATTACCATCGAGATAAAGAGTGACTCACTGGCTGATGCCATAAGCGTCAGGGACTTCCTGATTATGCACAATCAGGTATTAATGAAAACATTTTAAATACGTCTGTGTCCGCTGTGGTTTTCTGAACTTCAGGGTTGCTTAAAGCCAACTGAAATGTAAATTTAGCTCAATTTAGATTACTCATTAAAATCCTCTTACCTTATATAAATCACATGATTAATTTACATTGACCATATATGAAAAGGTTCCTATAGATAAGAAGGTATGTAGTGTTCCGTTCCACTCTTGAAGCTGCATTGAATTTGTAGTTTTCTTGCTTTTGAATGACCAGGAGAAGCTGGGCAGACTTGTCCGACAGTTTCATTTTCATGGATGGCCTGAAATTGGAATTCCTGCTGAAGGGAAGGGAATGATTGACCTCATTGCAGCTGTCCAAAAGCAGCAGCAGCAGACAGGAAACCACCCCATTACAGTGCATTGCAGGTAAATAGTTTTGTATTTTATTTTGCTCTATACTCCTTTGCTTGTTTGTAAGTTTGCAATACTTCTATTCTGTCCATCAGTATTTCCATGACAAATATTTACAAAAATGTAAAAATATATTTACAATTTTTTTTAAAAAAAGACAATAATTTTCTATAAAAAACATACACATACAGACCCCAGAAATTGACCAGGTGTCATTACAGTTATCGAAGTGCCTGCATGACCTGATTGTAATGACCAGTCCCTGTTACCAATCTAGTAGCCTTGAAACGATTTTCTGTACTCTGGGAGTTTAAGAGGGAATGGACAACTATGACAAAATACTCAGTTATCAGAAATGGGACATTTGTCAGCAAGACTTTAATATCACTTTCCTGGAGTGATAAAGTGATATTAAATAAAGTGATATTACATAAAGTGATCAGCAATGGGGAACCACTTGGCCATGGACCTAATTGGGTCTGCCTGGCTTCTGAATTTGGGCTGCAAGACCATTTGGGGCAAACTACACTCACCTACCAGTCACCTATTGTCATAAGATGTCAGCTACGGAGATCTGCTTTTGGTGGATAAACTGTGTTCATGATTTTGAAGCCCAATTTCTTATTAGCTAGAACTATAATTCATACATTACATTAGCTTCAGTGTGTAATGCACAGCAGTCAGTCACATAGTGATAGTCAGGCTCTGGCTGCTGAGACAAGGATGTTTCTAAGAGTTTCCAGAAGTGCTAGGAACTATGTTTATATATTGGTAGTTTAGAAACAGCATGATGTAAACATTTATGCACATAAAGTGATTGCAAGATTAAGGTTGGGTGGTTGAAAAATTTAGACGTGAGTTTATATTTCAAGAAAGTTTTCCTTGGCTAGTAGAACTAAATTCCGTTATCTGCATGAAAATGTTTATATTAAGCAAATTGGCATAATTTATTCTGCTTCTGCCAGTCCTTGGAAAGAACAATGAGGCAATGCAGGGATTCTTCTAAGTAGCAGGGAATCAATTCAGGGTGTATTTTCACTGTATTGAATATGGATTTGGTAATATAACCTGTTAAAGAAAAAAAATGTGTATGTATTATAGTGCTGGAGCTGGAAGAACAGGTACATTCATTGCACTCAGCAATATTCTGGAGCGAGTCAAAGCTGAGGGTCTCTTAGATGTATTTCAAGCTGTGAAGAGTTTACGACTGCAAAGACCACATATGGTGCAAACACTGGTATGTTGTTTTAACCACAAAAATATTTGTCAAAAGGATAATAGGATGTTGGTATTTGAGCAAAGTGTCACAACACAGGACTTGGGTGTTCACAAATACATGTAGTGCCAATGCTTAGTCGTGTTGCAAAGCCACACCACAACAACTTTTGAAACTGCTGAATAGCCTGTGCACAGTGCTATAGGGTATATTGGATTTTGGGGGGCAGGGGAGAGGAGTGTACAGCTGGTCCTCTGAACATCTAATAGCAGTGGCAAGATCCAAATATCATTGCATACTTTTGCAATCAAGGAATTATGGCAAGGGTGGCCTCCCTGTATATAATGGGCAGATTAATTAGAGCTAGTTATTTGTGCTCTGCTTGCCTCTCACAGTTGTTTTTAAAAACAATAGCAATAGTCAGGTTTACATATGTGTCCTGGTATCAGAATATAGCCATTTTTAGCTGTCTTTTGATGGCTCCCCTACCCTGAGAGGCAGGCTATAACTAATTAAAATGAAAAAGTAAATGGGAAACTTCTTGATTTGACAGTGACTCCTGATAGGATTTATGGTTTTTTTAAATGGTCCCATTGGGCTCATTGTCCACCTCTCATTCAAAGTCTGCTTTCTCAGTGAACCAACTGTTGTTGTTGTTTTAGTTATATTTTAAAATTAATTATGCTACAACCTGCAAAAAAGAAAGTGTTTTAACAGGATAAGAAATTTAAAATGTTGTCTGTGAGATATGATAATGTTCCAGTTTAGAGTTAAACATGCTTCACTGGAATTCTTATGATTCAGAGAAATTTTCATCAGAGTAAATGTATTCTTCTTCTCTTTTCAGGAACAGTATGAATTCTGCTACAAAGTGGTACAAGATTTCATTGACATATTTTCTGATTATGCCAATTTCAAGTGAAAACTCCTGCCTTATTATTATTAATTTAATCATCTGTACAGAGATTTGTAAATCATGTTAATTTATTTCCATTGACTTTTTAAAAACTCTAAATGTACATACTACCATGTTTGGCTTGCTCGGAATGCCTCCTTAGATGTATAAATTATTCAAGACTTTTACTCTCTGATCCAAAGGAGCATGCGCAGAACCGTTTCAAAAAAAAAAACACCCTGAAGAACCTGTTTGATTCCAGAGTCCCACTTTCCTTCCCAAACAGCCAAACAGCAGGATTGCTATTGTTTTGAAATGCTCAACATGTGCAGCTTCAGCACATAAAATAGGGGAGCTGCACATCTAGCACACTTTTGCATGTGGGACACCCCATTCAGCTGGGGATATATGTGCAAAGGCTGTGTCTGTGTATCTAGTTCCCCATGCTGGATCAAGGTGATCTTTAAAGTTTTGCATAACAGATGGCCGTGTACAATATATCACAGTATAAACTATTATGAATATAGGGCACAATCCAGCCTATGTTAGGCATATTCAATACCCACTGATTTCAGTGGGTGTATTAAGCTTATGCTTACATTTTTCCCATTGAAGTTAATGGGATTTGGAGTCCAGTTAATGGTCTGGGAGCACTTGATGCTGCAGCACTGCTGAAGCTAAGTGTGCATGGATCTGATCAGCCCCTTGGATGGGAGTCCATCGAAGAACAGGAAATAAATACTTTTAAAATTCATTAATGGGACTTCAAAAATGCTTGGTTTTGGCTGGATCATACCCATATTTTCCCCTGAACATCTATGAAATTCTGCCTTTTACTTTTTAACTTTTAGATGACTTATAAAATAACCCGTGTTTATAAAGCAGAGGAATAAGAGTGAATAGGCTGGATCCAAATCCATGCACATGACAATTATTTCTCTTAGAGCAAGTTCCACACAATGGCCACATGCTACTAGGAAACACTGTGTACACCCCACTGAAATGCGTGTGGCCACCCAAGAGCATATGCATTTGCTTGCTGCATTCATCTCAGTATTTGCAGAGTATTCTTTTTTCGGTTGTGGTGGTGTTTTGATGCTTTTATGTTCATCAGCACCTTGCTCCAGTTGTAAACCTATTGATGCTAATGTGAACTGCTGACTGTGGAAGACACTATTTGAGGTGCTCTAGAAAGTTGGTTAATATTCTACAACTATTAATCTTAACATTCAATAGCCAGGTTATATCTGTTTGCTTTTTTTTTTTTTGTATTTTTAAAGCATTCTTCCTGTTAAGCACAACTCATTCAGTGGATTATATATAATGGTACATGAATCCTCCACAAGCAACTGTCTGAGATTTTGAACCTTAGCAAAAAACATAAAACGTATAATTATTTTTGAAGACAAGATTCTCTAGATAGTTCTGTTATAATTGCAAGCTGTAACTTAGCACCATAATGCAAATACTGAGTTCGTTGAATTCAGTTAAATAATCTTAAAAGATCACCTTAAGTTATTTAACCTGATATAATTTTTTAAAAAGAAATATTAACATAAAGTAACATATTTAATGTAGGTTAATTAATCAGTATTTTGAAACTATTTTGTATTTTGAAAAGAAAGAGGTTCTGTTCTTGCTATCACAAAAAGGTATATTGCCAGATAGAAAGCAAATATATAAAGGAAAACATATACTTTCAATTTAAAACAATCTAGCTTAAGATAGTTATGGCTAAGCACTACTGAAAGCAACACAACTTCAGTAATTACATAGTGGCAAACTTGCTTCACTGGTGTCAATGGAGTATAGTCATGACAAATCTTTAGCTGAATCAGGGAATAGCATCTACTGAAGTCAAGACATTTACTTCCAAGTCCTTAGAATACTGGTGTTAGTGTTCAATTAAGGACACAGATAAATACACTTGTGCTCCTTTAGTGTTGGTGGTACTTAATGGGAATGAACAGTGTCCTGAATTGTGTCCCTACAAATGGTGTGGTACTCAATGCCAGTATGCTTTCAGGCCTCCTATATGACCTATTATTTCACAATTTTCTTCCTTATTTTAAGTATACAGAACTATCCCAGGAGTGTAGCCAATGAAGTATGGACATGTAGGAGTGCCCACAAAATTTGGGTTTGGGCTGTTGGTGCACAACTGACCATTTACTGTTAGGGCACAAAACCCATTTGTTTTGAACTGACTTGTATGATGGGTTGCTTCCTAGGGTTTTTACTTTAATGGCTGTGACTATATATAAAGCCCCATGTGGCAATGTCATCGTCTGGACAAAACTAACTTTCGAGAAAAATGACAAAACACACAGTACATTTTATATCTATTGCTCCCATCTTTTTAGAAGGCATAAATTAAAGAGCACAAGTACAAAAGAATAATTTGTATATAAATGTCTAATATGCAATAGTTTGGGCTTGTTCATTGGTGGTTTTTTTAATACAACAAGGAAAGCCTTATTGACAGCTATGTAGACTTTAACCTGGTCATTACATTTCAGCTCCTGCATTATTTTAATCTATGTTCATTTTAATACACGACTGGAAGAAAGGTGGATACGTTTAGCAATTCAGAGGATTGCAAGGTGTCCACATGAGTCTTTTACTTACCGACTTTTAATTGAAACCAGTTCAGGTTAGTCTATAAGCACACTGTTTTTAAAGCACTGCCATTTTATTGCTTGTGTCTTCCCAGTAATGCACTTCTGTAAATCTATATGTATATGTACAGTTGTTATGCACTTAATGAATAGAATTTATTGTAAGAGGTGATTGATGTTAAGCTCTCTAAGCCCCAAAGCAAACACCATTATTTGGTTAAGAGTTGAATGTAAAATAAGCTTTCTATCATATTAAGTTTGGAAATCCAAACTCCAAAATGTGAGGAATGAACAGTCCAATACACTATGGACCCAAATCTGTGAGCACATTAACAGATGAAGATAGGTTTTTTAAAACCACTGTTTCTACCCACCACTTTAGAAGCTGCTTCCAACAGCCTTAAGAGTGTCAGACGCTTTCTAATGCAGTACAAATTGTGTGGAAACTGCTGTTTTCAAAATACTGGGGTTTTGACAAAACCATAATCATATTCTTCCTAATATCTCTATTTTTGTTACAATAGAGACATGCTAGTCCTGGTATTGAGTTTTTGACTACTGGATATTAGTAACACCTTGAGGTCCTGGTGAATATGTCCCCTCGGTTTTCTTGGCTCCTTGATGAATGGCCTCTCTGCACTTAGCCAAAGTATCTTATTTAGCTTGATAACACAAAAATAGTCTTTACAGTTACCAATTTAGTCTCCGTCTTCTAATTTCCCACTTCCTAGCTTTCAGTAAACCTAGAATAGCATAGGTAGCTGCTGTTCCCTCATCCATGTCACTGGAATTCCTTGCTTCTCTTAGTATCAGTCCAGTACCCCTTCCTTGACCTCTGACCAGCAACCATAGCTGTAACTGTGAAATCTGCTTAAGGGAAAGCATTGCAGTTGTTCCTTTTTAAATTATCCAAACAAAGTCATTTTCAGATGTAGAGAAAAATCCTGCCTTGGTGGAAGGAAGTAATTATTAGATAATATTTCTAATAGCATCCAGAACTCTCTTAATTTGTTGCTTGTTCTGTAAAGCAATATTTAAAAACGTAAGATGTGAGCCAGAAATGCACATAGCGGAATCCATTAATGAAGTAGAGATGTTTTAACTTTTCTTATATTTACCCAAGTGAAGCCAGAATACTTGGGGTGAGGCTCATTTTGGTAATACTAATATGAGTGCACTTAAAATGGAGCCAAATGAGCAGCTTTCCTCCCCCAATGTGGAATAATTTCTATACTCAACAGTTTCAGATAATTCCGTGGGATTAAATTCTCTGAAGTAATCTGAAGCACAAAACCTTCTCTGTGGCTTTGTTGGATTCCCTTCAGACAATCTAGTTCTACTAGGTTCTCCCATTTGGTGATGACAAGACTTGCCACAGTTGAGGAAATACTCTGCTAAACCCAGCCAAATCACTTTTAATCACAACTAATCTGTTTTATGAGGTTGGTGAATTGCAACTTTAGAAAGCTTGTTTTTCACTTCAAGGTGTTTAGTCAAATAAGACTGTGATACTTCGTACAGTGGTATAACAAACATATTTATGGGTTTCCACACTTAATTTTTTTTACATTGCATGAGATTGCATTAATAAATGCCAAACAGTGATTAGAAATTTATATGTTCTGATCTGCATATCTAGTCACTATGTGACTCAACTTATTGTCTTGTGTGACAGTGGACATTGATTGCCAAAGCTCTTAAGTACATGCTTAACTCAGAAACAGTGCACAAATAGTAATATTGTTAAAGCAGTTTATTTTGAAGTATGTTTCTAGAAACCCGGGGTTCCTTATCAATTTATCAGGGAGTCAACAATAGCCCTATTTGTGTGTTAAAACCCTCATGCGATTTTACTTGCATAAGGAGAGGGCAGGGGCGTGTCAGCTCCCCAACTTTACCCTCCACCAGGCTGGATGTCTGCTATATGCATGTAGATCCAGTGTGATTTAGAACCTTGCACAATCAGCGTCCTGAATCATGTGGAGAGCTAACACTAATGCAGCAGCGTCCTGGCTACAGATCTTTGCCCTCCAATGCATGGAGGGAGCAGGCCAGCACTCCCTTTATTGCATCTGCTTTTTAATGCCTTGCAAGGACTAACAACAAGATAAAGAACTGTAACTTAGCTAACCAAAAGGCATCTTATCATTTGTTACTGATACTTTCCTGGAAAGTATAGCAGCAGAGGAGACATGTCCTTTGCAGGCCTGGCACCAGGGATTAGTAAAATCTGGCGGGGCCCCCTCTAATAGTTTATATACATAAAATTGCTTTAAAAACAAACGAGCAGTGCGCACACAGGCATGCAAATAGTTAATGTGTGGGGGGAAATGCAGCTGTGTGGGGAAAGGAAGGCTCTGGTCTTGACCTTCTGTTGCCTGTAGGACAGCCAAGGTCATTCTGTTCTATACCGTACTTGGATTCCTTGCTCCCCTGATTGTCACAGGATTTGCAGAGCCCACAATCAGCCACAACGTTCAGGATTAACTCCTCCTTGGCACTGTTGCAGAAGTTGGGAGAGCCTAAGCTCACAGTTTGCCTGGTCTCCCGTGTTACCAGTAGTGGATGCTGTATCAGGCAGAGCAGGCTCTGTGCTCCCGACTCATCTGCTGTTAGAGCCGGCCCATCCGCACGCCCCATTTAGTCAGCCAGCTAGCCCTCTGCATGGAGCTTAGGAGCAAAAGAAGATATTGGAGGAAGCCCTGCTCATGCATTCAAAAGAACACCTGAGCTTGAAACAGTCCAGGAGTGTGTGCAGCAGCCCCGCCTCCAGTATCCTCATGTGTGCCATCTCCACTCTCTCCTCTCCTGAGGTTTGAGCAGAAATACCTGCAGCAATATTCTAGCTGCATTCAGAAATTCCCTGCAGACCTTTGTGCTCAGAGCTCAAAAGGTTTGGAGTAGGAAGGGATGCAGAGGGTTACTGGGGGAAAGGGCAGCACTGCATCCCTGTGACCCTACACAATTTGAACTCTCATGCACTCTTTTGAATGCATGAAGTATGTACTCTCTTGTATTTGATGTGGATGTGTATCTCTGCGTGTTCAGGCCTCCTGCTGTCTCTTGCATGGGGTCCAAAGAATCCTGGAAACAGCCCTGGTGCTGTGGGACATACATGCTCTGTATAGAGGCCAGCTAGTCTCACTACGCAAATTTAAGAGGGTGACACAATGCACTCCAGAATTCTCTGCAACACACAACATAGTTCTTGGCAGACAACTCAGTGTGGAAAGCATTTCTTGATGCAAGCAAGTTTTGAAATCTTGTACTAAGTAGATACTTAATGGCTTGGGTTAATCAGGCCCAACAGAAGAATGCCTGCTGTATTGATTAGTGTTTTGAAAATGACTTTTATGAATTGGTTTTTAAAGGAATTTGAACATCTTTGTTTCCAGCATTTGAAATGTTTTCATTACGCAGTATCATTTTTAGTATGTTGCTACTGAACCTTATTCTGTATATGCAAAACTATATTTAATTTATGTCAAGATCTTTATAATATATGTATGTATTATACAGTGATATTTTCTTTTATTACATTTATAATTTGATCTTGCTGTATTTATAATGCCAGTGAATGTTGCTGAATTATTTGTATATGCAAATCGCAAGATCTAATAATTCTGATGCAAGAACAAGGTTTCATTTTTATTTTCAGGCTGCATTTCTTTCTTTAAATCTCTTAATTTCATTCCTCTACTATTTGCTCATTTAAACTAAATACAGCAATGGTGCAAAGGACATAAAATCCCTTACTTAAATTACTTCCCAGAACTTTAAAAACTCTAGCTATTTGACTCAGAGCACTGTTCTGACAAAAAAAAAGTTAAAAATGAAGCATTATACATATAACATTAATTTGCAACAGCAATTTATCTTCTCAACCAGAACACGCTTATTTATTCTAAGTAATCTGAATAAAAGTAATCATTATTCTCAGTTGTTCCAATGGATTATACAAAAGTAAATGTAATCTTCCTGGGCAGTACATTTTGGTCTACTTGAAACAAATATAGCCATGGCAGGCATTTTAGACCTTGTCTACACATGCATCAAAACGGATTTGGGAGGGTTAGACTGGACTGCAGGAGCAGAAACATGGTGGTGATGGGGAATGGCATAAAAAGGACATGGTGCACTTTTGTGTGTGCCAAGAGAGATGGTTCGGTTGCATATATTAGATTTCTGAAAGAGAATGATACGTTTATGTTAAAACATCTTTCCCTTGAAGGAAGTACAAAAGGAATCCAGCAGTGTCTGGACAGTATGTCCTCTCCCTTTCTCCTCTCTGGTGCTGCCTGTGTTACATGCAGTGTTCCACTTCAGACTGCAAATAGGTGGTCACATTTTTAATGCTCCCCTATGTGCAAAACTCCTTCATGAGTAGAAAACAACTGGGAACAAGCTGTTCTAGAACCATTCTTCCTGGTGATGCTGCTTTTACTTGCAGGGTGTTTTAATATGCTGGAGCATTCAAATCTGGGGTGTCCATGGATAGTTTAACATGGTTGCATCCTGTCTCCTTCCTCAGCATTCTTTCGACCCTCATATTGCTTTATGTGGAGACCATGTCCTAGTTTGCTTCAGTCACTGCTCTGGATTTAGTAGGGTACTGTTTTCTATAATGCAAAGGCACACACCACTGATATCTCAGCTATGTGGACAATATTGTATCCTGATTAGATATAATCTAATTAGACTGGATTTCATTGGAGCATTAAAACTGGACAGAACCATTTATTTGGGCTAACGATTTCTTTACTCATATCAAAACCATTCTATGGTATTTTTATTTACCAAATGTTCCTAAATGTCCTGCCTTGAGGCGATCCACAGTTGTCCAATGTTACTTTCACTAATAGGATCCTGCTGTAAGATCTCCACCCAAGAAGTTCCAGAAATTGTTACACTGCAGATTACCTTCATCATGCTTTTAGTTGGTAGAACCCTGTTTGCTGGGGAGGTTTTCTGATGGGAGGTAGATAGCTACTCATAGCCATTGTAAAAGAGTGTCTGAATTCTATGAAAACACACAGACACACACAAAGTCACAAAGTTACAATTTTCAATTACATCCCTGTTGTGAAATTAACATATAGCAGCTATCAATCAGAGCCTATTGCTTGTAGTTCTTGAAGAATCAACTAATTTGGAATATTTATTTTTTTTAAAAAAATAAAAATCCTCTCAGTCACCAAGCAGTAGATAACTGCATGGTGTCTCACATAACTGAAATCCAGATCTGCCATCACCATGAGAAAACTACTTGTGAATTTCCATGAGCAAGTTCTTCATTTCTGACAGTTCCTTGTTTAATTCTTGGTAACCTAATTCCACAGACTATGGAAAAAAGCTTATAAAATTGACTACATGGGATGTCAGTGCTTGAAAGAATTTTAAATGTTTCCAATCTATTTTGGCCCTGTTGAGATCTCGTTTTTAGAAGTCTGATTCTGAATATTGAAAACCTGTAAATTGGCAGATTCTTTAATTATCCAGTCTAGCATACATCTATTAACTTTGCCAGAACATGTGTAAACAAATACCACTGTAGCTGGATTATAAGTGACTTTCTCGGGATCATTCCCAGGATTTCTTACTACCCAGGCTATATAGTTTTATTTGAAACTGCAGTGGCAGACCTCATTATGAGATTTGTAGTCTGTTTTCTGAACATCCTCTATGGCTTTGATAATAGTGTATTTAAAAAGAATACATTAGTAAAAGTAATATTCTATATTATATTTGATCTAATAAAACACAGAACTCTTGTGGGAGAAGGGCAGTTGAAAGAAAAAAATCTCGACAATTTGTTACCATTTTTTATATCAAATAAAATATCTTGATGTTTTGGAGTTCTGTTTCCCCAGGTAATTTGCTACACTTTGCACTTTTATCATCTAAAAGATAGATAGATTAATTATTTGAAAGGACTTTAAATCTGAATTTAATATGAGCTTCTTATAAAGCATATTCATAAATGCATGCAAGAATCATGTCTCTGAGCTTTTGATTTGTGTCTTACAAATAGAAATAAAAAATACTTTTGATGCAGTTTTTATGAAATAGTTACTGATAAACCATACCTTCCTCAAATACTGGCATTCAGATTACACTATCTAGATATCTAGAATGAAAAAATAAATGGCTATAGCTTATGCCAGTAACTGTCCTTAGCTAGAAAATAAAATGTGCAGACCCATCTTTCTCAAAAATGAAAACACATAGAGTTCTAAATAAAATAAAATAAGATTAGACCAACTCCCATCTAGTCCAGCATCCTGTACTCATAGTGGACAACCAACTATGGTTTCATGTGGGAAGTCTTTGAGAAGGACAAGAGCACAACAGCAGTGTCTCCCAGCAACTGATATTTAGAAGCATACTGCTTTTGACAGTGGAAGTAATACAGTCATGATAGCTCTTACTCCATACATTTGTCCAGTGTCCTTTTCAAGCTATCCAAGTTGATGGCCAACACTACATCTTGCAATCATGAATTCCATAGTCTAAGCACGTGCTGTGTGACATAGTTCCTTTTGTCCGTCCTGAATCTTTCAGCATTCTAGTTTGGTGGATGGCCCACGTTCTAGTACATGTGAGAAGGATAGACACGTCTCTCTAACCCAGGGGTAGTCAACCTTTTTATACCTACCGCCCACTAATGCATCTTTCTTGATGGTAAAATTTCCTTACCACCCACCAGTGCTTGATGGAAGGAGGATTCAGCTTGTGCCATAGAACCCCTACCGCCCACCTAGAATTCGGAAATGCTCACTAGTGGGCGGTGGGGACCAGGTTGAAAACCCCTGCTCTTACCAGTTTCTGCACACCATGCATAATTTTATACAACTCTATCATGCTCCACCATACCTTTTTCTGAACTAAAAAGTTCCAAATGTTGAAATCTTGTTCCAGCTCTCTGATCATTTTGGTTAGCTCCTCCCTTTTCCACCTCAACAATATCCTTTTCCAGCTCAACACAGTATTTCAGTGCTGTCACCATACATTATTGGACCTGTATCTTCCTGGTAGCAGACAACAGAACCACGAGACAGGTGTAAAATACTCAAGCAAGAGTTTTATTTACAACCTTACAAACACAAAGCATGTGGGTGTTCTCTTTTGCAGGCTAATGCAAACTGCAACTTCTTTTGTGCCCATCACCAGCTGTACCTAATCAGTCTAGAAAACCACACCACGAACTCACAGAAACAGTTCTTAAAGTTACAACAGTCTTTTCTGTTTCTTTGCAGAATGACTCCTACCATAGATTTGTGTAACAGCATTATGATATTGACAGTTTTATTTTCAAACCCTGTCCTGATGAATCCTAATTTTCATACCTGCCACACACTGGCTCAACATTTTCATTAATAATAATAATAATAATAATAAATTTTATTTATATCCCGCCCTCCCCAGCCGAAGCCGGGCTCAGGGCGGCTAACAACAATAAAAATAGTTCAACATTCTAAAACATTCATTATAACATTAATTAAATCAAATTAAAATCAAATTAATGGCAACCATCAAGCAAATTTTTGTGCAGATTGCCAGAGGAGGGGGTCAGGCTGCGCCCTGACAAAAGGCCTGGTGGAACAGCTCTGTCTTGCAGGCCCTGCGGAAGGATGCCAGGTCCTGCAGGGCTCTAGTCTCTTGTGACAGAGCGTTCCACCAGATTGGAGCCGCGGCCGAGAAGGCCCTGGCTCTAGTTGAGGCCAGCCTAACCTCTCTGAGGCCTGGGATCTTTAGGGTGTTTTTATTTGCAGACCGTAAATTTCTCTGTGGGACATACCAGGAGAGGCGGTCCCGTAGGTACGAGGGTCCTAGGCCGTATAGGGCTTTAAAGGTTAAAACCAGCACCTTAAACCTGATCCTGTACTCCACCGGGAGCCAGTGCAGCTGGTACAGCACCGGATGGATATGATCTCGCAGCGAAGACCCCGTAAGGAGTCTCGCTGCGGCATTCTGCACCCGCTGGAGTTTCTGGGTCAGTCTCAAGGGCAGCCCCACGTAGAGCGAGTTACAATAATCCAGTCTGGAGGTGACCGTCGCATGGATCACAGTGGCTAGGTCAGGGCGAGAGAGATAAGGAGCCAACTGCTTAGCTAAGATCTCGTTCCTCATAAGTCACTGCCATTTCAGACCCCATAAATGCATATCTGAAAAGTTAGAACTCCCCCTGCAATGTACATCACTTTAGAATTGTTTGCATTTATTGCACTGGCCATTTTAATTCCCACTATCCCAGTCTGGATAGATCCTCTTGTAGATAATTTGCAAATCCATTTTTCTTCTTACAAACCTGAACAATTTGGTGTCAACAGGAAATCTGGTGACCTCACTGCTCACCTCTAACCCCAGGTTATTTATGAACAAGTTCAAAAGTGGAGTCTTACCAAGAATCTTGGGGGACTTGGCTTTCTACATCTCTCCATTGGGAGAACTGTCCATTTATTCCTGAGAAGGGAAGGTGACCTTCATTACTTCATGAAAAGCAGCGAAACTTCAAATACTCAGGGGACTCTTCTGAGAAGCTTTTCTTGGTCACTTCTCCCTGTTCTTTAACCAGTTACTGATCCATAAGAGGACTGCCTCCATAGCTGATCTCCATTTTATTTCACCTCTTTTTATTGTTGGTTTTAATGTTTTTGGTAATTTGCTCCTCAAATTCTTTTTTAAATCCCTTATTGTTTGCATCCCCTCCCCCAAGGGCTGTGCTCCCTTTGCCAAATGAGAACAAAAAAGAAGTATTTTTTTCTGAATGAAGCCTTCTCCAATAGCTTCCCTGACTTTCCTCATTAACCACGCTGGCATTAGTGGTATCTCTCCTTATAAACTTGGTTCACTTATCTGTAAGTCTTAACATACTGGTAAAAAATCCTGAATGTGTGCTAAAGGCTTGGTAGCTTTCTTTTTTTATTACAGTAAAGTTACTATAGTGAAGTTACTTTGCAGCATTATTTCTGCAGAAAATCCTTTCTTTTGAGTGCACTCCTATGCAGCAAGCCTTGGCATGTACCTCATTCTCGAGATACTGAAAATATGTCAAAATATAATTCAGATAATTACAATTGTATGGTCAAAATGATTTGTTCCTACATGCTGGAGTGGTTGGACTAGGATCTGGGAGACCAGGGCTGGTATCCCCACTCAGCCATGAAGCTCACAAAGTGACCTTGGGCCAGTCACTGCCTCTCAGTAAAACTTACTACATAGGGTAGTTGTGGGTATTAAATGAGGAGGAGGAGAACCATGTATGTCAACTTGAGCTCCATGGAGAAAGAGATGGAATAGAAATGCAATAAATAAAATAAAATAAAATATCCTATTGTGATGTCCCTTATAACTGGCTCAAAGGTGCAACTTCCAAAAGCATGTTAAAGAGCAAGTCTACCATGATAAAATGATGTACATTGTCAGCTATTTACTCAATTACTGTACACCCTTGCACATGACACAGTAGTAATTCCAGAATGGTGTATCTGTATAACTGGGACTGAAAAGTTATACTATTTTGAAAATAACCAGGTTTTACTAAGTGGACCACTCAAACTTTACATATTGTAATCTAATGGCAAATTTACACTGCAATCCTAACCATGTTTAGTCAGAGGTTAGTCCAATGGGAACTGGATTCAGTGGGGCTTAGCTTATTCCCAAGTAAATGGGGTCAGGATGGCCTAAGCAGGATCATGCCAGTAGCTTTGCCACTTCAGAGTAATTTAATTCCAAAGTGAAGCTAACATTAACAAAGCTGTTTACACTGAACTACAACACATTTGAAGTGACTAATCATAGCCACATGAAAACAGCAAATGAGGCAAACTATAAAAATTACAAAAGCAAAGCACAAATGTCAAGAGATTTTGCTTTTTGAAAGATCTAAATATTAAAATGTTATGCCCTGCAGCAGAAAAGAAAGTATGACCTTGCCGAGACTTTGCTTCCTTTGTGTATATATTCTGCTCACAAAAACTTTATTAACTTGATACTAGACCATATATTCTACCAAGGCAAACTACTGGAAGTAAGTTAATATGCAGCATATAAATTGCAATGTATATGCTATTAATTTTCAGTATCAACTACTTTTACACAAAAATATATATAATTCATACATATATCACCTCCTTACTAAATCATCAATATACAAACACCCAGAGGTGTACACAGGGTCCCTTGTGCCCTCCCCTGAAAAAAATAGCCTTATCGCAATACCACATTAGAAATTACTAGATTTCACATGACTCAGGTACTCAAAATGTCTGGAGTGAGGGTGAGGCGAGGTGAGGCAAGGAAGTTCCTTATAAGTCCTGTGGGGTTCAGTGGGGTTTACTCCCAGGTACCCTTAATTAAATAGGCAGAAAAATTAGCATACGGCACGTGGGAGGGAAAACAGCACTTCTGCAGACCGTGCATACAGTTTTCTGTGTAACAAGTGTACAACATTACTGGCCATGGGTGGAGTATCCTGTTTTCTCTCCTCAACACTCAAAGACATTAGGTGTACACATACACTGTACATACTCATTTTGTTTCATTCATGTGTACAGAGTTTAGAATCTATAACTATCTCAATCACCTTTTAAATTTTAAAGCAGTTTTCCTCATCTGCTGTTGATATTCACTTTTCCACTTTTTTGAATCTGATGACATAATGGAAAGTGGAAGTGGAAGCAGCTCAGACAAGACTAATGTAAGACGATACAGATATGAAATCAAAATGACTGCAGGTTTTATTCAGATTGAGGTTGGGGAGAAACCCTCCTCCAGGAAGCCTAATTGGGAGGGAGGATTGGTTTCTCTGTATATAATATAAATGTAAGAATGTTATCAAACAGCCCCCACTGGAGGCTTGCAGTGCCACATCACAAACCTGGATTTGAATGAAGTCAGGGCAGGATAGAGGAGCAAATGTGAAGGCAAGCTGCACAACAGCAGCATGGGAGTGAGGAAGGGAGGCACACTGAGAGGCAGAAAGCAGTGGTTTAAAGTTGTGGAAGTTTGAGTAAAGCAGAGATGGAGAAATATGGGAAGGAAATGGTAACTTTCAACACCAGCAGAAATTTTAATAAATTAGGGGTGGAAGGTTTAAAGCAGCCACTCCCCCCCCCCCTTTCAGTGTTTTCTCCCTTCTTGTTATCCTGAAACTTATCCCTTTTGCATTCCTCAGCTGCCTCATTTGAGATAGATAAAGGATGTGGAGTCCCCAAATATTCCATAGTATTTTTTTGCAATGTATTTCACTCCTGGTTCTGCATGAAGTTCCAGATTTGATGTAGCAACTTAGAACAGATATTTTATTAGCAAGCACCCAAAATATACACAACATCCATCAACTGAGTCATCAACCTTCTCAAACTCAACAACCTAACTCACAAAATTCTGCTCATATTAAAAAAAGAAATGTGATGAAATTAGAACAGCCAGCCTAAAGGTTCAAGAGGCCCTACTCCTTGGACCAGAAACTAAGAAACAAAAATCTTTGCATTAAGACTCTTTTGATATGGACATTTCTTCTATTTTGGTGGAAAGCTTACGAGTATGCTATTTATAAAATACTTTTTCTTTCAGCACCACTTTCACTTACTGCATCAGAAGTAGCTTCCCAATTTAGATAAATATTGAAACTAAGTAACAAAGGAGTCAACTTCCCATTCACTTCCCATTCATATATTGTCCAGGGAAACAAGAGGCTACTTTGTAAAAGAAAAAGAAAAGAAAACAGAAAAGAAAAAGTCAAACCAGCACACAAAGGCACAGGAAAATACTGTAATTATATTAAGCACCGGTATTTGATGGTAGCAGGAAGGATTATATATCTATAACTTTAGAAATTCAGAAGACTCCCATGCATCCCGTTGCATAAATGTAGAAAGCATTTCTTTATAAATGTAGAATCTATTTATACGTACTCTTCTTTCTGAGCTAAAATTTCAAATATTTGAAATAAACCAGGTATGTTTTAGACGTATCTCTTTGTAAGTAAAAGTAGCTAATTGTTTCTGACGTGTCATTTACGTATGATTGAAAAGCTGCAGGAGTTCACCATGGAGTTCACCACTTCAGCGATCTTGCACACAAAAAATGCGGGGAGGCACGGACACGGGGGTGAAGATGAGAACAAGTGTACAGTGGGACTGCATAGGAGAAAGGGTTTTTCAGAAATGGGAGTTGGGATGGTGAAAAGCAAGCTTTAGCAGTTGCATGGGCTTGGGACGGGCTGCGTACAAAAGAGATGCTAAACTGGAGAACTTGAGAGTTACTTGTGTGGAACTGCAATTGCCAAATCCTGTATCATAGGATCCAACTCCTAGGGACCGAGGGGTCTTCTCCCCCCGTAAAACATTTGACGGCTGTCCCCCCCGCCCAGTTGATGGGCACGTACGTGCCCGCGTCATGTGCTGAACCGGGCTTGCTTGGCCCCCCAATATTTCAGTCAAGTTGCCACACCCCTGTCGTGTGTAGTCACGAGGGTGCCCCCCATCCTCCATTAATTTAGGGGGCGTGTCTTCCTTGGCAAGTTTTTCCATTTTCAAAAAAAAGAAAATAGGGTAGGGGGATAATAATAATAATAATAATAATAATAATGTATTACTTATACCCCGCCCATCTGGCTGGGTTTCCCCAGCCACTCTGGGCGGCTTCCAACAAAACACTAAAATTTCTTTTTCTTAAAATTCAATCATTGTACTTGGAAGTTCTTCAGCTACTTCATAAGCACTCAAAAGTTGTCATTATATCCACCCTGTTGTGCTATTTTTAAGCAGCACCTCAGAACAGAGGAGGAACGGCACCCTCATAAGCACGCCCATTGAGAAGACTTGAGTTCAGAGGCGCCAACTCGCAGGTAAGCGGCATTACGGCTGTCCCCTAAGCGGGAGCCCTTTTCCCGCCTCCGCCGCTTGGCGCGAGAAGCGAAGGAACCTAAACGCGCTCGGCGCTTCTCCTTACTGTCTGTTAAAAATTGAACGGCCTTCTGGGTTCCCCATTGGATCGTTTTTCCTGCTCACGTCATCTCACGTTGTCCAATCAGAATCCACCGCGCGTCGTTTTAAAAAGTAAATCTGATAAAACGTTGCGCCATATTTATGCTTCCGCGGAAAACATTCGGAAGTAGTCCCCACACAGCCCGCTCCCCCCCCGCCCCCCCAGAAAGCTCATTTCAGTGTGGGAGTGGTGGTGGGGTAAGGAACATTCTTATATTTTATCGTTCTTCCAGGACAGGGGACAACTAAGTTAAAAGAAAAGGCGGCTAAGTTTTGCGTGGCGGAGAGATACAGACCTGGAGTGAGGAGAGTTTTACGCCGGCGTTACGGCCGTGACGACGTCAGAGCGGGGATTTGAATTAAGTGGGGAGTTAGGCGCTCGCGCGCACGCGGGTTTGTTACTCGGTTAGGACTGTTAGGGGGGAGAGAAGGGGAGAGCGAGAGGGTCCTGCGTATCCTCGTGGCGGAGGACGCGCGCGCAGGTAAGGGACGTTCAGCCCGTGTGGGGAACGGGGGGGGGGCACGACCCAGACTCTTATTGGGGGGGGGGGAGAGAAGTTGGCAATGGGGGAAGGAGCATTCGCTGCCCACGGTGTTAAGGCTTGTTTGGGGGCGAGCGGTTGCGCCGGCAAAGCGAGTGAGTTGGTCCAACGGCATCTCCTTTTTAAAAAGCGCCCCCTCTGCGCTGTTCGTAGGAGAGAGAGACGTTGGGGGAAATGAGGGTGTCATTGAGGGGAATCAGGGAGATTTGGCGGCAGGGGTCCCTTTACCTTTAGTTTTTCCCCTTAGAGCCTTCACAGCCAAGGCCGGATTTAGGTTTGATGAGGCTTTAAGCTACTGACGATAATGGGCCCTTTATATGTCCAGCTGTCCTTTGTCAACAACAAATTGTCGCTGTTTTTTTTGTGTTGAATATATGCTACATGGTAATTTATGGACCTAATAGGTATCTAAAGCCATTTGCTACTGTTGCTGTATTTAGGTTGTATTTCATTTGTGTTTTTTTATCTTATAGTTTGGAAATGTACATCCAGTTATTTCCCCTTTAAATTTTTTGGGGGCCCCCAAAAGAGTGGGACCCTAAACTATAGCTTGTTTAGCTTATACGTAAATCCGGCACTGTTCACAGCACAGGCCTGGCTAACTTGGTGGTGAGAGCTGCGAATAGGTCGTTTCCCCTCGCATTAGACCACTGTTTTGTGGGGAACGGGGCATCTCCACAAGACTAGTCGCGAGGTATGTTTGAAAAGCGCGCCTTTCTCGCCTTTCCGGAGCGCGCTGCATCCACAGAGGATCTCTCTTATGGAAAATCGGGTTCCAGCAAAACGCTGCAGGGTGGCTTTGTACAGAATAAATATTCGTAGTCGGACTACAACTCCCATCAGCCTCAGCCAGCATAGTCTGGCATGATGGGAGTTGTAGTACAGTAGAACAGTTTGAGGAGGGGGCACTTCGTTGGCTACATCTGATTTACCTTGTTTGATTGTATCTTTTGGGAACAATTGCATAACTGAGTTGGCAATCCCAGCATACCTGACTTTTCAATGTCTTTGTTGCTTATTCTGCTGAAACTTTTTTGCTTTATGTAATTCTGTTGAGACCATTTTAAATTAAATGAGCTTTCTACAGAACACGGTATTTCTACTTTAAAAAAGCTGCCACCTGCCTCTTTGCTGTGGTACTGTATAAAAATATTGTAACTATGTTGGTATCCATACCACACATTAATGTATCTACAGTTACCATCCTAAAGTTTCTAGGGTTTTTTTTAAAACGAAAATGTTTCTGAAGAAAATGTACTTGTTAGTAAACCATTCACATGAGGTGGAAACATGGAACAAAATAGTTGCAAAGCCAGACTATTCTTCCAGTTGGGTATGCAGATGAAGCTGTTTCACAAAAAGCAGCAGCAACTGCAATATTCAGATATGTATACATAATGCCTGTAGGCTTGTTCCATATAACCATGAACACAATAACAGGCTGTCTCATTGTAAGTACAACTGTTTGTGTGAAAGTGTAGTTGCTGATTTGTACAGCTCCTCTATTGTGTTTACAGATTGTAAACGTTATTGCTTTGACAGTACTGTATGGGGTAGACAGTAAAATAGATGCATTTATATATCTGTATAGTACAGTACCTGGAAATCACTTAGTGATTCACATGAGGAGGAGACATGTGGTTTCAGTGTCCTATGGATTCAAGTTAAACTGCTTATGTACATGACAGACTTTCTCTGACAAATTATTGGAATTGATTAAGAGGACTAGAACAACTTTATATGTAGAATGATTAAGAGCATTGTTAGTGGATTATTGCATACATACTACAAATAGGCCAGTTGCTATGCAGAAGAATAAATTTAATCTCATCAGAAATTACAATATTAAAAAACTGTTGGGGGGCAATTCCAGTCTCCCAGGACATTGTAAATGATAACAAACTGGCCATCCTGTAATAAGGATACTTTATTCAGACTTGCAATGTGAAACTATATATCAAGAGTTTCCTTTTTTCACTTGTGGGCTGAAGTAAGGCAAAGATGGTTTTTAATTAATTTAAATGAAGTTGCTAAGATGGTATACAATCAGTGTTAGAAATTTGGATATATATTTTTTGGCAAGACAGCTCTAAAGTCTTATTTTTCAAACAATGGGCTGTGATCAGTTAAACATCTGGATAGTTCAAATGACAACCTTGAGCTTTGAGAACTTGAAGAAGAAAAGTCCACATGTATATTGGCTTATTCCAACTTCTTTTTATTAATGGTAACTGCTCCTGCTCAGGCTGCAGTCTGAGAAGCATTTTGTTTCCTGAAATTCATTCCCAATTGTGTAGATAAAATATAACCAATATAATTCTACAGGATGGAGTGTTACTGTATGAAAACAGTCTAGATCCAAGGATCCCCAGACATGCACTTCCAGATGGTAGAAATGCCTAGTGCCTGGTTAATTTTGAGCACTGTATACAATTCATGATAAAAAACGGTAGAACACCCATAATTAAACTAGCAATATAACACATCTTATAACTCAGCAACAGTAGGAGCAGTTGACCTCCAAATGCCAAGCAGAGCAAATGACATAAAGACACCAGCAAAGAGGACCAACGTATTTCTAGTGGAAGGCAATTCTGTAATCGGGGAGCCATAACACAGAAGCTATAACATGAGTCCCTTCCAGAAGCAGGATGCTGGAAAACACAGAATGGGATGGTGCTGTTGTTCTCAGGTCCAGTTTGTGGGTTTCCCACAGGCATCTGGGTGGCCACTGTGAGAACAAGATGCTAGATTAGGTTGTCAATAGGCCTGAAGGCCTGATCCAGCAGGCTCTTCTTACCGTCTTGTTGTTTGAGTCTTGGTTTTAAATAGAACTATAAGAAGGACCTTTCTGTCAGATCTCAAAGCACAGGCTGGCATATAAAGGGGAAAGGTGCTCTTTGAAGTATCCAGGCCATGCAGGACAATACACTAAAGTGAGCACCTTAAATTGGGCAAACACGTAACCAGCACAACTGTTTCAAGAGTGCTGTCACAATATTGTATCTAGTTTTGCTACTGAATAGTGAGGTGGGGGCATTTTTGCACCAATTGGAACTTCTGAACTAGCTTCAAGGGCAGCTCTATGTAAACATATTGTAGTACTAAATGAAATGTTAACAAAACATTCAAGTTAATTGGCATACAAATGCCAGGATGTCTATTATTCACAACTGATTCTGTGAACTATCATTGTTGTTTATGTAATTTTCACTGTCTCTATTTTCCCTGCATTCTTTCTGGCCTTTCTGGTTACATTATACCCATCCACCCCAACAGCACCCATGTGTGCAATATTTTGACAGTTGAGGATCTCACTCTGTGCATCTGATGAACTGCACTATATTCCATGAAAGCTAATGCCATAATACATTCATTAATTTTAAAGATGTCTTGTTCAAATTACTTACGTCTATGACTTTGATCATGTTACTGAGAAATGACTTGAATTTTTTTTAGCAGCTAGTGTTAATGAGCAGCAAAACAGTATACATGTACAAATAGTACACTTGTATGTGTCTCCTGTATTATATAATGTAATTTGCATTATATGTTGTAGCTATAGACCTGATAAGGGGCTTTTACATACAGTTTCATGATAATCTGGGTTTAAGAAAAGTGTAAGAAAATTGTAATTCTCTTGGTGTATTGTCTTAATAGAAAGGTGCTCATCATATATTCTAATTAGGTAAAGTTTTATTGAGTTCTCAATGTTCAATCCTTACAGGTAGGAATTACAGATGAGAAAATGCCACTTTTTGGGAAAATTGTTGTCATTAAAAAGAATGGGAGTGATGGAACTCATTTTCCGCTGACTAGAAACTCTTGTTTGTTTGGAAGGTAAGACTTATTTATTGGAAGGTATTTTGAAATACAGCTTTTGAATGTTGGAATTTAATTGTCTGAACTGTTCTTTTCACAAAGGGAAACAGTAAAATCTTTGCTACAGGAAACTCCCATTTACATGGAGGTTACGTTTCCCAGGCACCACATATTTAAGTGAAACAGTAAAATCTTTGCTACAGGAAACTCCCATTTACATGGAGGTTACGTTTCCCAGGCACCACATATTTAAGTGAAATTACGTATATTGGGGCACCATTGAAAAAGCCTGCAAACACCTGTTAAACTTCTAGAAACGCTTGAAAAAAAGCCAAAAATCCACCCAGCTCCACAATCACTCTCCAAATCTACATTCTTAAACTCTCAACTCTCCATAGGCGTAAAAGGCTCCTGGGACTGCACTTGCAAAGGCTAGACTCCATTTTTGCTGTTTTCGCTCTTTTAGGGCCGGATTTGCCCCTTTTTGTGCCCCTTTTGGGGATTTGCGTGTACCTGCTTGCACTTTAAAACAGCAAAACTTAAGATGTCGATTAAATTGTCAACATGCCTAAGCACTGCATCAATGTGCACATTTTAGGTTTGCACACTGGTGTAAATTTGACCTTTTTGAGAGCTAGTAGATAGGAATTTGTCTTTACCTTTGGGTTTAAATTTAATTTTTCTTCACAGTTTTGAAACTCTCAAGTGAAGCTATAATATTTTTGTGGGCAAAAATTGTTAATAGCATGCTTTCAGTGGGTCAAATGAAAGGAGCAACATTCACCTGCTATTGGAGATATAAGCATCTTTGCTGTTCTCGAATTAATGTCTCTGGATTGTCTGCTTCAAGTTCACCATACATAAAAGTCAATAGAGAGAGCTCTTTTTCAACTTTAGAGAAATTTTTGAATTGTACAACCTGCTCTGAAAGGTTGAACTTTACTAACTCCAATAGTTATTCAACCTTTCTGTTTTACATAAGCAAGCGATATCGGCAACATCTATGTTTATCATTTCATATCTTTGGAGGGTTTTATTGGGTGCAGGTGTTGCTCTGGTTTAGAGTATCTTTTCTCCAAGTATCTACATGAATAGGTATCAGTGGCCAAGTGCATATTTAATGAAGGCAGGGGAAAGTTTATGGCAGAGGTAGCCAACCTATAGCCTGTGAGCCATATATAGTTCCCCAGGAAGTTTTTTGTGCCCTCCCTTTGCAACTTTCCAATTTGTCCATTAAAAAAATACTATTTCTTCATCGACCAGTTCTACAGGTCCCCTGTTCTGATCCATAAAATGTATTCTTTCCTATGTATATATTTATATTTTACAGAATTTAATAAGTAATAATAGCTTATCAAAAAAGGATTTTAAATAGTGTTGATAGAATATAAAAGCTTTTTGAAGGCAGCTTGCGAACTGCAATTCTAGTCATGGACACATTTACACTTTGGGCATGCTTGCTTTGGCATGCAGATATCACGGTTCACCCTGGACCAGTGTGGCTCTAGACCCTGAATTGATTAGCCATCTCTGGTTTATGGCATGCCAGCAGTAAACATTAGTGTTTTTTCCAGTTAAAACAAGTTCAGTTTTCATAATTGTCAGGGGTTCAGGAGCAGAGGCGAGGGCAAGGGAGGAAACAGAGAGCGAGGGGGAGGAGGCAGAAGAAAGGATGAGTGACGACGACGACCCGAGATCTCCGAGTCTGTCCAGTGAATCAGAAGATTCACAAAGAGGAGCACCAGTGGCAAGGGCAAGGGGGGAGACTAGGGGGACACCCCAGGAAGAAAGAGCCAGAGGGGACTCAGAGGGGAGCAGTTGGAGATCGGGACCTACGTCACCGCCAGAGAGTAGGGAAGAGGAAGAGCGCCTGGGAACTAGCGCTGGCAGCTCACAACAGGAGGGAGGGCACGAGTCAGGAGTGGCCACACCTTCATCGGGGAGTGAAGTGACGGTTAGACGGAAAGTGGAAGGTTGGGCGCGCGCGCCAAGTTCAAATGCACAGGAAGGTGGCGCAGTAGGCAGCCCGGAAAGAGAGCCAGGTCCTAAAGCCCGGCGCAAGGAGACAGGGGAGTCAGGGGGGTCAGCGTCAGAAGAATCCCGGAAGGGAGAGACCCAGGGGGGCAGAGGGACCCAGAGGAGAACTGTCAGGCGGAAAAGGTGGAGCAGGGCTAGGATATTAAGTTGGTGCGCAAGGGGCGGAGACTCAGAAGGAGCTTCGCCGACCTAAGCATAAGGCGTAGGGTTGCACGCAGCAGCTCAAGAATGGAGACTGTAACTCAATAAAGACTTTTAATCAACAACCGCTGGCTAGCGTGATCCTCTGTGAGCTAGGATCTGGAAGTAACCCTGACAATAATACTACATAGTTTGTCTTTATAATTTTTCTAATATTTGAATAGTAGCATTATGGCATTTTTTATATTAAAAACCCCTTTATCTCTGCATAATATACAAATGTTAATCTGAAAACTGCATGATTATATTTAAAGGAAAAGAGAGTGTGACATCAGAATTCAGCTGCCTCAGGTTTCCAAAGAACATTGTAAAATCGAAGTCAATGAAAATAAGGAGGTATGCAATTTTTTTTATTTTTATTTTTTGTATTGATTTGTTGTGTGTCTCTTGGACCTTTCTTAATTGACTGAGCTGAATATTTTTAAATCTATTTTTAGGCAACTTTGTTTAACTTAAGTCCTGCAAACCCAACAGAACTCAATGGAAATATTTTTCAGCAGCCTACGTACTTAAAGCATGGAGATGTATTCACTATTATTGATCGTTCTTTCAGGTAGGTAATACAGCTATGGATCTACTTAAATAAAATTACTCTTGTCATGTTGCCTAGGTTGGGTCAAGTCACTGGAATTTTTAATGAGTTTATTTTATGTTCAGGCAACTCCTTTGTGCAGGGGTTGCATTTTGAGTCATATTGTGTGTAAGCCCATTCCATCCCCTTCTGGGTCAGAAAATGGCATGCATAGAAGGCAACATATCAATTGGACGCATGCAAAATGGTCACCACCTGTATTTCACAACTTTTATATACTGCTTGATTGTAGTAAAGCCTCTAAGCGGTTATAAAAAAGAATACGTTAAAATTATCAGTGCAAGACCGTTAAAAACAGGTATTTAAAAGCATTAAACAGATAATTAAAATCATCAGTAAACAAAGGGAGATTAAAATGCATTGCATCATTCAACTTGTCTGCGTAGGCTAGCCTAAACATGCTTTAAGCAGGCATTGAAAATATTACAGTCAAGACTCCTATCTGATATTAGTAGGTAGAGAGTTACAAAGTATAGGTGCTGCAACACCCAAAAATTGTGGTTTTGTAACTGCGGAATGAGTATTACGTACGTTGTGCTGTGTCAGTTCTGCCAATAGAAGTGGTTGATGGGGAGTATATGGGGTAAAGTGATGCCACAGGTAAAGTGGTCCAAAACTGTTATGGGGTTTGTATACTAATAGTGACACCATGAACTTAGCCTGGTAACAAACTGGCAGCCAGTGTAGATATCTGAGCAGAGGTGTTATATGTTGATAGGATCCCAATCATTTCAGCAACTGTATTGCAGCATTCTGCATTAACTGCAATTTCTGGGTCAGTAAAAGTGAAACTTACTTACAGTGCATTGCAGTAATCCAGCTTTGAAATCATTAATCCATGAACTACTGAGGTTACCTGGGCTTCCATTGACAAAGCTGGATCCAAAAGCACCCCCAAATTGCATACCAGCTAATTCAGGTGAAGTGTGACCCCATCCATGGCACGTAATTGATCAGTTTATTGCACATGGGATCCAGACACCTATAGTGCCTCCACCTTGGCAGGATTCAGCCTCAGCTTACTTTCCCTCATCTGTCCCACCACTGTGTCCGGGCACAGGTCCAGGCTCCATGTGGCTTCTGGTGGCTTTGTATAGATTTTAAATAGCACTGGGGGATACAATTGTACCCAGGGGTACTCCATAACATAACTGTCAGAGATTCATAAAGCACTCTTCCGGTGCTGTTCTCAGGACTGCAGGAATGGAAGCCCAGTAACACAGTGATACCAGTGTCCATTCCACTGAGTCATTTCAGGAGGATACTACGGGAAATGGTATTGAAAGCTGCACAAGAGTCAAGAAGCAAGAGCAATGTCACAGTCCCCTTGTCCTGCTCTCTGTAAAGGTCAGGTCTCAGGCAGCCAAAACTGACTCTGTCTCATAGCCAAGCCTGATCCCAGAACTCATCTCCTTTATTCGCCTCCCTGACTACTTCTCAATTTGTTGCTACTTACACTTCTTGTTTGGCTCTATGACTGTTAAGGCTGGTGCTTTCTTTGTATTATCCAGCCCAAAGAGTTTTCAACAACTGGTTTGCAGCCAAGGTATTTAGCTCATCAGTGGGATAAACAAATCAATATTAAGCCTACCTAATACCGTTAAACAGGTTTGAATATCCACCTTCATTACTTCCACGGAAGAGGAGTTCCAGGTCTCAAGAGAATGAAACATTACAGGTAACTCCATGAATACAAGGAAATGCACCTTTGCATTTTGCTGGACTGAATGAAATATGTAGCTATAGGTTTCCATATTCCCAATCTCCTTAAGTGGGTTTTTTACCTGCAGATGTAGGGTCTCCCTTTTTTATGTGTGGATGGCAACTGTATTCACAGAAATGTTTTAATGCCAGCACTCTTCTCTCCAAAGTAATATATTACTGAGAATGTATGCTTTTAATACATGCTTTGGAAGCATTCTTTTAACAGCATATTTTCATATCATATTTTTTTAATGATTATGCAAGAACAACTGTATTCAAAGATGATAGATTATTTTCAAGATAGCTGTTACTCCTAGTTTAGGGGGTGAAGATAAATAAACAGCTGAAGCTTTTTCTTAAGAATAAATGGAACTACTCAGTTAAATTATTCGATACCATATAAATATTTACTTCAAAAATAAACCAATTAATACTTTCCATAGGCACAATTTTGTGAACTTCTAAAACAAATAAAACATTCATTGATCTGATACATTGTGTACAAATTTACAGGTTCTTCATATTCTGCAGGAAGAACAGGAGGAGTTGTTGCACTGTCGGAATTCAGAATCTAAAAGTCCTCAGATTTCTGGTTGGTAGTTATTTTAGCTTATTTACCACTGTTACGCCTTGAATGGCAAGAAAATGTAAAGGTACATAAACAGATACGTAGTAGTTGAAATCAAAGCATTTACTGGGATTCTGCTGTAGGAGGGAACAGATGAAGCAAGATTTGGTGAATTAGTTTCTCCTGTAGGGATGAATGTGATCCTTGATATGGGTTGTCTCCACCCATCTCTCCAGTAACAGGAAGCAAAATATTTTAGAGAATACGCCTTGTGGGCTGAGAAAACCCCTTCCAGTTCTATTTCCTGCCAGTTCCACTGCAGGTTGTATTGTCAGCTGCTCCAGGCATGGCAAAAGAGAAGAAGCGGGAACTGATATTCAGACAGCCACTTTTTTTGTTTGCTCTGGATTATGATTAGAGTTCACAAGTAGATAAATCTTAATTTTATATTACAGATTATGCTGATGTTTGTCAGTGTACACACACACACACACAGAGAGAGAGAGAGAGAGCGAGAGAGAGTCTATTGCATACACGGATAAGTTTTAAGAATCCATTCACTATGGGCATGCTATTCTCAGTATCGGTTGCAAAGTAGCTTCATATGAGTGCATTAGTGAATGTCTGAGCTGTATGTTGAGGACTTTTATGTTAAATCTTATTTTCTATGTAGAAGCAGGTGCTGTTGATTTTACTTAATTCCTCAAAAATATATTTGCCCTATGATCAGAACCTTAACTGACTGTAGAATTTGGTAACACTGTTTCATCTAACTTAAGCATTATACCAAAAATAGAAATACTTTTAAAGAACACATTGTTTAAAAATGTATTCTTTTAAAAATCTCTTCTTAGAAAAGAAACTTGACTGGGAAAATCGGAATACTAATGAAAGTGACAAGACAAAAATTCAAGAATTTATTACTGGACAGTATGGCACACCCCAATCTACATACAAAACCTTCAGTTCAGAAAGGAAAAACGAAATGTCTCCTTTTAGCGAACTTTATGAATTAGTGAAGCACGAACCTGATACAAAAATAGCAGAGAAAGATGTTAGCAATGAAACATTTCTGCAGTCAAAAGAAGAACACTTAGCCAGAAAAGATGGTAATGATACCTTGGAAGAAGCTGCATCTCAGATACCACGCAGGATATCTGAAACTGGTCAAACTAAGAAGACTGAAGGTGTAATTTGGAATGAATTTGAACATTCTCGTTATATTAAAAGTCAAGAAATAAACAGTGTGGTATCAAATCCAAGATCTCTTGAAAGGAACAGATCCAAAAGATCATCTTTGGGTCTTCAAGGTTATGCTGCAGAACGGAAGCAAGAAAGTGAAGGCACCAATCAGTTAAATTTCAAGAAAGCAGAAGAGAATGAACTAGATGGAACTGAAGGGATTAAAAATGCAAGTAATGATACAGATTTAACAGCAAGTAGACAAAGTGCAAAGTATTTCCATGAATCATGTTCCATAGTATCATTGGAACCTGCAGATAGAGCAGGGCGCCCTGAAAAGTCAGAAGAAGAGCCAACAAAGACAGCTGGTGTGGAAATCAAAGCTAACTTAACAGATACTTGCAGATCAGTTGAAAGCATTTTGTCCATACCAAAGTCTAATAAGGAGGGTTTTCAAACTTATTCTAGTCCACGTTCTAGAAAATCCAGGCGTTCTTCAAATTCTAGAATGCAACAGGTAGATTCATTGATTGAACTGAAGAATTCCACAGAAACCTCTTCTGAAATTGAAGAGTGCTCAATGAATGTTAGTGCAGCGGAGCCTGATTTTGTTGCCTCGACAGAAAAGTTTTTTAAAATAAAAGGCAAGAATGAAGTGCTGGCCATAGAACCAATGCAAACTCTGAAAGCAACAAATGAGATTGGTATGAACAACACACAAAAAGATAGAAACTCTGGAATCATTGCCTATTCATTTCGCTGTCGTAACAGTAAAAGCCCCCGGAGGAGCATTAAGCAAAATGAAGACTTTTTAAATGGGCGTTTTTCTACAGAGCAGATGCATATCAATTCAGAGGAGTCATTAGAAGTTCCTGTAGATACTTCTGGAACAGGTTGCATGTGCACACCTAACCAGCCACCTGAAAAAGAGGGAAGCTGGCTCCAGGAGGAGGAGGAGGAGGATGATAAAATAAAAGAACCAACAATGAAGGCCCACAACCAGAGTTTTGATAATAAACACTATATACCAGGTCATGAAAATAATGTACCAGTGCCAGCAGAGGGTGAGACTGCTTCAGAACTGAATGTGACAAGCGCATTTATTATAAAAAGAAAGTCAGGTAAATACTTGCAGTACAAGCCTAAGACTATCATTTTGAGATTGTTTCAGAAATTTGTCATGACTTTTTCTTGAACTTGTAATTTTGCTCTATGTAATTTTATTCAAAGTCTGTTGGTTATTCTATTTATAAAACTTGTATGAATACCAAAGGAATTTGGTTACTACAATTAAGAGAAGTACAGTGCACTAAAAATAACCCCAACAGATTTTTCTCAATTTTTATCTCTTACTAGTTCTGTTTTTAAAATCTTACTTTAACAGAAAGTATCCTTACTATTTTGATACTGAAGTGTCATCATACACTCATTTTCTGACTATCAGTCTTGTATTTAGGTCCAAGAGACCTCTTTAAGGGCATACGGGGGGGGGATGATTTACGTCAAAGTGACTATGGTTTAATAAATAGGTTTCTGTTGGTATCACATTCCAAAAGAGTTTAACACAAAAACTATTCGGAATATGTGACCTGACAGTGTTAAGAAAAGAGAAAGCAAAACAGAAACAAATGCCTATGTTTCTGTTCGGGGTCTTCTACTGGAGCGCAGTAGAAGGAGTTTCAGTATAACCCAATAGAACATTACAAATATGAAATCAGTATTGCAGATTTTAACTATGAGTATGTTAAGTCTTCTGTCAGGACAAAACAAACCTGGAGCAGAAATAACCCCCTAGACCAGGGGGCAGCAAAATTTTTCAGCAGGGGGCTGGTCCACTGTCCTTCAGACCTTGTGGGCGACCGGACTATATGGGGGGGGGGGGTGTGAACGAATTCCTATTCTCCACAAATAACCCAGAGATTATTTTAAATAAAAGCACACGTTCTACTCATGTAAAAACACCAGGCAGGCCCCACAAATAACCCAGAGATGTATTTTAAATAAAAGGACACATTCTACTCATGTAAAAACATGCTGATTCCCAGACCATCCACGGGCTGGATTGAGAAGGCAATTGGGCCGGATCTGTCCCCTGGGCCTTAGTTTGCCTATCCATGCCCTAGACTAAAAGTTAATCAGGGGGGTCCAAAAGACCTGCAATCTTTTGTGACAGGTTTTTGTATGCACAGAAAAAAATCTCCAGTGCTCTTGAATTGGTGCAAATACATAAAAGATGAAATTTTAGTTATCACTCCAGAAAACAATGAATTAACAATAAATAATATTCAAATTATACTGACACTCAGTATGTAATAACCAACTCACAGAAGAAAAAAATCTTTTTCATCACTTAACTATCTTCTTGGTCATTATATCAGTTTCTGTGATGATCCTTATTTTAGCCAACTACAAGTTTGAATAGATAACTCATTCTCCATTTGGTTCCAATAATAATATTTGTTTATTATTATTGTTTATTAGCAAGTTCCATGTCAGCTTAAAGTATTTCACACTTTAAAAGTATTTCATATAACCTAAAGCATCATCATTGCAGGTAAACGTACAAAATACCTCAATATCAAGGCAATTTGAAAACTTTATCTTTTTACGTGTTTTTTGGACAAATCCAATAGATTTCATTAATTAGTCTATCCCTGCTATCAAGTAATCCTGCTTATTTAACATAGTAAACATAAATCAACAATAGCCGACCTTTACATTCTGAAACCACCAAACCTCTTGCTGATCATGAGGTCAGCAGTGCTACGGGGTGAGCTCCCATTGCTCTATCTCAGCTCCTGCCAACCTAGCAGTTCAAAAGCATACAAGTGCGAGTAGTTAAATAGGTACCACTGCAGTGGGAAGGTAAATGGCATTTCCATGCTCTCTGGCTTCCGTCATGGTGTACCATTGCACCAGAAGTGGTTTAGCCATGCTGGCCACATGACCTGGAAAACTTGTCTGCAGACAAATGCTGGCCCCCTCGGCATGAAAGCGGAGATGAGCGCCGTGCCCCATAGTTGAAGTCAACTGGACTGTCCAGGGGTCCTTTACTTTTACCGTTTACTCCCTTTGTGATTGGAGCTAAATATTTATTTTGGAATTCAGAATAACTTCTGTCTTTCTTTTAGATAAATTACCTAAAATGAATCAACCTTCTGATTAGCTTTGTAAGTTGGTATATTGAATTTGGTATGTTTTGCTCTTTTAAAGAAGTTAAGAAATCACCTAAAAAGCGGAAGGACGAAGAACCTGACATATTAATTCAGCCTCTTGGAAAGAGAAAGAGGGTGTCCTTTGGTGGGCACTTGAGTCCTGAACTGTTTGATAAACGCTTACCTCCAAACTCACCACTTAAAAGAGGTGCAACTCCAGCACGACTGAGCTTGCCATTTGGAAACTCGCCTCGAGCGGTTTTGAAATTTAGACAATCTCGAATCAAGGTAAATAATTTTCTGTACTGAAATGCCTCAAAAGCACCCAGGTCAAGTCTTCTGCTTCTCATTCTTCCTGTGTGTGTGTGTGTGTGTGTGTGTGTGTGTGTGTGTGTGTGTTTCTAACAATCCTGTACATGCATACTTAGATATAAGTCCCATTGGGTGAAATCCAACATTGTGTAAGAAAACTCCTTCCCCTGTTGCTCTGTATGCCCCCCCCCCCCGCACCAAATCTCCAGAGGGTCCAAACACTTTGAAGCAGGATTGGGGTGCAGGGAAGAAGGCCCCCTTGAGAGTAAATTTGTTCTAATGCCACAATATAATTGGATATTATCCATTCCTTCCAATGGGGCTTACAAGTAAGTAGGTATAGGATCCCTGCCTAAAAATGTTTAATTCAGAAGTTGTCAGGGTAAATGAAGTGTCCTTGAGACAGGTTTATGATATTGAATGCAGGGAAATATTATTTCCAGCGTGGGTTGAGCAAGTTCCAGTTGCTTGACCATTTGCTTCAGAGGTCTTGCTCCCTGACAAATGCTAGCAAGGGAAGACTTGTTTCCACCATGGGATGAGTGGGGTCTAGCCCCACTCCCTTGTTTTCACCTGCTGTACAATAACTCTTGAGAACTGGCATTTTTATTAAAAGTTGGATTATGAGTAAAAATAAATAAAATTGCAGCAAGGGACAACATGACTCCATCGTGGGTTGGAGCAAGTAGTTTGATGTTACTGTTCTGTATTGTGGTTTTTCTATTTAGTAGTTGTAGTGATTGTATTTCATTTTATCATGTTGTGTGCTGTCCTGTGCTTCATTTGAGGAAGGCCTCTCAAAGATAAGTGTTTTATCTTATTTAAAAGAAATGAGCAGAAAAGATGTCTACTTGAATGAATGCAGTCCATTCTCACTGAATAAAAGTTCTTAATTTTGGCTTGACAGTGCCCTTTAAAAAAGGAGGAGGAAAGCTCTCATTTAAGGAGAAGGGCTAGGACAGGTTTGAGGAACCTCTGGCTTGCAGGCCAATCTTGGCTTGACAGGCTTCCCCATTGGCCCACAAGTGAGGGAGGCAGTTGGCCAAACCAGCTTAAGTCACTTCCGAAGCACCCAACAATCAGCTGGTTGTTGGGAGCCTTTGAAGCAGAGCACAAAGCAGGAACCCAGTGGCTGATGCAAAGCGAAGATGTTCCTACTTGGTTCAGGTGTCATGTCCCTCCTTTCATTTCAGCAACTGGATTTACAAAGAAACAACTATTGAAATGATGTGGAAAAACACGTTGCTTTTAACAGCGCCTTGCTGCCTGCTAGTGCTTTGAAGTCTTAAATTTGGGGTTTCAGAGCACCAAATCCCTTGACATCATTTGTGATTTCAGCAGGAGGATGGCCCCGCACACTTGTAAAATTTGGCCTGCTAGACTGGCCTGTGGATCCAAAAAGGTTCCTTTTCTCTGGGCTAGGACATGATGTGTGTCTGTGTGGTTTCTTCCTAGGCCTCTTCATGTGTCTGGCCTTCCAGATTTTGGTGGATTATAGCTCTCATCATCATTAACCATTGGCTCTACTCACTGGAGCTGATAAGAGTTAGGCCAGAAGTCGCCAAACTTTGAACCAGTGAGCACATCTTAAATTTGGAGAAAGTGCTGTTCTTGCTAATCACAAAATGGCTGCCACGGGTTAGCTTTTTATTATAAAATGGCTGCTAAGTCTAAAAGTATGGAAAAAGTGACATAATTATAGAATGATGCAGACATGCCACCCCATTAGTGAAGACATGAGCACATGCACCAACCACTACTGCATTCTCTCCCAGGAAGAAGCTCTTTATACTTTAATCCTGGCATCCAGTGACATGTGGACATGTTCATAGGTGTAGCTGGCTAAGTGCAAACAAACTGAGCAAGAAGAGCAAGCTATTTCTTATGTATTGTGGATTTTTGATGAGATACTTACTGAGGTATTTCATGGGTGCCAAAGGGGGGTCCTGCTACCTGCAGGACACCAAAAGGTTTCTCATCCCTATTTACCCACGAAAGAAAGGTTAATTTAAAAGGAGCACTTAACAGTTTGTGTGTCAAAGTATGTAGCTCTAACTTCACATGCTTTTCTGTAGATAATAGGGGCACGGTTGCCAATGTAGATGTCCAGAATAATTTGTCTTAACAAACCAGTTTGTACAGATGTTATAGTAAGGAGATGCACTTGAATGAAGTACCAGTTACAACTACTTAGTTCCTGGGCAACTACTGAAATCTGTAAGTGGATATTTATACTTCAAATTGCTATCCTGTACTTCCTCTAAGGATCTCAGGACAACATAGAGAACATTTTATCTATTCAACCACTGCAGTATGATACGGTTGTAAACCTAAGTGGTACACTAGATTCCCAAATTCAGGTCTCCTCAGTTTAAGTTTTGCTTATGTGCTATGCGACATTTGATATCTCATTAGAAGTTCTTTGTATTAACTTTTTTTAAAATCCCTCTTCTTTCTCTACAGAGTTTCCCTGAAGGGGTTCAGCATGAGAATAGTTCATCTAAGAATGCTGCCTCGCCCACAGCACGCAGGTCTCCAGTTGCCTCGCCCACAGCACGCAGGTCTCCGGTTGCCTCGCCCACAGCACGCAGGTCTTCGGTTGCCTCGCCCACAGCACGCAGGTCTCCGGTTGCCTCACCCACAGCACGCAAGTCTTTGGTTGCCTCGCCCGCAGCACGCAAATCTTCACTTGCCTCTCCCGCAGCACGCCGGTCTCCAGTTGCCTCTCCCGCAGCACGCCAGTCTCCGGTTGCCTCGCCCGCAGCACGCAGGTCTCCAGTTGCCTCGCCTCCAGCACGCAGGTCTCCAGTTGCCTCGCCTCCAGCACGCAGGTCTCCAGTTGCCTCGCCTCCAGCACGCAGGTCTCCGGTTGCCTCGCCTCCAGCCACTTTTTCTTTTGATGCACCCCACAGAAGAGGTCGCTTTTCAGTTTCTCATGTTACCAGCCCACCTTCAGAAGAGCAGGATGCTCTTTCCAGTCAGATGAACGGAGATGAAGAAGAGTTCACTGAAGTAAAGACATCTGAACCTACTGTTCAAGAATGCAAAGCTGCTCGTTCAACAAAGAGGAGCAAAAATGCTACTCCAAGAAGTTCTTTGTGTAGGAGAAGTGGAGTAATGGGTGTAATTCACTCTAAAAGGCAAAGTGGTGCTTCCAAAGCCAACTTGATAGGTTTGTCATTATTGCTTTGTTAGTGTCTTTTGATGTTCCACAAAACAATCAGATACAGCATATAGTATTATAAAAGACTGCAGGGTTTACCAGCCTTTTTGGATCAGTGGGCACAGTTTGAATTTTGATAGAGTGAGGGTGCCCATCACAAAATAGCTACTATGAGAGATGTGTGGCCTAACACAAAATGGCTACAATAAGGAGTATGGTCTAACACAGAATTAGAGAGAGAGCCACCCTCAAATCTTATGCTAACCATGGGAAGTCATTTAGGTCCTACTAATCCTGATTGTGGAGATCACACCAATGCTGTAATGGGACATTACTCAGTACCAGGAAAAATATATAAGGTGGTCACACCACACTCAATTTCATTTCACAGAAATTGCTCAAACTTGGGCCCCCAGCTGTTGTTGGCACACAACTCCCATAATCCCTAGCTAGCAAGACCAGTGGTCAGGGATGATGGGACCAAGTTTGAGAAACACTGGCTTAGAAGATACATGCACATTTTGTCCCCTATTTGTGGGAGGGCTAGACAGTTGTGGGTTTTTTAATTAAAAAAATAAAGCTTGGAATTGGCACATGTCCAGAGGTACCAATGAAAGCCTTCATGGGCATCAGGCTGACAACCCTGGCTTAAAAATGCATTAGAACAAATGAATCTACAAATCTAGAAAATGTTGGTTTTATTAAAAATGTGTTTTAAGCATAGAAATAACTAGCAATCTTGAACAATTATCATTCCAGTTGCAAAGTCTTGGGCAGATATAGTGAAACAGGGTGTTCCAAAATCTCAAGTAAGCAGTGCTGCAAAATGTGGTCTTAAAAGATCAGCCAAGAAGAGGTCAGCCAAGAAGAACTCAACAAAACCATCAAAGGTAATTCTCTAGCAGTGATCAAAACTAATACCCTGCATTTAGTAAATATATTGAAGCATTCCATTTTCCAGTCATTAAATGCCAGAGTCTGGAATTCTTTGAAACCAGGGATGGGAAGGGTCTTTAGCTTTTTGATAGATGCATGAAGTACCAGTTTCAGTCCCTGGCACTTCTAGACAACTTGAGATCTATTCCACCAAGTCAGAATAGACATCACTGGGATGGATGGACCAATAGTTCTGCTTTGTATAAAGCAGCTTCAAATGTCCTCCACCTC
Source organism: Podarcis vaucheri (assembly GCF_965113315.1). Lineage (NCBI taxonomy): Eukaryota > Metazoa > Chordata > Lepidosauria > Squamata > Lacertidae > Podarcis > Podarcis vaucheri. The sequence goes on from NC_138763.1 coordinate 60,144,923, forward strand.
CCCCCCCCCCCAATAATTGCATGGAATTCCAGAGCAAATGTGCAGATCAGATTCTTTCCCCCTACTCTGAGTTTAGAGATGTGTTCTCTTGGTGTGCATGCCTTTTGGATAATGAAACCAGCCTGAATTACCACATTGGAGTATATATGAGTAATATAAAGCACAGCAGTTTGTAAAGTAGGTTAAAACTGGGCCTGGGAAAATTATGGATAAGTTGATGTTGCTAATGTTAATGAGTATGCATCATATTTTCTTTTGAGAGAGGATATGGTAAAATGAATGGAGATGAATTCTAGGTGCATGATGAGAGCAAGTAGAAAGGCAGGCAATGTCTGGTAGATGGAGCAAGACCATGTTTTGTCCACAAACCAAAGTGGCTTGCCCACACACTGGGCCACAAGCAAAAAGAAATAATGTTTTAAGAGCCGTGTTTGCTACTTAAAAGCTTGTAGGTTAAGTAAAGCAGGCTGAATGATCTGTAAGAACAATGGCTTCTAGCCAACATTGTCTGCGCACATGCAAAGCAGATCTCCGCTTGAGAAACAGGACTACATCTTACTGTTTGTTGTCAAACAATTACCAAGTAGCCAGTATCCTGAAAGTAAATGGGTAGACACTTCTAAAGCATTTCCAACGTAATATTAGCTTTTTGCAATGAGAGAAAGAGCCAGAAGATACATATGTGGAGAGGAAATGTAGCCACAAGTGAAAAGTTTTCAAGTGCCTTTCACACAGCTTTCCTCTTGTATTATAATATTTCAAACTATGAATTACTATTTGATTACTTTAGGAATAAAGTGAGTTTTCTATATTCAAACTACTACAATTACAATTAAGTCCTTTAGAATTCATGCTGCTTAATGTAATGTAGTTAGTTAACAGCATGTAATGAACCAGGAAGGTTCAGTTCAAACTTTAGTTCAGCCACGAAATCATTGGATCAGCCATACTCTGTCAAGCATCTAATCTGTAATATGGGTGTAATACTCTTGTAGCCTTACAGGATGTTAAGCAGTTTGAATACCATTCTGTACTATTATTCTGTTATTATCAAATACCTCTATATTAAATACATACAGAAATGGACTTTATCAAATAAGATATGCAAAATTGGATTTCCTATGCTATTTTTGCAGTCTTTTCTCAGTACTACTTAAGTAAAAGGATGGAAATGACTTAGAATTGGCAAAAGCCACCCTAAGCAACAGTGCAACAATGCACTGAGAATTTTTAGTATGTTGTTGGGGAGGCAAGATGTGACTGGCCAGATGTGAGCTCTATGTTTGTAGTTTCTGCTGCTGCCAAGCAGCAAAATGTTTCAAGAAGGAAAAATGGATGAAAGCTCTGTCTGCTTTTTTTTGCTTGGATTTATTGTGCATGCTGGACTTGACATTCAGAATTGTATCCAACTTTGAAGCAAATGGTAATTGAGCTGCGAGCACCAGGACTTACATGCACTCTGAGCCTCAGTGATCAGACTCAAAGGTTTAATTGTATATTTTGTTTTCAGAACAATGTTTCCATGCTAAAAACGCCAATAAGAAAAGTCAAGGGTCACTTTACTACAGGCCATGCAAATTCCCCTGCTCCAATTGTGATTGGAAAAGCTCATACCAGTATTGTTAATGCTGCTGTACAAGTCCCTAAAGTGATGATCAACTATCCTTTGAAGAAACATGATGACTTAAATGAAAGTTTTACAGGTAAATTGTTAGTGTTTTGGTGAAATGATTTTTTTCCCTTGTACAGTACCAAATATTTTGCAAGCCTATAAGGAGTTCACTTGCATCCCATGGAAAATGGTTGGATTGGTCATATAAAGAACTTGGTTGGTTTTACTGTCTGAAACAAACACATGCTGTTCTAACAAAATCAAACCTAGTTTGTACAAAGTAGCATTCTGTTTAAGCCAGTGACGGGCCAGAAAGACCTATGTTTAAATCTCTGCTCATCCATGAATCTTACTTGGTGCCCTTCAACTAGTCACTATATCTCAACATATCTATGTTTTTGCAAGGATAAAGCTGTAGTAATGGAGAAAGTGCATGTATGTCACAAAGTTCCAAGTATAATTTCGTAAAAAACCATTGGCTGCTAGTGCCATCTTAAGATATATTTATCCTATCACATGAGGAAGTTCACATCCTAAGATGGCACTTGCTATAAGACTTTCTTATGGCTTTGATCCACAGAACTGTGAATGGAAGGATAAAATAGATTGGTGCTGTTTTGTTAACTTTTTAAGAAGACCTGCTGGAGCTAACCCAAAGGCTTTCTGGGCCAACATACTGTTTCCCGGAGTAGCCAACCGGACCACTATGGGAAGCCCACAAGCAGGGCAGGATGGCAATAGCCTTCTTGTTTCACTGCAGCATGCTACTCTGATATGCTCCCAGTCCTCTAAAAGTATAAGGTTAGGACTGGACTAACCCTAGGTGATATTGAACCCAGCAAGACGCTCAGAGCTGTAGGAATGCACAACCTGCAAGGAGCAGGGGGAGCAGTCTGAGAGAATAATCTTGCAAAGCCCTTTTGGGCCTTTGCTAAGATCAAAGCTCCCAAATGAGTATCCTTAGGCACATCCAGATTATCCTAGTTCTAGCTCTGGTTCATTCTGCTCCCAGGCATGAGGAAGTGACAACAGTTTAGGAGTTAGTTGCTTTTCCTCACACAGCACATCTGTTAGTCAGAAACAGTCACCCCATGATCAAAATAAGCTTTCAGCTTGCATTTAACTATCTTTATATGCAAATCTGGGCAGATTTAATAGCTAGCATTTTTTAAATTGTATGTAAAACCTATAGTGTGTGTTTGTCTGTAGTACAGCATTAGGTGTACAGTAAAACTTTAAGAAATAAAAGCTGCTCAGTCTTATCAATCCCTAATTGCCAGAAAATTATATTGCGAACATGCATACAGGAAAGTGATGAATATAAGGCACTAAGTGGTTTTTAACATTGGCAACTTACCCATTCTTGACTATAGTAAGATTTTTATCCATGCCAATTTACCAACTCTCAGTTTTGCCAACAGATGGCACTGTGATATTATTTTAAGGGTAGGTCAATATCTAAACCAAGTGTAATACAGTAGTGATACCATCATATAATGGTCCAAAAATACGCAGTCATTTCATCATACTAATACTGGTTTTAAATGCCCCCGAATGAAAGTTGCTCTTTTGCTAAAATCTCGATTTACCTGTTTAATCTGGAAGCATGTGAATTTAGTAATTTCTCAAACTCATATTAGTCTTAATTATGAACTAGTCTTTTAATTCCGCCCTCTCCCACCCCACAATGATGGTTTTTTAAATTTAGATTAGATTTGCTTAATTCTGTTTTACTATTCTCAGCAACGGGGGAAATGGGTATGCTGGGTACTGAAGGTCCATTTCTAGTTGTTAGAAATCATTCGAACTAGCTAGTGAGATCTTATCAGGCTAAGACTTTAAAGCATCTTGTCATCTTCAGTAGCTAAAAATTTAGAAAGGAAACTGTTCTTAACTGAACTCAGTGCTTGTAGTGTAGCAGCATATATGCAGAGCCCTAATAATGCCCTTTCCCCAAGTGTTTCAAAATATATAATACTGGGGGTTTGAATTGAGCACAGGTGTCCTGCTGCCCTACTCTTCATGCTGAGCCAGTCAGAGAACCCCCTCCCAGCAGAAAGCCACAAATAGGGTGTTCCAAGGGATAGGGCTGAGATAGCCAAGAACTGATGGATCCCAAGCCAGTCTTGCAGCTTTCATTGGCTAGCACTGGGCCCAATCAAGACTTGATGCAGGGATCAACCTTCCCTCTTCATTATATTTTTAAATTTTCTATACTGCAATATAGAGAAGAAAAGAGGTGTAGTTCCTCTGTTCCTGCCTGATTTTTTTTGACAGTTGCTGCGTTTTTTTACGGAAGCACAGCTTGCCAGAGTGAAAGAATATTACTTCTTGGAGACTGGAAAGGATATCAGGATTTTACATGGAAGCATAGGTGCTCGCTTCCCTATTGCAAGAATGTATGTGGGTTTATTGAACCATGCAATATAGATTTATAGAATACTAGTATAATTTAAAGTTGAAAATATCTTCATGGCATCTTTCTTTCTTTGTCTACTAATCGGTAAAGGTAAAGCGACCCCTGACCACTAGTGTCTGTTCATTTCTGCTTCCCTGGAGAAAATGAGCCCTTATTGAAAGGGTTAATGCTCTGCTTCCAAGGCATGTGCTCCAGCAACATTGGTAGGGCTTCTTGTGTTCCTGCTGCCATCTTTCAGCATGGGTACCTTCTCTTGCATTAGGTAAAGGGGCCCCTGACCATTAGGTCCAGTCGTAACCAACTCTGGGGTTGCAGCGCTCATCTCGCTTTATTGGCAGAGGGAGCCGGCGTACAGCCTCCGGGTCATGTGGCCAGCATGACTAAGCCGCTTCTGGCGAACCAGAGCAGCGCATGGAAATGCCGTTTACCTTCCCGCCACAGCAGTACCTATTTATCTACTTGCACTTTGATGTGCTTTTGAACTGCTAGGTTGGCAGGAGCAGGGACCGAGCAATGGGAGCTCACCCCGTCACGGGGATTCGAACCACCAACCTTCTGATCAGCAAGTCCTAGGCTCTGTGGTTTAACCCACAGTGCCACCCGCGTCCCCATCTGTAAAGGTAGCATGTAATAAATCATTAGCGGGAAGAGGAATTGATACATCATCAACAGCTATCACAGTTTGTTCAGACTAATGGGTGATAAACTACCATGTGGCTGTAAACTGCCATGAACATTAATGTTTGAAAATCTTGTGTGATGTTGTAGTCTGGGATTGCACTGTATATAAGACTGTTCTTCTGGGGAGCAGTCAAGCAAAGAGAATGAATTCTTAATAGTTATGTTTTCCCTTGCTCCCAATTGCAAACAAACTAAATGATTATTTCTTTACTGAACTTTAAATACTGTTTGCAGGGTTGGCTGAGATATTCAACACTCCACTGACAGGTTTACCCTCTTCTGCTCAAAAGACTACTATACCAACACCAGAAGTCGTCTCAGAAATGCACACTCCAGAGGAGTCTGGTATGCATGTTTTGTATATATCCCTAGTGCTAACTATTACATGGCGACTTGATCCCCCCCCCCCCTGAAATCACCTCATGTGAAAATTATGTAAGTTGTAGGAAATAGTGGGTGATATCCATCTAAGTAATACACAGAGCAGACCCAGTGAAATCAGTGGACTTGTGTATAAGCAGATTTCAGTGGATCTAGCCTGTGAATTACTTAGTTGGAGATCACCAGTATTTTTAAAACTTTTCTCCAGTCTGGTAACTTAGTGATTTTTTGTATTTGGAAGAGGAAAAAGTCCCAAGATTCCCTGACTGTGTGTAGGGGTCCAAGCAAACGTATCTACACATGAAGTTTGGCAAATTCTCAGTTAGGTTTTTATGCTGTAATTCTCTCAGAGTTATAATTCATCTTAGAAAAATATTCTATGAGAAAGGTAAAGGACCCCTGGAGTCTGCCTGCCTACTTATACAGTGGTACCTCAGGTTACATACGCTTCAGGTTACAGACTCCGCTAACCCAGAAATAGTACCTCAGGTTAAGAACTTTGCTTCAGGATGAGAACAGAAATCGTGCTCCAGCGGCGCGGCAGCAGGAGGCCCCATTAGCTAAAGTGTGCTTCAGGTTAAGAATGGACCACCGGAACGAATTAAGTACTTAACCCGAGGTACCACTGTACAGAGAATGAGTCATCCTCATGATGAGTCACAGTGATTCAGCATGCTGAATGATTCTGTGGCTTTTCAGCATTTCACAACATTTCTGGACTTCTTTACTGCTTCCTTTACTGCCTCTGCTCTCAAATACCTTGGTCACATGACAAAGTGTACCTCTTATTCCTAGTCCTGCTAACTATCCGTCTTTGGGATATTACACATGCACCATCCCCTTTCCTGCAGAACATCATTTATTCAAGAATTCTGCCTTATCAGGTGGCACAGAGTTGACACGTGTCCCTTGTTTCCACTAGGAAGAACAGTAATTTCTTATGTAATCAAAAACTCCTTTTACAGTTCATTTTTATATCTTTTAATAGGCGAGATGTCTGTATCACCTTTCAGCGCAGCAAGCCAACAAAAACTTTACAACCAAGATGTCATATCTCCCTTCTTGAAGGAAGTGTCACAGATCTCTGGTCTTGAGCAAGATGACCTAACTACAACTCCAATAGTAACAAATTCTTCAGTAGAAAAAGATGTAGGGAAAAATATGTCACTGGTCACAGCAGCAAATGAAGCTACTATACAGGGAGTGATGGAAGATAAAAGAAAAGGTCCAGAACAAAAATTAGAGCCTGTTGAAGCATTTTCAGGGGTCAAGAGGCTCTTGAGGACACCGAAGCAAAAACCAGAGCCAGTTGATGCGCTTTCAGGAGTTAAGAGGGTCTTGAGAACACCCAAACAAAAACCAGAGCCAGTTGATGCGCTTTCAGGAGTTAAGAGGGTCTTGAGAACACCCAAACAAAAACCAGAGCCAGTTGATGCGCTTTCAGGAGTTAAGAGGGTCTTGAGAACACCCAAACAAAAAACAGAGCCAGTTGATGCACTTTCAGGAGTTAAGAGACTCTTGAAGACGCCCAAAGAAAGCCTGCAGTCTATTGCAGATGACACTGTCTGCTCCAAATTCATTATTAATCATGTTATCAAGGCACCTAAGGAAAAAGTGGAAGCAGTGGAAGATATGGGAGGGATTCATAGGTTATCGAGAACACCTAAACAAAGATTTGAACCCATGGATGATATGGTTGGCATTAGTCGATTACTGAAGACACCAAAGCAGAAGTTTTTGCCAGTGGATGACTACTTGGGACTGCAGAAGTTTATGACTGAACCTAAACAAAGCTTTCCAAGCCCTGAAGTTGATTATACAGGTGTTAAGGAAATGTTGGAAGCTGCAGATGGACAGAAGGTAGGTCTTCTATATTAAATATCTGAGAAAAGTCTTATATACTTAAATTGCACTAATTATTTCAATAAAAGAAATCATTAACCTGACCCTATTTTTTCTTGCACAGCAAGATTCTGTGACATGTTTATATGACATGCGGTTCTGCCATTTCTCTAAATGCAGATTGGGTTGTAATGTGGAATCAAGCATTTTGAGCAGAGAATGACTAACTTGTTCCAGCAAGCCCTGATCTCCTGGAAAAGCAAAGTATGCACACGTGCTTACTTTGTGTTTTTTACCAGGAGGAAATATGTGACCTGTGGGGTTGCACAAGCAACCCCTGATTTTGATGAATCAACCTTACTCCCAACTCTGAGGCTAATCTTGCCTGAGTACTAATTAGAATCTTTTTGGATTTTTTTGGCCCAGATCTTGCCATTTAAAATCACTGGTTTTGAATATATATGAAATAGTTTTTTGTTTGTTTTTTTGTAGGGAGAAAAGGTGGGACATAATATCATTTATCACTACTGCTTTTACTTCAAAGTGTTTCATCTTTGGGTCACTTGTACATTGTGTTTAATGACATTGGTACACTTGTGATGCAAAGTGGATGCACTCATGATTTTATTATAGCAGCATTGCTATTTATTTTTCATCTCTTTCATTATATCTTTTTGTATTTCGATATTTAGTATGTTCAGTAAGTATTATGAAGCCTCTTGTGAAATGGTCAGGACTGCCATACATATTTTACAAAGCACTAAATCAGCCATATTACGAAGAGTACCTGCATCTTCAATGAACTTAACACACAGTTCCACACACACACGTCAGTTCAGCTTGGACTTTTATAAGTATTGTATAACACTGGTTATAGGCCCAGCATCTTTTCATGTCAGCTATTGTAATAATTATGTATGTTTTCTAGGCTGAATTGCCAGAGTTTGTGAATCTAATCAAAGAAGATAATGGATCTTGTATGAGTTCCAGAGGTGAGCTTGGTGTGTGTAAATATTATTTCAACGAAACCTTTTATTTTCGAAAAAAGGAAGTAGCAGCTTTACATTTATCTGCTTTAAAATATGGTTTTATTTCAGAACAACTAGAATGAAATTAAGTCAGAAGGTTTCAACCTTTTTGGGTCCATGGCTCCCTTGACCAATTACGTTCGGCAGCGCCTGTGTGGGGCTCAAGAGCCCAGTTATGGCGCCCCTTGCCTGCAGAACTGGCAGCCCCTCACCCTTTTTCAAACATCCTCCCTGTGCAACCTTTGAGGGGCAGAAATGCAGGGGCATCAGAGGAGGGAGGCAAGGAAAGAGGGGAAGAGGCCAGTGTTGCCCATAGCACCCCTGACCATCATTCAAGACTTCCCCTGGGTGCCACAGCACACTGGTTGAAAATGACTGAATTAAGTAATTACAGTAAAGTTGCAAGGCTTTTGGGGTGCTCTTTCAAATACACAGACGGCTAACAGTTGTGCATGTTGTCTGCCTTGATTTTCTGTTTGCATAGCAGTTATAGAGATTAATTTTTTTAATGTGTGGGCATCAAAATCTGTTGTCATTGTACCGCTTTATGTGCACCTTATGTCCTAAAGCACACAATGGCAATAGGAAAGCGACTGATTGAAAATGGGATCCTTATTTTACTGGTGTTCCAATTTGATGCTTGCAGTATATCTGAATGGGACACAGCTGGTGCTGTGTTCTAAACCACTGAGACTTGGGCTTGCCGATCAAAAGATTGGCGGTTCTAATCCCCGCAACGGGGTGAGCTCCCGTTTCTCCATCCCAGTTCCTGCCAACCTAGCAGTTCGAAAGCACGTCAAAGTGCAAGTAGATAAACAGGTACCGCTCTGGTGGGAAGGTAAATGGTGTTTCTGTGCGCTGCTCTGGTTTCGCCAGAAGCGACTTAGTCATGCTGGCTACATTACCCGGAAAAACTGTCTGCGGACAAATGTCAGCTGCCTCTGCCAGTAAAGCAAAATGAGCGCCCCAACCCCAGAGTCGTTTGCGACTAGACTTAACTGTCAGGGTCCTTTACCTTCACCTTTTTTAGTACATCTGAAAGGGTAATGGATGAAGCCGACTTGCATGGTTTTTACGCATTGATTCTTTAGTTTATAGATAACGCACATTAGGTTGTAAGTGTGGGAGCTCTGTGCAAAGTGTTCTTTTGAACAAACAAGCCAGGGCTCATCTAACGGCACACATTGGATTTGAATTCCAGCATAGGACTACAAGAACCCATCACTAAGTAATGTTTAGGTGAAATCGTGAGCCTATTCTAAATGTAACTTAGTATTTCTAAGGCTATGTGTGGCTAAGAAGTGCTTAACTTGGTTGCATTTTATTCATCTTGAAGCATTCTTCATAATTACAACAAAACTTGAATAATTTTATTTATGATATTCTGGAATATGAAGGTTTGGGAAAGCACTGTAAAGTGGCATAATATGCAAATAGTGGTGTACTGTTAAAGTTAAGAATGATTAATAGCACAAGATATAAATATCACGTGGCAAAATATAAAAGCAAATTTATGAAGCAATGTAGTGTTCCTCTGGGACTTCTTGGCTAATAAGTGTGTTTACTACTCTTCACAATCACCATATCCTGAGAAATAACATTGAATGTGCTTTTCTTTTTTAAGAGTCCATGAGAAATTACTATGAAAATAAAGAAGCAAAACTGGAATCATCACCTAAACGAATATCTCCTTTGCCAAAACCAAAGGACAACAGTAAAAATATTTCAGAATTAGAAGACAAGTTGGGACACATTGCATGTAACACATTTAGTGAATTAAAATCAGAAGCAGTGATAGAACCTGTTGAAATAAAGTGTGTTTCAGAAAGCCATCAGCTAAAGGGAATGGACTCTGAAAACGGACACAAAATTGAACCAGTTGCAAATTTTGGGGCAGTAGGTATAGAAATCATTGGACCATTGCCTTCAGCTAGAAGATCTAGAAGAGGGGAAGCTGATGAATCCAGATCCGTAAAAGAACATGATGCAAAAAATACACAGAGGCATACAAGCAGCACCCAGAGAGCAGAATCAGTCAATTGTGTGCAAGCTAATGAAAACTTTGACCAGAACATAACTGAAATAAATCTAAAGCAAGAATCTGAAAGCAACACATCTGCAGTTGAAAGTGAGGGGGGAAAGGCAGCTCAACAAACTAAGGCAAGTTTAGAATTAGAAGAAAATGCAGAAATACAAGACAAAATAAAAAACCTAAATTTTGAAACTTCAGGAGTGGAAAGCGCTGGAAATGTCATACTTAAAAGAAATAGAAGAGGAAGGGCTGCTTCAATACAAGCAGAATTGTTTACAACAAACACAGATGTTAATGAGGCTAAAAAGGAAAGTCTAAGACACACAACACCTAAAACACAGGTTTTGGAAAAGACTGCAACAGATGTTAAAGAAAATAATGTTAGGAGAAGGAAAGGGATGAAAGTTCATCTTCTGTGTGATAATTCTGTACCACTTGGGGAAAAACATATGCTTGGAGATAAGGATGGTGCTTATGAAGAACAAAAGAGTACTTCCATTGCGTCACAGCCAGGCATGCAGGAAATTCAAAATGAAGAGAATCCTGATGAAGCGCAAAATGTGCCACTGGAAAGTGTGCAAACTCCTGAGGAGCATAGTCCACCAAGAAGGCAAACAGTAGCACCCAGGAGAGGAAGAATCAAGCGAGCCATTTCCCAGGAAACAACTACAGAATGTGACAGTAAACAGGCAGCTGATACAGAAGACCAAAATATGCCTGTCACTGTAAAAGAGAATCGACCAAAAAGGGGCAGGGGAAGAAGAGCTATTCCTGAATGCCAAATACCACCTCTTTTGGAAAACGTTGATCTTACAAAAGAGAGTCCAACAGTGGACAGCTTTAGTTCTACCCAAGGAAAACGTTCTTTGCAAGAAACTCAGACTAAAGAAAATCTTGATGAAATGCCTAAGATGCCCTTGGAAAGTGAGCAACCTCTATTAGAGCACAGTCCACCAAAAAGACAGAAGATAGCAAAAGGAAACCCACCCAGGAGAGGTAGAAGCAAACAAACCATCTCCCCTGAAACACTCACTGAATGTGACAGTAAACAGGCAGCTGATACAGAAGACCAAAATATGCCTGTCACTGTAAAAGAGAATCAGCCAAAAAGGGGCAGGGGAAGAAGAGCTGCTCCTGTATGTTCAGTGACATTGCCTCTGGAAGACATTCCACTTACATATGAGGGCCCAACAGCAAACAGCATTAGTTCTGCCCCAGGAAAGTGTTCTTTAGATGAAGTTCAAAAAGAAGAGAAACCTAATGAAACTGAGGAGGTGCCTTTGGAAGGTTTGCAGACTCCTGCAAAGTATTGTCCAGCAAGGAAGCAAAAAGTAGCAAAGAGGATGCTGCCCAAGAGAGGGAAAACCAAGCAAGACATTTCTCAGGAAACATCCGTAGAATGTGAAAGTAAACAGATGGCTGATAGAAAAGACCAAGCCATGGTTGTCACCATAAAAGATAATCAGCTGAAAAGGGGCAGAAGAAGAGCTGTTCCTGTATCTCATACGACATTGCCTCTAGGAAACCTTACTCCTGCATATGAGGGTGCAACAGTAGACAGCTTTAGTTCTGCTCAAGGAAAACGTTCTTTGCAAGAAATTCATATTGAAGAGGATCTTGGTGAAATGTCTAAGATGCCCTTGGAAAGTGAGCAACCTCTTTTAGAACACAGCCCACCAAAAAGACAGAAGATAGCAAAAGGAAACCCACCCAGGAGAGGTAGAAGCAAACAAACAATTTCTCCTAAAATACCCACAGAATGTGACAGTGAACAGGCAGCTGATACAGAAGACCAAAATATGCTTGTCACTGTAAAAGAGAGTCAGCCAAAAAGGGGCAGGGGGAGAAGAGCTGCTCCTGGATGCCAAATACCACCTCCTTTGGAAAATGTTGCTCTTAAAAAGGAGAGCCCAACAGTGGGCAGCCTTAGTTCTACCCAAGGAAAATGTTCTTTGCAAGATATTCAAAATGAAAAGAATTTTGATGAAATGCCTAAGATGCCCTTGGAAAGTGAGCAACCTCTATTAGAGCACAGTCCACCAAAAAGACTGAACCTAGCAAAAGGAAACCCACTCAGGAGAGGTAGAAACAAACAAACCATTTCTCCTGAAATACTCACTGAATGCGACAGTAAACAGGCAGGTGATACAGAAGACCAAAATATGCTTGTCACTGTAAAAGAGAATCAGCTAAAAAGGGGTAGAGGAAGAAAGACTGCCCCTGTAACAGCTCTTTCTCCCCTCAAAAATAACATTTTACCATTGCCATCCTCAACCAAAAGCAAAGGTGCTGTGGAACAGCCAAGTGAGGCTTTGGAAATTGCAACTGTTGCAAGTGAGAATCTGCCACGTAGAGGCAGAAGAAGAAAAGCAGATGAGGCAATTGCAGCAAGCTCAGTTTCTGCAAGTAAAAAGCCCATATTGCTTGATACTGGGAATCAAGAAGACATACCAGAAGTTTTAAAAGGTGTGACAATAGATAATGTTTCCAAAAGAGGTAGAAGAAAGCCATCGGTTCCTTCTGAAATCTCAACAGAAAGTAATGGCCAACCAGTAAGTGACAACAGAAAGGTCTCTTTTGTAAAAGATAAGAAGATGTCTTTGGAAAGTAGTTCAGTTTTCCAAAACCAATCAAAGGGGAAGAGAGCAAAAAGAACTACTCCATCACGGGTACACCCTTCTCTCAAAGTAAGCATCACTCTAACATCACCACCTCCAGACAAAGGTGAAACTGCCAGTGAAAATGATGCAACTGGAAAAGGGAAACTTGAAAAATGTGGCAGAAGAAACAAAATTAAAATAGTGACACCTTCCATGTCTGTCAGAAGAAAGCACAACCTTCCTGAAAAGGAAGATTTTCAGGAAAAACAAAATGTAGATGTTGGAAAGCTAGCTATAGCCAATGAGAAAATAAGCAGAAGAGGTAGAAGAGTTGATGCACTTGAAGCACCTATTTCTGCTTCTCTCAGAACCAACCGTAGATTGAATGCAGGGGGTGATAATGCTCCTAAAGATCGACAGATGATTCTGAAGAACAAATCAAAATCTAAAGCAGGTATGTGCATGGTTTTTTCCTCCTTATTTCAGAGTTCTTAATGTTTAAGATTCTAAGCTTTCGATTCAAAATTAATGGAAAACCTTAAAGCTTTGGTGAAAAGTTACAGTAGCACACCTGAAATTTAGATACCACCAATTTCATTTCAAAATTTCTTTGTTGAAGATGCCATTGGTAATGTAAATCAGGGTAAGCAGACTTTACTAAAACTCTGAGGTCTAACAATGAGAACCAGATGTAAATGACATACAGATGAATTAAAGAAAAGTATGCCTCTGAACACATCCAGAGCTTTGGAATTAGTTTTCTGTACCAGAATTGAAGGGAGCAGACAGGCCTTTCATAACCCAAAGTCCACTTCTAGTTATATACCTTCATCTCAGCAGCCTTAGGTGGAAAGGGCTAGGAAGGGTGTTGCTATCACTAAACAAGTGGGAATAAAACTTTGTTGTTAGCTTGCTGCAAATCACCTAGAGATAAAACTCGAAAAACCATCCCATTATTGAAGTATATAGTAGGAGTGTGACTGATCTTCATAAAGGTTCCAGTTTATAGTATATAGTGAGATGGCCACTGGATTCACATATTTCTTACAGAGAATTGAACTTCTGGATTCATAAGTGGGATATCTGGAAAAACTGATGTTCTCCCTCTTCCCATAACTTGCTTAGCTGTTATTTAAAAATAGACTTTTAAGTTTATTGGTTTTTCCTGTTTATGAAACCTACTATTATTACTATTATTATAAATAACTACTATTATTAGTAAGAGTTCCCTAATGTCCTGAATACTGTTGTTTATTTTGTATGGGTGGGAGAAAGAACTGTAGCCCAGGGAAATCAAATAAACAGGAGACCTCTAATGCAGATATGTTTACAGAGTAACTTATATAAAGTCATTAATATTTAACAAACATTAACCATGTTAGGTGAGATCCAAAGGGCTACGCACAAAACTTGCATGCAGATCTTAGTACTTCAGAATTCCTCTTATGAGAAGCTACTCCTGGAAGTGGGATGAAGAACCCACAGTCAGGAGCGGTTTCAGAAATTTTCGTGCACAAGCCTTCGGGAATCTTTGACTCCACCATCATTAGTATTATTATTATTAAAATTTATATACTGCCCTATACCCAGAGGTCTCAGGGCAGTTCACAGAACAAAATAAGAATATAAAACCACAAAATATATTACCAAAATAAAAACTAACTCACCCCCACAAAAAAAACACATTTTAAAAGGACATAGGATGTCATTCTTCATAGTTCTATAAACCATTTGTCCACTGAGGAGACAGAATAATTTTCTGCCTGCAGTAGCTGCCTGTTTAGCTTCCCTTTCTAACCACATTACCAAGGTGGATTGTTTTGAATCAGCAATTCAAAAAGCATGTTGAAAGCAAATTTCCCATTTATCATGTATTTCAGGTGCGCAGGAAATTTTCTAAACTCCCATCAGCCCCAGCAAGCCAATGGCCTGGGATGATGCAGAATTCAGTTCAGCAGCATCTGGAAGGCTAAATGTTCTCCACACCTGATATATTTCCTAAGCAATGATGCCAAATGTATTGCTCTGCTTTCCTTTGAACCACATCAGTGAAGCAGGACCACACTTGTCTAAGCTTGTTTCCTGAGGAGGTCACTTCAGTGCTGCTAATGCAACGATTTGACTTCACCCTTGGAAGGTGCCCTTCATTGTCTCTTGAGACAGATGGACGCCAACAATAACAGCAGCATATACCGTATTTTTCGCTCTATAACACGCAGATTTTTTCTCCTAAAAAGGAAGGGGAAATGTCTGTGCGTGTTATGGAGCGAATGTGTAGTCCCTGGAGCCAAAAAATCGGGCAAAAATCAAACCGTGCTTCACGGAGAAGGGAAGCCTTGAAAAGAGGAAGCGGGTGCTTTCCTGCATTCTGCCTCCGGGTCTTACTGCCCACCCTCTTCTGTTTCGTTGCTGTGTTTGCTGAAACGGAACAAAGAGCAGGGAAAGCCCCTCCCCTCCAGGCAAGAAGAGGGGAAAAGCAAACTGTCGCTCCTTCCTCTCTGTGCTCCGCTCCTTCCTCTCTGTGCTCCGGTGCTGCTGAAAACATGCAGGTGGGAGAGAGAGAGAGAGAGAGCAGAATGTCGTTCTTTCCTCTCTGTGCTCCGGTGCTGCTGAAAACATGCAGGTGGGGGAGAGAGAGAGAGAGAGAGAGAGAGCTGGCTGGCTGGGTGGGTGCGTGGGGGAAACTTTTGCCTTCCTTTCCTCCCTCCCGTTATACCCCACTCCTGCATTCTTAGCCCTTCTGTGTTTTTCCTTCCCTCCCCACTTAAAATGTGGTTAAAAAGCATGGATCCACATGGATCCTCAGGATTTTTGCACTGGGTCACCCCAAATTCACCATCAGAGCACATAGCATGTCCATGGCTACAGCCTGCCCCCCAAAAATCATGCACCCACTGTTGCCTGGGGCTGCAATGGTGCAAAAATGTGGTTAAAAAGCATGGATCCACATGGATCTTTGCATTGGGTCACCCCCAAATTCACCACCAGAGAACATAGCATGTCCATGGCTACAGCCTGCCCCCCCAAATCACGCACCCACTGTTGTCTGGGGCTGCAATGGTGCAAAAACGTGGTTACAAAGCATGGATCCACATGGATCCTCAGGATCTTTGCATTGCGTCAGCCCAAATTCACCATCAGATCACATGTCTGTGGCCACAGCATGAAGCACAAAAATGATACATCCAATGTTTCATTCAGAATGTTTTTTCCCTTGTTTTCCTCCTCTAAAAACAATGTGCGTGTTATGGTCAGGTGCGTGTTATAGAGCGAAAAATACGGTACTTTCACATTTCCCATTAAAGGGAATACCTTTAAAATATTTCTAATTAGATAATACTGCTGTCTTGTGATCAGCAGCTACAAAGAAAACTGAAATGTCCATAACTGATAGGTTGAAGCAAAGTCTGCTTGTTACTGCACAATATAGAACATTTAATTTTTATGAGTTGAAATAAAATGCCTTCTTTGGCAGCTTGAATGTCAATATATCTGAGGAATCATCTTGCTGTACTTAGAAAAGTCTCCTTTGATTCAAAGGTACCTAGCATTGATTTGGTTTAGAGATGAACTGTGGGGCTAACATGCTTACAGATTTTTAAAATAAGTAATGCTTAGAATTTACTACTTACTATTTTTTAAAGTTATCTGCTATGGTCTGAAATAGCTTTCAATAGGACAATATTAAATTTCCTCCATGTGAACTTTTTGGAAGCAGTGATCCTGAGGTGGGTTTGAGGGATCCTGCACCTTGCAGCCAATTTCCTTAACTGTGGCCTTATGTGAGAGATAGGACTCCAAACATCTACCACAGGGTTTCCCTTAGTTATGATGTCAAGTCAGTTTGGAAAGAGTGAATAACTGCCTGGAATGAACTGCTCTGAACAGAAGAAAGATATCTTGATAATTAGAATGTTATATTTTTATCTAATCTTGCTACTAAAGAGAGAATATCAAAAAGTTTGGCCTCAAATCATCTTTCTTTTTTTTTAACAACTAGAAAGCATTGAAAAGACACCATTAAAAAAAGAAAAAAAGAAAACAGTGAAAGAAGAACATTCCAAATCTACAGTTAAGCCTGCTGGAGAAACTGAAGTCAAGACAAGAGGGAGGAAAACAAAAAAAAATGTTTTGTAATTTTTGGTACTGGGTTTGTGTAATTTTTTTCCTTCAGAATAAATGGACATATATGGGTTGTAAAGTATGCTTTGCATTTAGAACCTTACTTTGTTTCTGTAACTTCAGTTCATCCTTCAACATTGACCCTTTCCCATCTGTATATACATTTTCATATATTTTACAGGGCTTTTTGTTGAACACTGTATTGTGTTAAGATAGTTTTAATTCAGGTGTTAATTGTTATCTGATTTTTACATTAAACCATACCTTGTCTTAAAATAGTATCCTTTTATATTGTTCCAATCCCTGGTGAATATGACTGCTAAAAAAGCATGTTAGACTATTCTCCGTACGCTGGCAACATTCAGTTAATGCTTTAGAAAGGATAAGGCAAGGATAGCTGCATTGTTATCTTGTTACCCATAGCTTAGTAAATGTACAATCCCTCTACCCAACTACCAGCTATGGCACTTTTAACAACTCTAGGAAAACAACAATCCATATATAGTAGTGTTAAACGGAACTGATTATACTTGGCCCCTTTCTTTCCACATAACATAGTCATTGGGGCTTGCCAGGATGGGAAACAGACCCTTCTCTTTCCCAGGCCACATACCTTTGAATCATGATTGTCACTTTCTCTTCAGTTCCAGTCCTTCTCATGGTTGATGGTATCAATTCAAAACTTAGATATTTAAGGTTAAGTGCCTGGTACCTATAGTTACAATATCCTAATTGGCAGGGCTAGGAAAGTTCTGCTTGAGCTGTTAACAGGATAACTTGAACAGTGCAGCTGGCATTAAATTGAACCAAACAGTAGTCTAGTACAGTGGTGCCCCGCAAGACGAAATTAATTCGTTCCGCATTTTTTGTCGTCTAGCGAATTTTTCGTCTTGCGAAGCACGAAATCCCATAGGAATGCATTGAAAATCAATTAATGCGTTCCTATGGTCAAAAAAAGTCCAAACAAAGCCAAATTTGGTACAACAACAGTTTATTAACTGCTCTTTAAAGTCACACATACTGTAAAGAGCAGTTCAAAAATTTAAGGGAAAATAAATTAACTTTATAAACAAAACATGTCTTTGTTTTTAGTCAAAGAAAAAAAGTCGCGAGACGTTTTCGTCTTGCGAAGCAAGCCCATAGGGGAAATTCGTCTTGCGAGGCAAATCGCGAACGGAAAAAACTTTCGTCTAGCGAGTTTTTTGTATTGCGAGGCATTCGTCTTGCGGGGCACCACTGTACTGTAGAGGTCTTGTCCTTTTTCTTATTGTAGCATTCTAAGGACACCTTTCCTAAGCTCCCACCTCGGTTCAGTTGTCAGTACTGTATATGATTTCAGTTTTGTATAGATCTCATAGTAGCTGCTTTTCTCTCCTCCCCACCCAACATGAATTCTAAGCTGCCTGTGAATTGCCAAGCCAGCAAAATTGGAGGATAATAAAGTTTACAGAAGCATATGTGTATGCTAGCCTTTTGAAATAGATTCAGTTTTAAGGAATAGCACTATTTACTGCTAATGCCTAAAATTCTTCATGTTTGATGAAAAATGACTTATTTTGAAGGTTCCAGTGAGAGAGAGATTATCCTGGTTGAGTGACATACCCTGCTCTCAACATCCCTGCATGAATACTACCCTTCTTGCTGTGTTCAGCCCTTCTAGTTCCCTCTTGTTTTATTTCAGTTTTAAATACTACTGCTCCAAGAACAGAACTTCAACTCTCACTGGATGACACAGAATTTGAGGGTGGACTTTCTTGGTTGCTGTAGGCATGCTTGGTGATGGACCTTTGAAGATGCCAAGTCATAGGCCTAAGGTGTATTCACCTGACACTCATACATGATGCTGCCCACCTTGTTAATTCTTTTTTTAAATTTTTTTATTTTATTTTCAAAAATAAGGGAAAGAAAAGGAAAAAAAGAATAAAGTTACATCAAAATGCCATACACATTCACATATCAAAATTACTCTGAATCTCCTGACTTCCTCCCATCCATCCATGAGTCCTCTTAATTCTGTTTTCATCTGCATATCAATACTTCTCCAAAAAATATATCTTCCTAAATTATCTGTAGTTTCTATTACATTACAAGTGTATTTAAAAACCTGCTAATGTTTTGACCTGTTAGCAATGGTTTTGTATATACGTTATAAACATTTCCCATTCTTTTTAAAATTTCTTTTCTACTTGGTTCCTGAGCTTCCCAGTTAATTTTGCCATTTTGGCATAGTACATCAACTTGATCTTGTAGCATACATGAACAGTTTCTTCTGATCTATCATTTCCCAGATTTTTAAAAATTACATTACAGTTCCAACACATGATAAAAGGTACCCTTTTTCTTTACATTTCCAGCATATATTGGTACTTGTTTTATACATTTTTGCTAGTTTTACTGGGATTAAGTACCACCGATACATCATTTTCATATAGTTTTCTTTCAATGAAGAACATGCCATGAATTTCAGATCAGTTTCCCGTAGCCTCTCCCAATCAGTCATTTGTATATTGTGTCCCACATTTTTCACCCATTTTATCATCACTGATTTCACCTGTTCATCTTTAGTATCCCTTGCTAATTCTTCAGTGCAGCATCTCAACTGAAATTTGATCACTCCTTGAGGCTCTGGCATTAATATGGGGCCTGATTATGGCATGGGAAGCAGGGCTGTTATGCAAGAGCTCAGAATCAACTAATAGGAAAATGTGAATTTGTTGGTTTGTAATGGACCATAAATGAAACGAAGTGGATCTGTACCAGACTGCAAATGTGTGGGCCTTCTGCTTCAGCTGGCTGGTAGTTAGAAAGAAAAAAGGCAGAGCTGAGAGTTGAATGATACAATCTGGAAGCTAGAAAAAAGATTCAGGCTGGGAAGCCAGTGCGAATTTGATGCTTGGTTTCTGTTTAATTCAAGGCTGTGGCTATGGAAAAAGCATGACCCCTTGGGATGTTAATGCTGTGAATCAGTCTCTCACAGGCTCATGTTGTATATATGTGTAAATAAGCCATACATCCTAAAGTCTTCGTTGTGCCTCATTCCAAGGAAACCAAACCCTGGGGAAGCACCTGGAAGCCCTAGAATCTTGCACTGCTCAGAGATTGGGGTGGCATGCAGCAGTGCCTTAATGCTACAGAAGAAAGCCACGGGCAATGGGAAATGACTGGGGACTTGGTTGGAAAGGGTAAACACAAGATTCTGGCTACAGTTTGGTAAAGATGCACAATCAAGCAAAACTGCCGCAGTTTTTTCTTTAAAAGCTTGCATCCGGATAGCTGTGCCTGCTGACTGAAAAGTGCCCTAGCGCCTGCTGCCGCCTTTGCCTGATAAGATTGGCATTCTATTTCAAATCTTTTCAAAACTTGGCAGGGTTAATGCCTTGAGGGAGTATTAAAAACCCTGAAATCTTCATGTCCTTTGGACCAAGGACTCCTAAGTTACACAACCATGTCAGTTCAAAGGACAGATCATCAAACGATGAAAGGCAGACTCATTAACCCACCGAACTTTTGACCCAGGATTTCAAGTTCAGAGAAATTGAAAAGCCCCCACCCACCGCCCCATGCCATTGCCTCTCCAGTTGCTAGTATAAATTGTCTACTGCTTTGGGTAGAATTGTGAAGTTGCAGGGTATCCCAACCTTTTATTTCCATGTATAACAGGGCCAGGTCTACCAGAAATAAAAAAATCTGTTTACAAGCAAGCAGTTACAGCTTCTGGATGTGAAAAGGATAGCTAATTAACTTGCTTTCATGCTACACATGGATAGACTAACAAATCTGATGTCAGTGGATCTGGTCTGAGTATGTGGTAGGATTCTGTAGTATGAAATTAGAAAGGTGGGACTTATTGCTGCACTTCAATGGAATCTGAAAATTCTGGTACCATATGTTACTGTGTTAATAGATTTCATATTTTTTATCCCTTTCTTTATAGATAAAAGAAATGTGCAAAGAAATGTCAGTGCCAAAGGAGAATTTATTTTTTCTTGTTTATTTCTATACTGTGCTTCATCAAAAGACTCCAGAGCAGGCTACAACAATGAAATAAATTAAAAGATAACAGTACAACGCAATTAAATAAACATCACTCAATTGTCTACATATTACTGTACAGGCATTCAAAGAGAGGGGTTTTTATCGGGCACCTAAAAGAACTATGTTGTTGTGTTGGCATCAGCTGGACTTCAAGGGGGCATTCAATAACTCGGGTGCTATTTGCAAGAAAGTGAGTCACAAAGTCCCACATTTCACTGAGTGATGGAACTAATAGGGTTTCTCCAGCAAATCTCAAGTTGCAGGCAGTATGATATAGGAGGAGCCACACCTTCTAGTAATCTTTTTTTATATTGTGACTTTATATTGGAGCAGATTGTTACTATTTATGTTTGATATTATTATTAATAATAATTATTATTATGTGTGTTGGAAGCTGCTCAGAGTGGCTGGGGCAACCCAGCCAGATGGGCGGGGTATAAATAAAAAATATTACTAATTGGGCCCTATCTAAGATGCGAAGGGATTTAAACATTACTTTTGGGATTACTTTTAAACCCCACGCTTCGATGAGTTTAAGGCAGGGGTCAGCAAACCTT
>NC_138763.1:60171231-60338731 GCF_965113315.1 Podarcis vaucheri
GGTAAATTAGTGATTACATAGAACAACAACATTCATCACAAGATTAGGAGCTGTTTACTTATTGTGGCCACAGTGGTGGCAAAACACACACAGAAAGAGAGAAAATCTGCTGTTACTCCTGCTGCAACAAGTAAGCAGCCATGGACCATTAGGTGAATTGTGCTCTGCCCTCCACAAAATCACTCCAATTCCCTCTGCCGTCTGAGTTTCAAGTCAAAAGTTTGTGCTAAATAATGTTTAGTTTGGCAGTGAAGTAACGATTTAAAATGTGGGCCTTGAATTCTACAGAAGCTCCAACAGTCAACACATACAGCAGTCAACAAGATTCACATCTAGTTCTTTTTCCTCTCAAAAATACATTGACACAGGGATGTTGTGTCAACTTGTAGCTAATAACAATATTTATTTATTTATATACCACTACTTAAATGCCGGGACGCGGGTGGCGCTGTGGGTAAAAGCCTCAGCGCCTAGGGCTTGCCGATCGAAAGGTCGGCGGTTCGAATCCCCGCGGCGGGGTGCGCTCCCGCTGCTCGGTCCCAGCGCCTGCCAACCTAGCAGTTCGAAAGCACCCCCGGGTGCAAGTAGATAAATAGGTACCGCTTACCAGCGGGAAGGTAAACGGCGTTCCGTGTGCTGCGCTGGCTCGCCAGATGCAGCTTTGTCACGCTGGCCACGTGATCCGGAAGTGTCTCCGGACAGCGCTGGCCCCCGGCCTATAGATGTGAGATGGGCGCACAAACCCCAGAGTCTGTCAAGACTGGCCCGCTCGGGCAGGGGTACCTTTACCTTTACCGTTACTTAAATGCCAAAGTGGCATATAATGCACATTCAGTCCCCAAGCCTCTCAGGTTAAGCTCCAATGAATTCAGTGGAGCTTCTGGCATCCGATTGTGCTGTCAGAATAACGAAATTTTCCCACCATTTTTTTCAGGTTTCTGGGCCTGCATTTTGAATTAAGAGAAGACACTGAAAACAACTCAGTGGTACCGTGTGGTGTAGTGGTTAAGAGTGGTAGTCACGTAATCTGGGGAACCGGATTCGCGTCTCCGCTCCTCCACATGCAGCTGCTGGGTGACCTTGGGCCAGTCACACTTCTCTGAAGTCTCTCAGCCCCACTCACCCCACAGAGTGTTTGTTGTGGGGGAGGAAGGGAAAAGGAGAATGTTAGCCGCTTTGAGACTCCTGAAGGGGAGTGAAAGGCGGGATATCAAATCCAAACTCTTCTTCTTCTTTCTCAGAATCCTGCTATTTATGATTTGCACTCTTGAATAATATTTAAGATCTACTCCAAAAGCAGCAGTAGTAAATACCTTTATTGGGACCCATTGGGAAGATACAGACTAGTAAGCAAGCTTTTGAGTGCACAAGGACACTTACTCTCACTGGATGTTAAGTAAAGAAGAAAAGGTCTTGCTTGGCATGGGGGCAGTTGTGTTATATTTTGTTTTGGAATTTTCCATTGTCCTAACAAAGTTACTAGCAGTATTTTATTTGTTTGTTTTTTAAAAGTATTCAAGAATGTAGCTACCCAGGAAGAGAGTACTAGCACTGGAGGACAATGATTTTCTGCCACTCAATGGAGCTTTGCTTATGGGACGGAACATACCCTCTCTCTATTATTATTTATTGAATTTATATACCGCCCTATACCAGAAAGTCTCAGGGAGGTTCACAGAACAAAATCAAAATACAAAACCACAAAATACATAATCAAAATAAAAACAGCAACTCAAGAACACCCCCTCCCCCAAACCCCTACATCTTAAAAGGCCTAGGATGTCAATCAAATCAACCAAAGGCCTGGTTAAAAAGGTGTATAATGAAGACACCAGGTGAACTTTCCTGGGGAGAGAATTCCACAGACAGGGAGCCACTACAGAGAAGGCCCGTTCTCGTGTTGCCACCCTCCAAGGCCTCTCAAGAAGGAGGCACACAAAAATGGGCTTCAGAAGATGATCTCAGGATCCGAGTTGGTTCATATGGAAAGAGGCATTCCTTGAGGTATTGCGGTCCTGAGCTGTTTAAGGCTTTGTAGGTCAAAACCAGAACTTTGAATTGTGCTTGGAAACTAATTGGTAGCCAGTGCCGTCGGACGAGGATTGCTGTAATATGCTCAAATCATCTTGTTCCAAAGAGCAACCTAGCCGCTGAATTCTGCACTAGCTGAAGTTTCCAAACCATCTTCAAATTCAATTACAATTACCTATGTATAATGCATTGCAGTAATTTAATCAGTGTTTTTTTCTGGTGGGGGACATAGAGGTACACATACCCCTAAACATTTTGTGAATCTAAGTTTGGCCTCATTGAGGGGCAGTACAGTAGTGCCTCGCAAGACGAAATTAATTCGTTCCGCAAGTTTTTTCTTCTTGCGAGTTTTTCGTCTTGCGATGCACGGTTTCCCATAGGAATGCATTGAAAATCAATTAATGCGTTCCTATGGAAACCGCCTTCAGACCAGGTCCGGGGACAGTCTGTCCCCCGACCTCTTCTGAAGGCTGGGGGGGGGGACAAGGGCTTTTCTTCCCACCCCCAGCATTTTAAAAAACCCCGGGACAGCGGAGGACTTCTCCGCTGTCCGGGGCAATCTTAAAATGTTGGCGGGCGGCATTTTAAAATCGCCCGGGACAGCGGAGGACTTCTCCACTGTCCGGGGCGATGTAAAAGCCCCTGGGAAGGCAGGCAGGGGGGACAAAGACTTTTGCCCCCCGCCCGCCTTCAGAAGAGGTCCTGGACAGCTTCTCCCTGCCGCCCCTTGCTTCAAAAGAGGTCTGGAGACAGCGGGGAAGACGCGCTGCGCTTCCCGCTGTCCCCGGACCTGGGGCTGCGGGGAGAAGATCGCTTCTCCCCGCCGCCCCTTGCTTCAAAAGAGGTCCGGGGACAGCGGGGAAGACCCGCTGTCCCTGGAGCTTGCGGGGCAAGCTTCGTTTTGCAAAGCAAGCCCATAGGGAAATTCGTCTTGTGAGGCAACTCGAAAACGAAAAAACCTTTCGTTTTGTGAGTTTTTCGTCTCATGAGGCCTTCGTCTTGCGGGGTACCACTGTATTTAAATATGAGAAGGAAAATGAGAGTACCCATAAACATTTTTTTAAAAGAAAAAAGCACTGAATCTAACCTTCATGCTACCAGAATACAGACAACAGTAGTTAGGCTATCCCTGTCCAGATAGGGGCATAGCTGGGCAACCAACCAAAGCTGATGGAAGGCACTCCAGGCCACTGAGGCCACCTGAGCCTCGAGTGACAGCAAAGGATCCAGGAGTACCCCCCAAGCTACGAACCTGCTCCTTCAGAGGAAATGTAACCCCATCAAGAGCAGGCAATCTCCCACCCATCTGGTCTAGGGAACCACCCACTAACAGTGCCTCTGTATTATCTGGATTGAGCTTCAGTTTGTTGGCTCTCATCCAGTCCATTACTGAGGCAAGACATTGGTCCAGCACTTCCACTGCCTCACCTGCAGATGTAAAGGAGAAATAGAGCTGAGTGATGTCAGCATACTGCTGACAGTGTACTCCAAACCTCTGGATAACACCACCTAGTGGTTTCATGTAGATGTTAAACAATGTGGGGCATAGGATTGCGCCCTGAGGAGCCCCACATTGAAGGCTCCATGGGGTTGAAAAGCATTCCCCAAGCAACACCCTCAAGGAACGACCATCCAAGTAGGACTGGAACCACTGCAAAGCGGTGCCACCCACCCCTAGTTTGGACAGTTGTTCCAGAAGGATACCATGGTCAGTGGTATTGACAGCTGAGAGGTCAAGGATAATTAACAGGGACATGTTTCCCATGTTTCTCTCTCGATAGAGGTCATCATACAAGGTGACCAAAGCAGTTTCTGTGCCAAAACCGGGCCTAAAACCTGAAGAAATGGATCTAGAATATGAGTTTCTTCCAAAAGTGCCTGGAGTACTACTAGGTGCTACTACCCAATCTGGATTCCATGGAGAGTGGTTTGGATCCAGGCTAATTTACTTTAACTTAGGCCCCTTTGACATCACTCATGCAAACTTAGTCTAGATTATTTATTTATTTATTTATTTAATGAATGTACTACTGTGCTACTTAACATTAATTGCCAGCCTTGTAATATGAGGACAATAATGACATCTTGACTTTTGATTTCTGTTTTACAATAGATCAATTTTAGTACAATTGCTGTAGATCTAGCTTTTATATTGCTGATGAGAACCAGCTGGCTTCAGCTTTCTCAAGCAGAGCTTAAGCAAAGCAGCAGTCAGATGCTGGTTAACAACGCATGTAGTTCCTGGCCCTACCTTGCTGCTTCCTGCTTGTCTTGACCCTTGACCCCATGATCATTGGGTTCCCTGACCCCTGAACCACCTGACCATGCAGATTGCTGTTCACCTGACCCAAGGACTGGACCTGACTTTGGGTGCCGCCTCTGCTGCTCCAGGCAAGTACATCTCAGAGACTCTTCTGGCTGGCTGGCCTCCCACGCCACTGAGCCCTGCGCATTGTTGCTCAGCAATGAGACTACAACAGTTTGTTACCGGCCCCTTCAAGCCCTGTTTGCCTGGAACCCAAGCAGCCAGCTGGTTCTCATCAGTGCCTTCTGCTCTGTTTCCTTGAAGGCTCATCAGCTGCAGGTGGAGTCACTGCTCATCAGCAGGGCAAGTGGACTCCGGGTCCATGACAGACAACTAATTACAGGGCATTTAAGGAGTAATGCTGAAAACACCGAAGGAGAAAATTAGAGGCAGAAGACACAAAAAAGAAGCTTATAATATAAGGTATAGGAGACCATTCCTGAACTGAACTTACTTCAGAGGGAACTGCGGCTCTCCACATGTTTGCAGGCCCATGATTGCATCTCTCATCAATCAAAGCCTGCTATAGAAGGATATTGTCAATGGGGAGAGACACTGCCATATAATATAAGGTAAGTGCTCTGTGGAGCAACCATTTTCATTCTTCTTCCAGCTCTTCGTGGAAAAGCAATGCCTCATCATTGCTGAGGGCCCTTGAGTAGAAGCAACTCTAACGAGCAGTTCATCCTGCACCTGTATACTCAGAAGTAAATCCCGTTAAGTTCAATAACTGACTGCCAGTTCAGTGTGTATAGGACTGCAGACTCCATTTCGTTTTAAGACTACGAGAAACAACCAATTTGAGCTTTTTATCATGGACGCCGACATATTTTTCTCTTTCCTGCTGCTTTTCTTATTCTTTGCATTCAGCTGAAAAAAAGAGTTTAAGTCAACATTTGGAAAATAATACAATAAAACACAACAGTTATTACACAGTAAGAATGGGGGCAAAATGCAGTTCAGTTTCATTTAAAGGCAAACCTGCTTAATTTGTACTTTCTAAAACAATATGAGAATTGAAACAGATATCCTTAGAAATATACTACTGCAATGCGCTCTACGTGGGGCTACCTTTGAAGGTGACTTGGAAACTATAACTAATCCAGAATGCGGCAGCTAGACTGGTGACTGGGGGCGGCCGCCGAGACCACATAACACCGGTCTTGAAAGACCTACATTGGCTCCCAGTACGTTTCTGAGCACAATTCAAAGTGTTGGCGTTGACCTTTAAAGCCCTAAACGGCCTCGGCCCAGTATACCTGAAGGAGCGTCTCCACACCCATCGTCTGCCGGGACGCTAAGATCCAGCGCCGAGGGCCTTCTGGCGGTTCCCTCATTGCGAGAAGCAAAGCTACAGGGAACCAGGCAGAGGGCCTTCTTGGTAGTGGCGCCCACCCTGTGGAACGCCCTCCCATCAGATGTCAAAGCGATAAATAACTTCAGAAGACATCTTAAGGCAGCCCTGTTCAGGGAAGTTTTTAATGCGTGATATTTTAGTGTATTTTTGGTTTCTATGGAAGCCACCCAGAGTGGCTGGGGAAACCCAGCCAGATGGGTGGGGTACAAATAAATTATTATTATTATTATTATTATTATTATTATTATTATTATTATTATTATTATTAATTTATTTATTATACATTTCTCTGAATTTTGCACTGCATTATGCTAGGAGTGATTGCTAAAATGTTTATATTAGGCAAAATTGCACATATGTACATTAGTAGTGATTCACACTTAAACACTGATGGATTTTGATGAGGACTTTTTTTAATAATAAAAAAACCCACCACATAGTGATGCAGAAATATGAACAATCAAATTTGGAGAAAATAAGAAACTGAGAAAAACTGAAATTGACAGATCCGCTCATCGTTATTATATGATCAAAGTCATAAATCACGAAGGCTTGCTCACTACTCTTTGTGCCTTTCTAACTGGGCCTGATAAGAGTATTATCTCCCTGCTACTTTTGGATTTTTACCCCTTAATGCACCAACATAGGTCCCTGCAACTATTTAAACTTCCGATTTTAACACAGGAAGCAGAGCATTACACTGATATGTACTATGCATATGTTGATGATTTGTTTTTTGATGTGGTATGCTTGCTGCTGGTTTGAATATTGCTCCAACATAGGCAGTGTAGATTTGACCTCGTTTGTCTGTGTGCCCTTGTCTTGATAGCTGAAATCCTGCAGCTGTAGCCTCGACCCAACTGTACATCAAGTGCGGTGCCCCTATGGCCCTGTCCTACTTATGGAAATTCCTAACGACTCCAGTTCAAACTGTGGCTCAGATCAAAACTGAAAATGAGTTTCAGGTCTCATTCGACTCTCCATTTGTTCACTTCCAAAACCACAACCCAATTTTGCATGATTCTTGAGCAGTTATTGCTAGAGGGCAGAAATGGGGAGGGGGGACTTCAGGAAGATGAAGAAAATTGGGCAATGACATCTTCATTAGAGTACTATAATTAGATCAGCTAGTCAGTTCATGAATTCAGTAATTAAAAAGAGAGAAAAAAGACAACAAATATTTTCTTTGAGGTCCTGTTTGAATTGAGGATTATAGAACTCGTTGATATACTATAGAGAATGGCATTTTATCTATGAGCAGGTCATATTGACAGTCTATAAAGTTCAGCAATGTTGGTAACTGCTCCTAGATTATCTCTCTGGGGTAGTTACCAGCTCAAAGCTGCTCTTTCATGGCTGCCAATGCCCAGATCATGCAAGTAACATTGGAATGTTGTTTCATGCAGATAGGCCTGGATTGCCATAGTAAGGTTCCTCTTCTGTTGGAGCTGCTGATGTTGGCATGGGAAGTACCCATGTGATTTGACCTACTCTCCAGAAAGCCTGCCTTACTCCCAGTGCAGCATAGAAGCCAGTCACTGGCAATTGGCTTTGTGGCATAAGCTGCATCACACAGACTCATGTTCATTACTTTAATAATGATATGTCTTCAGATGCTATTCCTTGTAGCCTTTGTGCTACCTTAAGTCTGTCCTGCCCCCTCCCCCAAATGTCTATATCCAGCCATTTTGTTATGAATGCTAGTTCAATTTGTTATTTCTATAGTCACATTTTAGGAGCTTTTGCTTTGGGTGAAATCATGCAACTAATTGCTGGTGAGAGCGTGGGAAGTACCCCCCCCGCAAGTGATGAAAGATTCCTGGGGTTCCAAGTGCTTTTCTAGGGTTCTGTTTCCTTAGAATAAAGGTCAACGGAAACTGTGCTGTCTTTAGCATGTTGTTGTTGTTGTTTAGTCGTTTTGTCGTGTCTGACTCTTCGTGACCCCATGGACCAGAGCACTTCTGTCCTCCACTGCCTCCCGCAGTTTGATCAGACTCATGCTGGTAGCTTCAAGAACACCATCCAACCATCTCATTCTCTGTCGTCCCCTTCTCCTTGTGCCCTCCATCTTTCCCAACATCAGGGTCTTTTCCAGGGAGTCTTCTCTTCTCATGAGGTGGCCAAAGTATTGCAGCCTCAGCTTCACGATCTGTCCTTCCAGTGAGCGCTCAGGGCTGATTTCCTTCAGAATGGAGAGGTTTGATCTTCTTGCAGTCCATGGGACTCTCAAGAGTCTCCTCCAGCACCATAATTCAAAAGCATCAATTCTTCGGTGATCAGCCTTCTTTATGGTCCAGCTCTCACTTCCATACATCACTACTGGGAAAACCATGGCTTTTACTATACGGACCTTTGTTGGCAAGGTGATGTCTCTGCTTTTTAAGATGTTGTCTAGGTTTGCCATCGCCTTTCTCCCAAGGAGCAGGCGTCTTTTAATTTCATGACTGCTGTCACCATCTGCACTGATCATGGAGCCCAAGAAAGTAAAATCTCTCACTGCCTCCATTTCTTCCCCTTCTATTTGCCAGGAGGTGATGGGCCCAGTGGCCATGATCTTCGTTTTTTTGATGTTGAGCTTCAGACCATATTTTGCGCTCTCCTCTTTCACCCTCATTAAAAGGTTCTTTAATTCCTCTTCACTTTCTGCCATCAAGGTTGTGTCATCTGCATATCTGAGGTTGTTGATATTTCTTCCGGCAATCTTAATTCCGGCTTGGGATTCATCCAGCCCAGCCTTTCGCATGATGAATTCTGCATATAAGTTAAATAAGCAGGGAGACAATATACAGCCTTGCCGTACTCCTTTCCCAATTTGGAACCAATCAGTTGTTCCATATCCAGTTCTAACTGTAGCTTCTTGTCCCACATGTCTTTAGCATACATGGTTTTAATTGCACACATACACAACATGAGCATAGGATGAGAGCTTTCACAGATCTCATGGACGAAACAGATCTTGTTTTTCCATTAGATTTCTAGCTTTCCATCTATTTCCCACTCAGCTCTCACACAATTCTGTCATTGTTCTCCTACACAGCAGCTAGGTGACTGCGGTGGGGAGAAGACCCACCCATTTGTTCTATGGCATGGAGCAAATTATTTGGTTGTGCTAAATATGGTACTTAACCAGACAGCCAAAGCCTTGGTTTGGAAAGTTTGTACCCTCACTGATGCAGGTTCCCTAAGTTTGGAAGGGGAACCAGAGTTTCATCCAAACTCATAACACACTTTCCCATCATATTTAGCTTTCTACCTCCATTTTCAGTGGTGCAAAAGCATAAACAAATCAAGGCACTTTCTTTGAAGGTTTTCATTTACAATGACCTTAGTTGGGCTGTTTTAAGTTTGGAAGGTCAAGAAGAGATGAGTGGTACTTGTCATTTGTTATGGCCAGTATTAAAATGTAGTTGATTTGAGATTCACAGCAATACTCACTGACATAAACCTTGACTGAATCTATGCTGCAATCAATTATGGTGATATAAGAGCATAATGTATTAGCAGAAGAAACTAGTTCTTGGTGGATAATAGTTGTCAAAGGTTGCATTTCATAGGCTGCTTAGGAACATAAATATATATGCATCCCATTGTTTTCAAAGGAAGAAGTACGGGATTTGTTTTCTTATGTCAAAGACTTTTCAGGGGCTCTTGAAATGCAAAAAAATAAATAAAAATCATTTGTACAGTGGAATGATGCAGACAGTACCGGCCTATGATGCAGCTAATGTCCTTGGTGTATTCCTAAAAATAATTTTGAACATTCAAATCACAACTCTGTGGTTGAAGTGCAGAGGGAGTTATATTATCAAAAATGTAATGAGTTTAATGTGCATAGTTATACATCACAAGAGTGTCTCCACAGATTAAAGCAACTCCAAAATACGCGCTAACATAATGGAGTGGATCTGGTCTTGCTGCTTTATTCAGTACTCTATGAACTGTTTCCAGCACATATATGTAGAAATCGCTTGCTTTTGGTATTTATTTCAAATCAGGGCCATTTAAAGAGAGAGAGAGGGAGAGGGAGGGAGGGAGGGAGGGAGAAAGAGTTGGGGGGGGGGGCGAACAGTACCCTGTACCGCCAGCTTCAACAGCATTCTCAAGTGGGTTTGGGGTGCTTAGCGTGCTAAATTTCTTGAAATATCAACAGTACTTGTGTCCACAGAGGATTATATTGATGAAAAACATCAAGTTGAAAACGCATGCTTTAGCTAGCTTGAGCTCCAAAAATGATTTTCATTATGCATATTTGATATATGAATATTTGAAAATCAGGCCAAACGACGTTGCTAAAAGTTTCTTCATCAATTAGGTTGAAACTCAGAATGAGATGCTTTGGTCTAAATTGACAGTGATAGAGAGAAATCTGAGGCCTGCGAACAAAAGTTTCCCGTTAATGCTACCTTGCATGCTATGGAGAGCAGCAGCTGCAAATATTGGAGGGAGGGTGAATGTGGAGTTTTTAAAAAGATGCAACAATATTAAATCTGAATGTTCCAAGCGCCAGGCTGCCAGCTCTTACAATTATATTGTTTGATTGTGCCATTTAATTTGTTTTCCTAAAGTATTTAGCAGCCTGATCCTCTCGAAGCACACAATTGGCTGCTAGGCTCCCAGCATGTGTGTGAAGGGGCACAATGTTTGATCGATGGAAGCAACAGCAGTTTGATCTTCTGAGCCAGGATAGCAGCAACTGGTTGAGCAAACTCTGGGGTGGCCATGTGTCCTACTTTACAGATGACAGTCCTCTTTTGAAGGGCTCTCCTAAGTCCAGTTTAAAGATGAAGAACCACAAGGACAGACAGCAGGGGCCTTGAAGTTGCCAGTCAACAGTTAGCAACTGAATAGCAGACTTAGAAGGCACATAGGTCATCTGTTTGCAAGCTTCCTCCAGTATGGTAATATGTGCTGCATTTATATTTAAACTACAGGAATAATTTCCTGTAAGGTAAAGGTATTAAAGGTAAAGGTAAAGGTAAAGGACCCCTGCATTAAAGGTAAAGGTAAAGGACCCCTGACAGTTAAGTCCAGTCACGAATGACTCTGGGGTTGCGGCGCGCATCTCGCTTTACTGGTCAGGGAGCCAACGTTTGTCTGAAGACAGTTTTTCCGGGCCATGTGGCCAACATGACTAAGCCGCTTCTGGCAAAACCAGAGCAGCGCACGGAAACACTGTTTACCTTCCTGCTGGAGCGGTACTTATTTATCTACTTGCACTTTGACGTGCTTTTGAACTGCTAGGTTGGCAGGAGCAGGGACCGAGCTACAGGAGCTCACCCCGTCACGGGGATCCAAACCACCAATGTTTTGATTGGCAAGCCCTAGGCTTAGTGGTTTAGACCACAGCACCACCCACATCACTTGATGTTGCATTAGATACATATAAATTAGTGTATGAAAATCTGCCCAATTTTTGGTGATGCTTTCCTTCTTTTTTGCAATATCTACATGGAAAAGTTCCTTGTACTGGAAACCTGTGGTCCTCCAGATGTTGTTGGACTCCAAATCCCATTTGCTCAAGACAGCATGGCTAATGGTCGGAGATGATTCCACAGCACTTAGGGAAGCAGGCTGAAGCTTAAAAGTCCCAAGCCAACATGCAAATCAGTTTGGTACTGAGGAATTACAAATGTGCATGGGATGATCCAGTCGTCTAGTCACAGACCTGGGATGGGGAACCAATAACACTCTGCATGTTGCTGGCCTCCAGCTCCCAACAGCATGGTCCACATGGTCACAGCTCACACTGTTGTTTATCTTGTTGGTCACTCATTGAAGAGGGCAGTGGCAGTGGCAGATCTACATTTGGGGCCCCCTAAAGCTTGAACTTTTATGGGGTTCCCTTTGCAACCAGCAACTGAGGCCTGGGTAACTACTGTTGCCTTCTTCATTGGGGTTGTTCCATGACAGATCGCCACACCTTTACAAGTCTGTGCTACTGACTCTCAAACTTTGGAATCGTTGAAATATATACAACAAAAAAATCAATCAATTTAAGACGTGCGACTCAAATTGGGTCTACTAGACACAAAATATCTAAGCCATGTGAAGTAAAGTCACTTCTGGGGCCCCTCTGGGATTAAGGTCCCTGAAACTTAAGCTTCATTAGTTTCGTAGTAGATCTGGGCAGTGGAAAGCAAGAAGGAAGAACAAGAGGTTCCAGGGGTTGATGGTAGGCTCCCTGTTGTGCTTGGCTGATCCTTGACATCAACCCTGTAGCGTTCTCCCTTTGGAGCTTGCATGAACAGGAATTTTCACTCTTAGGCTAACCAGCCACTATAGTTATGGTAGGAAATAAATACAGTGGTACCTTGGGTTAAGTACTTAATTCGTTCTGGAGGTCTGTTCTTAACCTGACACTGTTCTTAACCTGAAGCACCACTTTAACTAATGGGGCCTCCTGCTGCTGCCACACCGCCGGAGCACAATTTCTGTTCTCATCCTGAAGCAAAGTTTCTGGGTTAGCGGATTAGCGGAGTCTGTAACCTGAAGCGTACGTAACCTGAAGCGTATGTAACCCGAGGTACCACTGTAGTTCTGAACCCAGATTGGGTGATTCCTCCCACCTCTCTGCTTGGTGAAAGTAACTTGCAAACACACCCATTCTTCTATGGGAAAAAAAACCAACCATGTTTGCTGAAGCAGCCTGTGATGGACCAGAGTGCGAACCTCAGATCTCATTAGCCCAAAATAAACACTCTTCATTGCCAGTTGATCATTTAAACATCTGAATTTGATCTGTTTGCTTCTGATAATTAAATCCAGCTAAAGGGAAACCATTCAGTTGTGAATTTAATCACGGCAGGAGAGAATGTTGGAAAATGGGGGGCTAACGTCTCCTTTCCTGCCTAATGGTTGCTTTTTGCTCCCCCTCCCCACCCCCACAAACTTGCATTCGATGCCTTTTCCCATTTGCCTGTGTGTGTGTTGTGTCCAAATCAATGTGCTCATAAAGCACATCATCATGGCTTAATGTAGCTGCAGCAGCTTGGTGTCCTATAGCAAAGCAGTCTGTGTATTAATCAAACTGCTCATTATATAGTTGCTTTATTATTGTAAGGAGAGCAACAGCATAGGTTGCTGGCAGCATCCTGTTTCTGCAGTGTAATTATAGAATTGCTGTGAATTTGCATAGTGCCAGGATGCTGCCAGTAAATATTAATGGATTACTTTTTATTCATTTAGCTAATGTTTTTGAAAGATGCTTTGAAAAACAAAAAGATCATATCTGTATGTTGTTTTTTAATTTATTTTCACCTTTTTGTCTCCTTTGGAGCCCCCCAGCGTATCATCACTTTGTTTACCACAAATTAAACCTTCGCTGATTGTTTACCAGGCTGGAGACCCATGTGCATTGCTGCAGCACTCTCCCCCTTCTCTTTTTTTTAATAATCACAACCTGGGATTCGTTTGCAAGAGGCCTTAATCTGCATGAGAATTATACAATTAACTTTTGATTAACCACCTAGTTCTTTCGGAAAACCGCAGTGTATAGGATACTCTGCATTTAAATAATTTTCCTTAAATTGGGAGCAGGCCTTTCATTAAGCCTGTGAGTTTGACTAAACAACAACATTTGGAGATAATCAGGGTCAAAACAATAGGCAAGGCTGCAAGGCTAGAATGTCATCTTTAAATATAACAGCTGAGATAAAGGCACCCAGATTGTGCCTTATCAAAACACAAAAAAATCAAAGCTGTCTCTTGTCTGTGGCAAAATACCAGGCCCTGGTGTTCGGGGCTACTATTGTTTGGGCCTATAAGTGTTGCTGGATTTGCATTCAGAGAGCCAGTTCTGACACACATTACATCACGTAGGGTACTTATCTAGGAGTCTGACAATAATTATCAGGAAGAATATACTCAGAATGACTTTTTGTGATTTTTATGCATCCCCAACACAAGGAAGGGGAGATAACAGCATTATGAAAAAGGGGAGAGTCTCAAAAGACTCTCCCTGGAGCTGCGTTCTTCGATTAAATTTGCTATGCCACTCTGGTGTGCTGAACAAGTGGAAAGAAAGACTATGAGGCTTTTATATAGGGCAATAATAGTCCCGAACACAGCCCTTACCGAAAGATAAGATCCATTGTCGAAACAAACAAAAGGAACGGTATTAAACACCACTCCAAGAATATATATGAGGAAAGTTTTAAAGCCTTTTTCTTTCCTTCTTTTTTTTTTTAAACCTTGAACCTGATTCTCTCAAGTAGTCACATTGTTAGTTTACTAGGCATTCCTGGAAGTGGCTCATTTGAAAGTGTAGTTTATTTTGAAAGCATCTTTCCTTCTCATCATGATATCCTGATAAGGGGTAGTTAACATTAAAAGAAAGAAAGAACAGAAAGATCATATGACAACCATTAGAATGGCAGAGAGAAGAAAGTAGAAGAAAGTCAAATTTAATTCACATTCCTAAGCAATTGTGCCATCTCTGGTATATTTTTCCTCTAAAAACATTAGGGCTGGATTCAACGGGCCCCTTCCTCTAATGGAAGAAGTTTCCATCTGGGGAACGGAACCACTGGAACCATCCCAATGACCAGGATCTGAAGAACCAAAAGGTTTTATGCAGGTTGAGTGGCATTTCTGCCTCCCTTTCACCTTTGAATTGCAGATCCTCATGTCCTATGGGGTTTTTTTTTGTTTGAAAATCAGTTTGCCACGAAACTGGATTGGGGTGATGATAAGCAAATGATAGGATGATACCTTAGTCCTTTGCAATCTTTTTTTAATATGAAAAAGTGTGAGCATCAATGTACCCATATATCTAAATTTTATCAGCATGGATTAGTACTCCATAAATCCTCAATACTTTTCAAGTACCTGTAAGACCTACACACCACCAGGTTGAGATATATTTAGGCACATTTAAAGTATCTACACACAGTAAAATACAGCATTATAAGAAAGCCCAGAACAAGCTTGGGGAACCTTTGGCCTTTCAGATGTTGTTAGACTCCACCACTGCCAGCATGGTCAATGGTGATGGATGATGAGAGCTGGAAGAGAGGAATGTTAAGGCTTGTTTGAAGGCCTGCATTGTAAAATAAGGTTATCAGACGGCCCTGTTTCCCGGGACAGTCCCCGGATTTACAAATGAGTCCCCATACAAAATCCATTGAAGTTGAAAAGTGTCCCCCAGTTCATTGAAAACAATCTGGTAACCATACTAAGAGCTATGTGGCAGGGACACTAAAGAAAAGGCCCTAAAACTTTTGCCTACCACTGATCTTACAGGTAAGCCCAAGAAGTGGCTCCCCATTGCAATTCTTAACCAAGAGGCAGGATTGTGTTGGAATGGCAGTCCTTTAGGTGTAAGGCCGGCCAGCTGGATGGAACAGAATGTAAGAATTGGAATAATCTCACTAATGGAACAGACAATTGGTGTTGGGTTGGAGGTAGCAATCAGTTGAGCAAGTTTAAAAGGCAGCTTACAGCCTTGCAAATGTTCTGATCTGCAACAGGAAGCACTGTTCTACAAACTGGTGCTCTGGACACAGTATGTATCTGAACACCAGTTGCTGGGAATCACAACAAGTGGGGAAAGTGCTATTGCACTCAGGTCCTCCATACAGGTTTCCCATTGGCATCTAGTTGGCCACTCTGAGAAGAAGATATTAGACTAGATGATTGGATCCAGCAGGGCTCACCTTATATTCATTTGAATGTAGGGGATTCCTACAATGGAGTTTGCCAGCAAATATATTTAAAGCTCATAAATTTGAGTATTTCCCCAGCCACCCACTTTCTTCTTATTGTTTTCAGAAGTTCAAAATCAGTTTGTGCTGGCATGAGCTAGTGCTGGCATGAGCTGGCATGAACACATTCCTAAAGGGATGTGATTTTAATCAATGGAAATTAAGATGTTTGAAACACAAGCACACACACCTACCTGAATTTGTGGTACAATTTTATGGGCATGTGCAGTAAGTCAGCACAGATACTTTTAAGGTTATCTAGGAGTGTAGAAGCCCATCCTTCTGACAAAACAAAATGGAGGTAGTGCCTGAAGTTGGACTGAAACACATTTGTGGGTCCCAAATCACCTGCTAAAGATCATTGCACTAGAAGACAGAACTGCACAGTCTCAGCTCAGCAGTATGCATGGCTATCTTAATCTGTACTGTGTTGTTTTATTATGGTAGCCTTTCACAGCTTAGTGCTTTGTAATTGATGGGTCATTCGGTTGCCCTTTGCTTGAAAAGATAGCTTGGTGTGTAAAGTCCAGAACATAAGGACCTCCATCATTGGATTTTCCCATTTAAAAAAATAAATACTATGTAGCTGATGCAACTCTGATTTGGCTGCGATAAGTGGTGCTTGGACTTGCTGGCAAACTGCTAAACAGTGAATAAAATGTTGTCGTTTGGGTTTCTTTGCTGCTGTTTTCAGACAGCTCTTGATGCCACTACAAATCTAGTACTTCCTGGGTATTTGATTGTTTGATCTATAGCTTTGTAAATCAAAAGGCCCTTATAAAAATGCTGCAAATCTCCTGTGTGCGGTCTTCCTCAAATTAAAACTCACCCTCTAAAGCCCTGATGGAGAACTTCTGGCCTTCCAGGTGTTGCTGAATGACAGACTCTCATCATTCTTGAGCATTGCCTGGGACTGGGACTGTTGGGACTCAAAGAGGGTCCCTATTCCCTGCTCTAAATCTGCTTTGGATTTACCACTGCTCAGAGAAAGGATAATGCAACTATGATAGCCATATATTGGGAACTCAAGGCACCTGATGATGGAGCCAAGTGTGTTCTGATAAGCCAAGTTAAATTCAGAGTATTTATAATATTAATTGTCCAAATTTTCAGCTGCTTCTGAGCAATTTGGCTCAGCAGTGATTTCTTGCTGAGTCGCTTTTGTTGATGAGAATTTCTGTGTCCAAGTATGTCCCAGTTCTGCTGTTTGGTTCATGTTCAGCTAAGTCCCTCTGACTCAAGTCTGTGGATGTAGTACAGAGTAATAGTTTGCACAGAGCACATTTGTTTTCACTCTAATTTCCCTAAAGAAGCTCTTCTTTCTGCCTGCCCTCTGCAGGCCTTCTCCTAGTTTTCCTCTGCACTTATTTCTTTCTTTTGCCCTGCATCAGAAATTCAACAGCCAGCCAGAATCCAGGAGTGGCTCTTCCATCTCCCTCTCTCTTTCTGAATCACTGTTGTCAACACCATACTTGACTGCTGTCCTTAATAACACACAAGTGGCTCCTTTTGGAAGCGATGAGAGCAAAACTCCATGGATCAGCTAGTGGGGATGCTGAGACAGCAACATTGGCAGCAGCCTTGCTGGAAGACTGAATGAATCACCTATGAGACACGCTAAGTAAGTGCCCACTGGCCTGCAGCCCGTGGATTCCACATCTACTCTCAAATTCCTCTTTATCTGTAAATGCAGTACACTGCCAAATCTCAATTAGATTGCCAGTGACACAGTTGGCTCTGGAGAGCATATTGGAAAACCATACCAAAGGACACTCTTAAACAAGAGTTCAACTAATATGTTCGGGGAACCAAGGATGTTTTATTGCACGATGGTAGCTAATAACAAGACAAAAATAGCCCTCAGTAAACCCTGCCAAGTGCCTGTACAAGGAATAGTCTCTAATATGCCAGGAAAAAGGAAAAAAAAATGTTTTAGGGAATCAAGAAGGGATATATAGATATAGATGCATATGCATTTGAAGGTATGCTTCTTGAGGGTAGGATTGGCATTTAATGCACACAGAACAAAATCTGCTAGTGCTGTAGCAATGTTGGTTCAATAATAATGAATGGGGCTGGCACATGCATTGCAGATGGTGGGTTTCAACTCTAATTGCCTTTTATATTTGGATAAAGGAACACCAGGACCGTCCCTCTTTACAGATAATCAGTGTAATATACAGTGCAACACATCTGAAAATGAGGTATGTTTTTAATCAGCGGAATATCAAAAACCCATTGATGTCAGATCCTGCACATAACAAGACCATGTACATGATTGTTTAACCAGAGCTGCCTAAAAACTATGGGCTGGATCCAGTAGTACTTAACTGTACAACTATCTCTAACCCATGACTGTTGAGCTCTAAGAGTAGCATATGGATGAGATCTCACTTTAAATTCCAGAGCCCACCATAGGGTTCAGGTTGTAGGCCAGAGCAAGATACCGAAGGAGAATTTCTAGAAGAGAGAATTCTAGACCAGCCAACAGTTCTCATAGATTTATTTAAATGCTCAAAATAACCAAAAAGCCATCTCCCCCACTTCTCCCTATTGTTTCCTACTTGATTGGGAAGGTTTTGTATTTATTTTTGTATTTTCCCTTTGCTTAATCCAAGGCAGCAGCATGCTGATTACCTTTAAAAAACTGAATTAAGCACCGGGGAGAATGCAAGTGAATAGATTTCCCAGATGTTTCATGTCAGCTTGCAATACTATCAAAATTGATCTATGTGAAGGCTGAAAAGAGGTTCTTCTGGGCCATGAACAGCTGAGTCCTTGTGGGGTTATGGAGTTGGAAACCACTAATCCTCTTCTGCCTGAGCAGACTGATCCTAGATCACCCACAGAATTCCAGAAAATCATCTGATGCCCATTTCTACTCTTTACATGGTAACTTACGAGAAATGATTTACAGTTACACACAAGTATTTTTGGTACAATGGCAGGGAAATACCACCCAGTAGTGATTTAAAATGTGGTCAGTGTTTACTCCAGTACATGCTATTAAGATCTTCTGCTGAGGCCCTTCTCCAGATGCCTCCTTTATCAGAGATATGGTATGCAAAAATTAATACCATAATACAAAAAACCCATAAATTATACTTAAATTAATACCCTAATGCAAAATATAATAATAATAATAATAATAATAATAATAATAATAATAATAATA
Organism: Podarcis vaucheri; assembly: GCF_965113315.1. NCBI lineage: Eukaryota > Metazoa > Chordata > Lepidosauria > Squamata > Lacertidae > Podarcis > Podarcis vaucheri. The sequence goes on from NC_138763.1 coordinate 60,189,801, forward strand.
ATGGCATTTATATCCCATATTTTCTTCAAGGAGCACAAGGTTGTGTAAATGGTTCTTCCTCTCATTTAATCCCCACAACAACCCTATGAGGCAGGATAAGTTGGGAGGCAGCGACTTGCCCAAGGTCACCCAGTGGATTTCATGGCCGAGTGGAGATTTGAACCCTGGTCTCCCAGGTCCTAGTCAGTCAGTCTAACTGCTATACCGCACTGGCTGATAACAACCACCACTAAGGCATAAACCCTACATGACAGTCAGATGCAACCCAGTGATGATGGTGTTGGATCTAGACTTAGGCTGTGTACAAATTACAGTTTACAGTGTTTGAAGCTGAGTACACACGACAGCCATAATCCATATATATATATATTTTGTTTTTGTTTTGAGAAATTCTGATGTTTTACGTTTCCCCCCTCAAACCAGCTTCTGTCTGTTTTGAAACCATAATCCATGGTTAAGCTGAGGTGTATACATTTGAGACATAATAATAATAATAATAATAATAATAATAATAATAATAATAATAATTTATTTATACCTCGCCCATCTGGCTGAGTTTCCCCAGCCACTCTGGGCGGCTCCCAATCAGTGTTAAAAACAGTACAGCGTTACATATTAAAAACTTCCCTGAACAGGGCTGCCTTAAGATGTCTTCTGAATGTCAGGTAATTATTATCTCTTTGACATCTGATGGGAGGGCGTTTCACAGGGCGGGCGCCACTACTGAGAAGGCCCTCTGTCTGGTTCCCTGTAGCCTCACTTCTCACAATGAGGGAACCGCCAGAAGGCCCTCGGCGCTGGATCTCAGTGTCCGGGCTGAACGATAGGGGTGGAGACGCTCCTTCAGGTATACAGGACCGAAGCCATTTAGGGGTTTAAAGGTCAGCACCAACACTTTGAATCGTGCTCGGAAACATCCATTGCACATTGCAGACAGCAGATTAACTAATCAGGTAGTCGGGTGAAGACATCCCAGTCCCCTCTCTGGTGTGTACAGCAATGGAAAAATGTAGCTGTGAGGCGGGGAGCAACTTCAGTGCATTCAAAACCACTAAATGCACACATAGCCTCTGTAATGGTAAACTCACTTGAATCAATTCCGTCCTATTGATTTAAATGAGTTTGCTAAGTCTAGGGCCACCATAATCATATTTGTGGTGAATAACAATGGATAAAGTCCTTAAAGGATGGGATAATTAACAGTCACATGATTTGTTTTCTTTATCCAAAGATGTTCATGACCTGACTCTAGGTCCTGCTGTACCTAGTCTCTTTTTTTTTAGCGATCGCTCATAGCTGAGTAAGTTAGTCTTCCATGAACATGGAAGTGAGACTGTAAGTTACTGTGGAGGCCAGTTCTGGATCCACAGGTCCTTCCACAGTGGGGACATAGGTTCTCGTGTGGGAGTTGATCACAGTCAGGGTTTGCCAAGTGTGCCTTCCTGTTAGCACCTTTCTCCTTTTTGTCCTGAGTTTGAGCGTCTTCAAAGCCCGTGACACCTTTGGTAAAGCCTGTTCTCTAATTGGAGCACTCACAGGCCAATGTTTCCCAATTGTTGATGTTTATAGTACTTTTTTTAAAAATAGATTTGCCTTGAGAGAGTCTTTAAACCTCTTTTGCATTACGTTTTCCATTTTTAAGTTTGGAATAGAGTAGTTGCTTTGGAAGACGATAATCAGGTACCCCTGCCCGTATGGGCCAGTTGTGTCCGACTCTAGGGTTGTGCGCTCATCTCACTTAAAAGGCCGGGAGCCAGCGCTGTCCGCAGACACTTCCGGGTCACGTGGCCAGCGTGACGAAGCTGCTCTGGTGAGCCAGCACCAGCGCAGCACACGGAAACGCCGTTTACCTTCCCGCTATAAAGCGGTACCTATTTATCTACTTGCACCTAAGGGTGCTTTCGAATTGCTAGGTGGGCAGGAGCTGGGACCGAAAGATGGGAGCTCACACCACCGCGGGGATTCGAACCGCCGACCATACAATCGGCAAGTCCTAGGCACTGAGGTTTTACCCACAGCGCCACCCGCGTCCCCTTTGGGTAAAAGGTAAAGGTACCCCTGCCCGTATGGGCCAGGTACATGTCTGTTATTATATCTGTATAGCCTTCACAAGGGACATTATACCAGTCTCCCCTATCTTGGTGTCATCCAGAAATTTTGGACCACAACTCTGATCAGACCCAACCAGCATGGCTCATGGTCAGGGATGATGGGAACAGTTCAAAACATTCCTGCTTCTATATGTGATGGTCGTCCAAAACATCTGTCTTATACGTTTGTTGCAGAGATTTTATACTGTATAGAATGTTACTTTGATCTTATGCCTCAAATGCCTAGCATTTTTTCAGACACTCAAAAAAAAAATCTTAGGGGGGGAAATGCCATCTTCTTGTACAGAAGCAGGATACTCACATATTTTCTAACAAAATGGGGAAAGCCTTTTGGGGATCTTGAAAGCATCTACTGCCAGAAGGCATGTGTGAGTTACAGCAAAAGCACAATAACTTGTAGCTTCTTCACCTGACAGACCCTGGCAATGTAAGTCAATAATTATCCTGTTTAAAAAACTGTCACAGAAAAGTGTGATATGGCACACACTGGCCGCCAGAAATGAAAGAGAAGTGTATGTGAAAAATGCCTGTGAAAAATGCTGGCTAGGACTTGCTAACTGAGCTCAGAGAAGTGACTAACGGATTGTCCTTTTAAAAGTGTTAAGATCACCAGGACTGGAGGAATTAATTTCCAAACTCTAGTTTGTCTTCCGCCCAGCTCCCTTTGAAAGAAATCCATCTCTTGTTCTCATTGATTTCTCTCGGAGACACTGAAATGCTTCTCTCTCGAGTTTGCTGCCACTTTCTTTAGGAAGTTCCGCTTCTGACAGGCATACAGGACATGCATCTATAAACAAATATAGACCACTGGGATGCTAAGTAAAGCGAATGAATATTTTGTTTTATGAGGTGTGTTCAAGGCTTTTCAGCTCCTCTTTCCTGGCAGTGAGGGTTCCTTTCCATAACTTGTGATTTGCAGCCATACTCAGTGGGGCTGCAATTCTGCCACCTGAGCCCAATAAACCAGTTGGTGATATACGGGCTACTTGATCAAATCTATCTATCTTATCTGACTATTTATGCCTTGGTGATCATCATTGTGTAGGAAAACCTTGGTCATATGCTGGGGTGAGGTGGGGGGTGGGTCCAGTCTTGAATGCTGTTAAAATACGATCTTGAAAGGGAAAGAAAAAATACAGATGTTTCGTGTCAAGAAATTTAAGACATGGCTGTGGGCTGTGAGTAACTGATTCTTGCTACAATTGATGTGTTCTGTTAGAAGCTGAGCTTTGGTGCTTCTAATTTTATGGATTCAGACGTCGCTTTCTGAATCTGGATGCTTTCAGGTGTGGAATGCACACTTTCTTTTACTGGATCCAAGTTTGTTTGACTCGCTGTATTTCAGATTCTTCTCCAGTTCCTTGACTGGACAGGTAGAGGTCTTCTTGATAATGGCTGCTTACCTGGCTCAGGCGTAGGCAACAGTTGTGGCTCATCGTGGGCAGAAGCTTCTCCTCTTCCTCTCCCACTCTCCAGGGTGGCAGGGGAAACAGGGTCATTCCAGGATCAAATTAGAAGCTGGGTTGGCTTTTGTAAACCCGGGAATGTCCCTGGAAAATCGGGACACTTGGAGGGTATGAAAATATGCTTTTTGCTCAATGAAGATATTGTGTGCATTTTAGATCCATGACGTCATGATTCTAATTATATTTCCCGTGGAACAGGTATGGCCAAATTAAATTAACACATTGAGGGATTTATTTCATTTCACTCCTCTGATAATGACTTTTATTCATCCAAGGCCCTTTGCCTTTGCTGTTTGTTCCTTCCTTTTTTCCACAGGCATCTTTAGCTGAAAAGGTTTAGCATGTCTTCATGGAAGTAGTTGTCATGCTGTGGAAAAAATCACAAGCAACAAAAAGTCAGAATTGTCAGTTCAGAAGACACCACTTGTTCCACTGGGTAAAAACTGAGAAAGCAATGCTGGCAAATGATCTTTAGAAAGGTGGTGGAGGAGGAGGGAGGGAGGGTGGTAAAGGAGGGAAGCAGCAACAGAATGAAGATAAAAAGGCTTGCAGGCTTTATTCTCATTGACGGTTGGCAACAGGAAATCTGTTGGCGGAGAAGAAGAATATCTGATAGGTCATCTGTTGTGTAATGAAGAATAGAAGACAGGAGACAAGCTGGGAGAAGCAAGGTGATTCCAAACCTCTGAGGGGCATGAGATCTTACGAGGGAAAACATGAAAGCAACACCTTTATAAGCTGACCAAAATTAATTTCATATCAGTGAAGCTGACAAAACCCATTTTTTACATTATGGGTGAAACTGTGGAAGCTGTGTGTATGTGAAAGAACCCATTCATTTTCTTGGAGTAATATTGTTTAATTACATAAAATATTCTTGAGTTGATTTTTTAATAGCAATATATAGTATTAATATACCAAGGATACGGCCCTAATATCTTAGTTTTGTTTGCGATCTGAAGGACAGACACTACCAGATATGTTTTCTGATTTTAGTTACAACCTTATTTATTTTAGGTATTTTTACACTGCCCGCAATCATATTCCTAGGGTGTGCTCTCAGTTTATTACTGCTGCCATTTTGGACAATGTAGTTGCAGCTATTTCAGTTATGTGACGGTTTAAGTTTTTATTAATTTTTTAATTTTATTAATTTAACAGTTTTTATTAATTTTATTAATTTAACAGTGCAAGCCTTTGCATGTTTACTCAGAAGCAATGCCTACTGCTTTCAATGGGGCTTACTCCCAAGTAAGTGTGCATAGAAGTTTAATCTAAGTGTGCATAGAAGTTTAAAAATGAACCCTTTAATGTAAGGGTTCTGATCTCTAGGTAGTAAACAACAGGAAGCTGATTTTGTGAAAAGGAGATGTGGTTACTTGGTGTTGTAATGTCAAAGCTGGATCTCAAAGCCTCCAACACATAAGAAGTTTTGGATGATAGTAATGACACACTTAATTCACATTATCCACTTTTGTTTTATTGATGGACAGTATGTCCTATATTGTTTGGAGGTAGAAGCTCAGGGGGCATAGGCTATTTCTTAAAAAGACTGTGTTTATGTATTTTCAGAAATAACTCAGTTCATTGTGTGCATAGGATTGCAACTTAATGCTTACATGGGCCACAGTCACTTATGGACTCATTGTTAAAACCGTGTTTATAGAAGACAATCTTATTTGGCTACGAGTGATAGCCAAAGAAGAAGAAGAACTCAAGGGAACTGAATTTTGAGTAGACACGTATGGAATTGTGTACAGAAGCTGTGTCTCCAGCTTCCAACATTGGCTCAAAACTCTCATACAAGTCTCCTATACAGAATCGCCACTGGCCTATTGCTCTCCATCCTAGGATAGTATGGCAACAGAGCAACCTCTTTGGAAATGTTAAATCACAGCATGGTCAGTGGCCGGTCCGAGTCTTTATCTTAACAAAGGAACTGGTATGGCTTGTTCAGCAGCCATATTAGATTTTAAGCAGGCCTTGGATAGGCCCACTATATTATTCAGTCTGAGCCCACAAGCTCATAATAGAAGGGACTGAGCTGTCTTGGGAATTCATTGGATTCTGAGCCAGCCCCACTGTGGTCATCTGATGGCATCATCCGTGATCATTGCACCAGCTTCAGTCAGGTACAGTGATTTGCCTGCTTCCTACTTTGCACCCCAACTGGCCCTTGTGTCAGGGCAAAGAACCTGCTGGTGATCCTGCCATTCCATTAAACCCCACTGGGCAGCAGCTGGGATTAGAAGTGCATCCTAACTCAGTAAATTAATAGGAGTCTGTCCAACAGATTTTAATGGAGATATCGGCATTAATTTTTCCTGGCCTCACATATTTTAAGGAACACCCCCTCAAATGAAGTGTAAAATTAGTAGTTGTGCCAGACCTTGGTGGAATATAGGATTTACTCTTGGAATGTGAGGAAGAACATTGGTTGAATGCATACATTTTACCTAATATTCCTTAGTCATCTGCACTTAAGTAAGATGATTATTGGGTGCTTCCCACCTCCGTGCAAAGTTGCTTTGCTAATTTGGAAAGCAGCAAAATAGCCATCTTCTTTCATCACATTGAGCGAGCTAAAATGCTAGAAGAATAAACAACCTAAAAGCGCTGAAGAGGCAGATACAAATGTTCTACCCAAACAAGGACGAGAACTTTTAGCCAACTGCTGTCATTAGTGATTGCTGTGACAGGAAGCAAAACACACAGTTCTCATCTCCATAATGACTCTGGGTTATGCATCGAGTCTGGATCATGCTGATTATTTCCCAGGCACTTGCCTAAGAGCTGGAGAGGTTCACCTGTGGGGTAGCACTCATCAGCCTTAGCCTCACATATTATTCCTTGAAAAGCTCATGAGCAAGTTCTCCACCCCCACAAAAAATTCCACTGGGCAATGAATTAAAAATGACGGCTCAATAGATGGTGAAAACAGGAAAATAGAATATACAAAACATTCCTAATGACCAGGTCTTGAAAAATTTACTAGATAGATCGCTAGTTCTCAGGGAGCTAAACTCATTAAGAGACAATCTTACGAACGGTGGGGTCTTTGTGGGTCTTCCAGTTCAGGCCCCAAAATTAGCATTGGAAAAAATTCCCAATACTGTATTACTTTCGTAGTAGTTGCTAACAAGCTCCTTTTCCGAAAGGCTGTTGCGGAGAATCTGATCACAGCATCTCATTAACCAGCCATCTTGATGCTGAGGTGCTGAGGGAATGATCATCTCCTGGGGTTGGGGAGCTTGATGCGTTCCTAATGATGGGGATGTGCTCTCACCCAGTCCTCCATTGTAAGGTTGCCTTAAATGCTCTGTCTTCTTACAGCTGCGTGACTCAGTGTGTGTCCTTTCTTTCCCAATGGAGTTGCTGAATTGTTAGAATACTGGGAGTCGCTGTAAATTGATACAGGCCGTCATGACAGTGCCAAGCACCTTGTCATCACTCAATAAATTGTAATAATTAATAGTGTCTGGATGACCTCATTGGGTGACTGAATGACACAGGTTATACTGGATGACAGCATCTTTCCAATCCGCTAAATTAAGCGAGCTGGGTATACACTAGGTATGGAGCATGAATAGTGACACCTTGTAGAATCAGAGAATTGTTTCACACTTCATTTGCAAACTAGGAGAAAGGAAATGAATTAAACTTCATGCAAACACTCAGGAGATTTGGAAGGAGTCCTATCTCTAAGTCGTCTGTATTATTCATCCGAAGGAATTCAGTATCAAAGTAATTATTAATGATAATTCCAAAGTAGTTGTGCCGCTTCAGGATTTTTATGATTAAGAATGAAATGAATTAGTAATAAAAATCCTAATGCATAGTTATCCTTAAATATGATTTCCTATCTAGTTTTGAATCTCCTTGTGTTTTGATTATGAGTGATTAAAAAAATGTTTTGGCAATAGTATCACTTTTAAAGGGATATGATTTCACTAAAGGTATCTACTAACTTTTCTCAACTATTGTGTGCCCTGTCATTAACTGATTAATATTGCTGCTGCCATATTTGTGAGATTACAGTATTTTAAATATTGTTTTCAATAATAGATCAACTTTTAGAATCATCATGACGGACATAAGAATCCTAGAGTGATATGTTGAAGACAGTGCAACAGATTGATAACATCAGTCCCTGGCATTTGCCATGTGTGGGTCAAGTGCAGCAGACAGATGACTATAATCTCTCGCATCATTATCCACATTTTGCTGGAAGGAATTACTGGGGCAAGAGCAGGAGGTGTATGCCGTAGGTGTGTGTGTGCATGCGCGAAATAACAGCAATAGGTAACTTGACCACACCATTACTTTGTTCATCAGATATGTTAAATAGGATATCAACGTTTTGATACAATGTGAAATCAAATTTCTTGCAGCCTCCTTTAGTGGCACGGGATGCATGTACATGTGTGTCTTTGTGTCTTTTTAGGATGTCTGTCTTAGTTTTTATACTTGGATTTAATTTTCATAAATTAAATTAATTGTAATTTTAAATTAATTTTGTAATTTTTCTAAGTTGTATATTATTATATTATATTATATTATATTATATTATATTATATTATATTATATTATATTATATTATATTATATTATATTATATTATATTATATTATATTATATTATATTATATTATATTATATTATATTATATTATACAAATTAAGCCTTTCCAAATGAAAGTCTCTCCAACAGGACACAGTTTAGCAAGACCTCAGTGGAGGCAGCACATGCACTGTTGAGTACTACCCCATGCTTGACCTTACTTTTTCCTTCTATAAGATAAAAAAATTCCTTCCAGTAGCACCTTAGAGACCAACTAAGTTTGTTATTGGTATGAGCTTTCGTGTGCATACACACTTCTTCTATAAGATGTGAGACGTGAGGAAGGTGCCTGAGAACTCAAAAGAATCAACAGTTTAGCTGAGTACAGGAACTTCACCACTAATTCAGTTATCTACTCCTGCCACTTATCATGCAGTCATCACTGATTCCTCCTCACCACTCCAAAGATGTATTAGTTTCACTGTACGACCTATACACTGTACCTGTATGGCCTGTATTCTGGTACCTATTTTATATGGCACAGTGCTTGCTGTTTGCCCTATTTTAGAACCAATTGCAACAAAAAAAATGCAGTGATGCCTGCATCTCACTCTGAAAATGCAGCCATTTTAGAAATAAATAAAAGAAATGCCCTAATTAATGGTATGTGAAGCTATGCTTTCCCAACTGTAGGGAAATATTGTGATGTCAATATTTCAGTATTGTAAAATTAACATCGCGAAGATACTTGGGTGGAGCATGCCACAAGACATTGTGGAAGTGGTACTTGAGTTGCTTGCTTCTATACTACTATACTATAAATCCCTTGTCATTTAATGCAAACCAAGTGTATCTCTGCTTTCTTTTGCTGGAGGTATTGGGCCGTTTGCTCCTGATTGCCTCTCTTTATTGGCTTTCTTTTCACTTCCTAAGTGTTTCTCCATTTTTAAAAAACACTCCATCCTCGGCTCCTTGAATGGATCCCCTTTTATTTGCTGCTTCTGTATGTCATTAAGTCTGTGTGACACCATACATCTGTGTCTCAGCAGGCATTTTCTGCAGACCAGTGAGTCATTAGAAAAGATGTGATGAGTCCCAGATGTTAAAGGAACATGGTAGCACTCCATGGTCTACAACTGGGACAAATAAAAGCCAAAGGGTTTAAGTTTATTAGGCACCACAAAGTAAAATGAGTTCATTTTGCTATAAGAAAGTGGGTGACATTGATGGCTTTACAGGTACTCTATCTATCTATCTATCTATCTATCTATCTATCTATCTAATCTATCTATCATCTGAAGCTGGTGGTGGTGGTGGAGGAAAAGAAGTCTACATGTAAACTCAGCCCAGATATGTTCCTTCATGCTGAAAGATTTCAACACGTTTACATATTTTGCTAGTACATTGAGTCATTGGCTGTGGTTCTGCTTATTGTTGGTCTTCTTGCCTTCCACTGCCAATCTCAGTGGACACCAGCCATGATAGCTCTTTCCTCCACATGAAGGGTACAGTCAGAGGGTTGCTGCTGCTACCCCCACCCAGCATCTGCTACCTGAGGCAGTTGCCTCACCCTGTCTAACGAAAGGGCTGGCCCTTCTAAGGGATGTAATGCAGGTAGAATGCTTCCATTTGCATAGAGATGCTGGCAGAATTTTCTAACACCAGGACTTCAGATGGTAAACCTGCTAGCAGTGTGTTCTATTGTAGAATACTAAATCCAATCACAGTACCAAATAAATGCATATTGTTTGTCATCATCACCATCATTTGCTGCTATAATGTTGTCACCTAATGGCGTTGGGTGTTTTAGCACATGTTTAAAAAGTTATTTTAGCTGTAAAACAGACAAACTGTTGGTAAAAGTATCTATGTAATAATAGCCTCGTAGAGTAACACCAAGAGAGAAAATTAAGGAAACAATTATGAGAGTATTTTTCATAGTGTCTATTTAATGATTTAGTACTGCAATTTAAGCTACTGTCCTGCTAAGAGGTAGCATTTAGTGTTTACCCTTTAATGCTCATTTTGTCCAAAAAGTCTACTGTTTATTGAAGTTTTTTAATAAAGCCCCATACTTTCGTAATATTTAAGATACCAGAGTGGCTAAAGTAGAAAAATTAAATATTCTGTCTTCATAAATATACAGGTTCATGGAGAGCAAAATCTTCTTGTTGGAGTATCCTGGAATGGCTGATAAGAATGGAGGCTTAATTTCATGAGGCCCAAATCCAACATATGCTATAGAAGCCTGGCCAAAGTTCACAGACGCACATTTAACAGGAAAAACCTACTAAGCACATTTGGCTCAACACACTTTGATGTCTTCCCACTATTGGGAATCCTTCACTTTCGTCGTTCCTAATTGTGAGGAGGCTTCCAAGCATGTTCACCCAACACTTCACTTGCAGCTCCTTTCAGACCTTCCCTCTCAATGTAGGAAGTTTGGGGTAGGGTGGGCACGTTTGGGGGTGTTGACAAAAAGACTGGTGTGGGTATGCCCGATCACCATACACAATTTATGCCCACACAGTCCATTCCAGAAATGCAATGTGGGTAATGAAGGTGCTTATAGATGGATGCTTAATATTGCAATCAGGTTATTCCGTTAATTTGCAGTAGGTTCTCCCCCTCCATGGAAAAGGTAAATCCGGATTAAGAGTGTGTGGAGGGGAATACAGACTGGCATTTTGATGACAATAGCACTCTGTGGGTGCTTCAAAAAACACCTATTCATGTGAAGCACTGATCCCACAATAAAGATCTGTCCAGAGGCACCACACTCATAAAGCCCCATTGCTGCCCCACCATGCCTGTGGCGCCTTAATTTTGCAGACATCACATTGTAGAAGCAGCTACACAGTTGGCAAGGTAGTTGAAACAGGTATGAAAGCAGAGGGAAGTCACTTTGGGTTTTCTTTGTACAGTTGAAGAAGTAACCTTGAAAGATACTAAAGAAAGCTTTTCAGTTTTATTTTTGGCATATTCTGATGCTGTTTTAACTGGTGTTTGATTTTGTCTTCCTGTGTTAGTTTCATATTTTATCACACACACACACACACACACACACACACACTTTTTATTATTAAATAAAGAAATAAGAATATTTCTTTATTCTATATTATAGCTCTATTCAGGTGTTTAAACACAAGCATTGATAATTGTGTGTTAAGAGGAGCCTGGGGTTGTTGTCAGGTTTTTCTCTGTGATGGGGACAGTTTATGCCCATCCTGCAGGTGGCCTCCTTGCAGACATGTCCTCAGCATGGACAGTGTTGGGAACAGCTGATGAAGGACATGGCAGTAAGAAGACACAGGGCAGATGTTGCTTTCCTTTCTGTCTGATGCTGGTCGTGTGCCAAAGTTCAAATTTGCTGAAATCTGGAATTTTGTGGAAGGAGACGGCAATCCAGTTTGTGACCCACTGGAATCTGTGTGGCACATGTCAAATCACTTAGAAGGGCATGGGCTAAAGAAGATCATTTCAATGGGATAAACATGAGCCTCTTCACATGTATGCGTGCCCAGGGGGAGCTGTGAAGTTTGATGGTTTAGTCTTCCCCTGGTGCCATTGTTGTGCACAGCAACCAAATCCTCTAGCGAATGTTTGTCTGTTGTACACATGGAGAATTCCTACATGCAAGGAGTTCAGCAAGTGTAGGAGCTTTCCATGCATCAATTCATGCAGCAAACTCTATCCAGCAAACATCAATTCGGTATTTGCTGGGGGGTGGGGCATGGTGGCAGTATGTAGTGATAGGAGTGGGTGAGGACCTAGTGTACGTGGCCTGATGATCCCTTCTGTGCATAGATTCACAGAATCAATCATAGAATTGTAGAAGTAGAAGGGTCATCTAGCCCAAACCTGGAATGCAGGAATCCCAACTAGATCATACATGACAGATGGCCATCCAACCTCTCCTTAAAAACCTCCAAGAAAGAAGAGTCCACCGCCTCTTGTGGGAGTCTAGTCCACTGTTGAACAGCTCTTACTGCCAGAATGTTGTTCCTAATGTTTAGTCAGAATCTCCTTTCTTGTAATTTGAAGCCATTGGTTTAGGTCTTAGCCTCTGGAGCAGGAGAAAACAAGCTTGCTCCATCTTCCAATGTGGCAGCCCTTGAGATATTTGAAGATGGCTATTATCTCTCCCCTCAGTCTCCTCTTTATCATGTTAAATATACCCAATTCCCTCAACTGTTCCTCATAAGGCTTGGTTTCCAAGCCCTTTATCTTCTTGGTCACCCTCCTGTGCAGACATTCAAGCTTGTCAATAGCCTTCTTTAATTGTGATGCCCCAAACTGAACACAGTACTCCAGATGTGGAGTACTCCAAGGCACAACAGAGTTGGGACTATTAGTTCTCTTGATCGGGACACTATGCTTCAGTTAGTGCAGCCTTGAATACTTTTAGCTTGCTTTGCTGCTACATCACACTGTTGACTCATGTTAAGTTTGTGGTCTACTGTGTTCTCCCTATAATGACGTTAACCCTGGGAACGCATTTTTCTTGCACTATTTGTGCCTTCTTGTTAATTCATTTTGTTCTCTCCTCACTTTTCTGTCTATATTCCACAGCGTGTATTGCCCACTCTTGCCTTTCTGCATCATTAACACTCTTGCTGGATCTCTTTGTTTGGGTGCTTCCAGACTGCGTCACCATTTTTGACTGGGATTCATCTGCATGCTGGCAAGTTCAGGTTGCACAACTTTAGATGACTGGGAGACCTTGTGCAGCAAATCAGCTTCTCCCAAAGAGCAAACTTTTAGCAGTTAGGAAAGTGTTTCCTGCTTGGCAGGGGGTTGGACTCGATGGCCCTTGTGGTCTCTTCCAACTCTATGATTCTATGATTCTATGAGGAAATGTACCAGAAAGTGTAGAAAAACACTTGCTTTGATGCAATGCTTTCTAATCTCTCCACAGATGAATCGGAGCGAATGCCCATTAAATAGCCAACATAGTCTAATCTCCCTGCAAACAAATCAAGATGAATGCTCAATAAACAAGTCATCTGGAAGTATAATTTGCTAACCAACTTCTTTCTCTTTTCCACTCCTTGGTGCGCTCTCTCTTTTTCTCTCTCTTGGCACTACCATAAATTCATCTGCCATTCTCTCAGTTACTCCACTGGAATCTCCTCTCCAAAGTTTTCCTGCATCCCCATTTCTCTAATTCCAGTTGTTCCCTTTCCCTACTCCACTTCTCTCCCTTTATGCACCTCTTGTTTTTCCCACCCTACAAGCTTCTATGCACCCCGTGCTATCTCATTTTTTCTCCACCCCATAATTCTCTCCCTCCTACCTACAGCAACATAGATCTTGGTGCACCCCCCCAAACTTTGCTGCCCCTGCCTTTTCTATTTCCCCACCTTGTGTTATGCAGGCCTACTCTAATCTAAAATCTAATCTAATCTACCATCATGATAATCTAGACGGTTTTCTTCCTAGTGTCAGCTTGTGATAATAAAGAAGTACAGTAGATATGCTCTAAATGTCACTTTCAAAGAAACTTTCCCCCTACTTCAGATGCCATACACAGTGAAATGTTTCTATTAATTTCCCCCCTGAAAAAAACTTTAAATCTCTGAATGCTGCCCAGACAATTATTGCCACTTTGTGTGTCATAATAACACTAAAATGAAAGTTAGAGAAGCTGAAAGCAGACGCACGATCAGGAGACAATAACAAATGAGTGAAACAATTACCTTGAACTTTGCCATAGATGAATAAATTACTGTTTTGATACTCCGGAAAGGCTCAGTTAAATGGGTGAAGCACTGCTAAAATATTGATTACTTGGCAACATAAAACACCCCCACCCCAAAGGAGATTGTCCTTTTGTCTTGGAACAGTCCCTCAAAAATGTTGCACTGACAGGACTGCTTAATAGTATTACCATGAAAAAGAATTGATGTTTGCTGAAAATGAAGATACTCTTTCATTCCATTCTTAACTTTGGCCTCCAGAGAACTAATTTACCAAGACATACTTTTTTCCCTTGCATTTAAGGACACTGCAGTTCACACTTTATATTAGACACTCTGATGCGTATTAATGACGACTGTGGTAAAATTTTCATACATGAATTTATTTTTCCTAGTGATCCACTTTTCAGTTCACATTAAGCATAGTCAATATGAATAACAGTTACGTGCCCCTTTCCCAGCACAGCACAGTAAATGTCATCTGCAGCAGAATTCCTTTAACAAGAGGATTGATATCCCTCCCCCCTTTTATGGTGATTAATCCTTAACCGCAACAAAAAATAAGGGACACATCAGTACACAGGATGGGCTGAATAAAATGTTTTCCGTCCAAATGAATAAATTGCTTTGCTTTTCCTAAAATTATACTGTCATTGCCCCTGTTTCTGCTGTTCAGGCTCTTAGTTGCCATGGCTAGGTAGACAAAATGGCAAGAAGGATAAAGTGACTGCAGAAAGTGACAGTGATGGGGCAGTAGCCTTCTTCACACACCCCTCAAATGTCCTGAGACATCCCAATGTTGGGCTTATACGAGAGCACGGTGCCCCAAAATGTGCATGACTCATCCGGGAGGGTAGCCAGGAAGATGCACATTCCAGTTTTTGGCTGGGGTATGGCTTCAGGTGACATAATTTTATTGTGCTCTCTTGGTGGGATCTACACATTCCACAACAATCTTTGCCCCCTACAACCAGTAAGTATAAATCTCAAAGTCCCCAAGCATTAGAAAAGCTAGAGGGAGTATCTTCTCTGGTTTAATTTTAGTCTTTTCCAGGCAGCAGGAGAAAACAGAGATGAAAGTTTGGTGTTATCCGGTGCTTTTTTCCCTTTTTTAAAAAAAGTTTAGGGGTACTCTCATTTTGACACAAGAAAATCACCATTTTATAGTTTAAATCGGGAAAAATAAATACTGGTACAGTAAATGGACAAAAGTACAAAGAGCATGGATTACTCATATTGAAATACTGCCCCTCAATGAGGCCAAACTTTCATCAGTAAAACACAACACATCCACATTCCATACTGCTTCACACATTAAACGCTCGCTTCCGTCAGAGGAAACACGGGGACAGGAAATGAGGTCGCTATTGGGGGTAGCAATGGAACTGACGATTCACCATGCTAGAGAAGAAACTAAACATTTTTTAAAAAATTGTTTCATCTCCTGTTAGATTCACAAAATGTTAAGGGGTATGCGTACCCATGTCCCCCCAGAAAAAGCAATAGGCGTTTTCTACTGAATGTAGGGTTGTGCCATACGTCCAAATTTTTACTTCTTAAAATATGGCAACCCTGGAATAGAAATGACTTTCACCATTTATCCCAATTAACAGCTAAAGTCACGTTGGGTTTGGTAGGGAAGAAGGCAGGTGGGAAAACAGGAAGTGGCGCCAGGGTCAATAAGAGGCAGAGACCGAGACCAGGAGAGGTGGAGACAGCCAATTCCAGTTTTGAGCTCGTCCTTCTGCTGAGTTCTATAAGTGACATGAAGGAGGAGTAAGATGACAACCAAGGCCACTCCTCCCCCCTGGCTGGTTGTAAGTAAGAAGGCAAGTTGGTGGGGGCTAGCTGAGGGCACCCCATTCAGCCTAATGGACCAGCCTTCCTTGTATTGCATGGGTAAACTCCTCAGTTGCAGCCTTGAACTGCTGTCAGGTCCTTTATCTTGATCTCCTGAGTTGCTTTGCCTACGTAGGCACAGCTGTTATTCTATCATGGATTTGGTATTTATTCTAAAAAAGCTATATGCTAAATGATCACTTGAAGGTTCCTGTGTAAATACTTATTCAATTTGCCTGTGTTTGACTGATGAGGTCACTGCAAGATTGCTGCTCTTGGCCAGCTATATATATTAATTTTTTCCAGAGGTATTTGCTTAACAATTTTAATTCCTCACCCTGTTTAGTATGGAATTCATCTTGTGGCTTCCAAAGACCTGTTTCCCCAACCCCCCTGCCCGCCACACAGAGCAAATGGTAGTTTGCAGGTGTTTGGTTCCTCATGGGACCAGCCCATTTTCCTCATCGTCTCTTTGTCCATTTAGAAATCAATCATGACCCTACAAATATTTAAGCTGACATAATCTGTAAGTGTGGTGTAAAACACAAAACCTAGACTTGCTTTTCATTATTTGCAGATGCTACGGTCATCCCAAAGAAATGGCCCAGTGTCTTGACTCATCTTGAAAAATGTTCAACATCTGCCAAAGCATGCTAAAATGTGATAGATTTTGGATAACTAGAAACACATGTTATGCTTATTTATTGCTTTCTTTTATTTCATATATTGATTTAGATTTTCTTAGAGAGAAAACAACAGAAATGTTTGGTAACTGGAAAGTATTTGATTGGCTCTGGCTCTGGGCTTTCTTACCATCGTCCAGCCATGGGATCTCTGTGGCCATTTCACCTTTTCGTTCAGAGCAGTTGTTCTACTCACAAAATAGCTGCATTATCTCTGTGTTTGCCTGTTTTGCCATAATGAAGACAACTGGACTTGTAATAGTCCATTAAATGGTCTATTAAATAATGTAGTTGCTGGAGGGTCCCTGGTAATATTGAAGAGAGTGGCAGGATAATAATTTTGTAATTCAGACGTTTCACGCATTTCCTTTCTATTACAGCTGTTTGAAACAGCTTTTGAAGAGTTTTCATAAATCTTTCTACTTCTCAGTTTGCCTCGGGCCAACATAGAACCATTTTTTTTTTATTAGAACCCTAGATACACAGCAAATAAGGCGAGTTCTTTACTTTTAAATGTGTTTGACCATTATGGCGTAGCTATGCAGCAGCTTCACAAGATGGAAAATAGTTTCTGTCCAATTTAGGCACCCACATGAAGGATAACTATGGTTACAAAAGCTGCGTAAATGTAGAATAACCCCACAGGAGCAAACCAGAACATTCCAGAATTTGCACTAGTGTGGTTTGCAATTAAATTGGGCCTACTTCTTAAAATATGGGTAATTATGGGTACATTTATTTATTAAACTTGTATAGTGGACTCACATTGATATATATTCCATAGTTTTCTACTTAGAGGGATCATACTGGAATTTGCTTCACATGACAAGCAGCCCATGTTGTTGTATAGAATGGCAATAACCTATCAAGTGAATTCTGCATAAGCTACACAGGTATCTTTACATACGGAAAGGCCCCAAGTTTAAACCTTCACATCTCTAGGTAGAATGAGGAAAGACCTGTCTGAAATCCTGGAGAGCTGGTGTTGGTCAGTTTGGACATTAGTGAATTAAATGGACCAATGTTCTGGCTGAATGTTCTTAATGGCCTCCCTAAGGAGATGTGACAGGTGCATTTGTTTGTGTCCCCACCTCCCACTGAGGATAAGGTTATCCATGGCTTCCAGCTATGCTAGTTATGCTAGTTCCGCTTTCAGAGATGGTGTGCCTGTCAATACCAGTGTTTGGTTCCTCGTAGGGCTGGCCCATTTTCCTCCTCATCTCTATGTCCATTTAGAAATCAAGGGGCTCATACAAACTCAGAGCTTCTCAGGCTTATTCTTGCAGCACTAAACTATTTTGCCATTATGTATGAACCAGCTTAGCAAGGATATAAAACCCTGATTTGGTCATTTTCAACAAGCCAGCTTAAAAGCTAACCATGGTTCATCCTTGCCATATGTACAGTGGTACCTCAGGTTAAGAACTTAATTCGTTCTGGAGGTCCGTACTTAACCTGAAACTGTTCTTAACCTGAGGTACCACTTTAGCTAATGGGGCCTCCTGCTGCTGCCACACAATTTCTGTTCTCATCCTGAAGCAAAGTTCTTAACCCGAGGTACTATTTCTGGGTTAGCGGAGTCTGTAACCTGAAGCGTCTGTAACCTGAGGTACCACTGTAATTACAAGATGTGGTTAGTTTAGAAATAAAGTCTTTTCCTCATGGCGATGCACAAGGATGGAAGGAAAAGGGGACCACACAAGCCCAGCATTTATTGCTGTGTCACTAAACCATGTTTTAGGGCCATGGCCAAATCATGCTACTATTCCTCAGTGGTGACCCAAACACGATAAAACATCCCACCAAGTAAACACTCTCTGATCTCCAGCTTATGGACTTTTAGAAAGCATTGCAAAATATCTATTTCCCCCCAAAGGATTTAGTAATATTTTGTTTTACAGTTGCATCTTTGGTTCTGTGTTTAATTGAGGATACTTAAATGTTTTTGTTTTGTTTTATGATATTTATGATTCAAAAGCTACTTTTTTTGGCTATAGGATATCATGAATGTTATTGACTCCTTTTATTTAATAAGTAAAATGAAATAACAATGGTGTAGAGACCTGCTGCAAAAGTTTGCAAAGTTTTAGATGGTTATTTGATCTTGGGCATGTTTCATGTTACTAATAATTTTTGTAGATCTTCATAAATTTCACCCAGTATGTGTTGTCTAGGGACAGTTACAAATCTACCCCTCTCTTTCCCCTTTCTGTTTCTCTTCCTGCTGGTAGTTTTTCTGTTTTTTGAGGTAAACCCTATCCAGAGCTTAAGCTATTTTTGGCTGTACCACAACAGCCAAAACAACCCCACCAACTCTTTTGCAAAGGCCTTTTGCTGTTGCAGACGTGCATTTTTAAGAATGATGAGGCAACTTCTCAGAGCCATTTGGACTGTAGAGGTATGGAAGATTCTTCTCTCTTTCCACACCACCAAAATACAAACCAGGTGCAC
Source organism: Podarcis vaucheri (assembly GCF_965113315.1). Classification (NCBI taxonomy): domain Eukaryota; kingdom Metazoa; phylum Chordata; class Lepidosauria; order Squamata; family Lacertidae; genus Podarcis; species Podarcis vaucheri. The sequence continues at coordinate 60,208,608 of NC_138763.1, forward strand.
AGAACTCAGTTCTAGGGGGGAAAAGCATTGAAAAACCAAATTCTGTGAACCAGCAAAATCACACTGGTTCACTATATTACCTTACAACTGAATGGCCAACAAATATTAATTTTGAGTACAATTTGGGTTGTCCCAATTTTTAACGTCTTTCCAGCTTTGTCTGCATTAAGTTTAAAATGTTTTGTTTTCATACTGTCCTTGTCTGACCCACTCTGGAACCTGTTAATTTCCTTTAACCTTTGTCTTAAATTGACAAAAGACCAGTGGGGCAAATTTGTTTTACCATATGGAAAGGTTTACATTTCTCCCAGACACATTTCTGTGTCTTGTGGTTACTGTGAAAGGTCAACTGTGCTATCAACACCCCCACCTTTAGAACTTCAGAAACAGCAGCTATTGTTCTCTTCTGCTTCTATATGTACTCTATTTAATGCGCCTGTCTTTGTGCTTCATTATGTTCTAACAAAGCTTCTCAAAAAGATAAGCTTCCTGTTCATGCAGCAAAGTTTTCTTGAAGCTCCTGTTTTAATGTACTGGCTAGCTTGGAAACGATATTTTGTTTCATCAACTCTCTGCATCCATATTAGTCATCATCACTACAAGGCCCGTGTTTCTTAAGTTTCATTCCTTTATTTAAGAGATTTACACTCAACTTTTTGAGGAAATCCTCCATAGGGGATCTAGGACTCATCAGAAAGACTTTGGGGATTGGATGCCCTGCCCCCACCCTAATAATGATTATGTCTCCAAATGAATAGAATTGGTAAGTTGCAATTCAGCGACTTAGTTTACTTTGTTCCAAGACAACCACTTTAAGATCCGTAAGGGTGTTTGAGGTGTGGAACTTATGACATCAACAGATCATTTGGATCTGATTTTTACATTGTGTGTACTTAGGAGGTTAGCTTTCACGTATTCCAGTTCTTTTCACTCATATCATTCGTTGTTCTTCCACCGCTTACCATCCACGCTAGCAGAAGGAATCTTACAGAACGTATGAAATGTATGCTTGCTACAGACCCAGGTGAGGAGCCAAGCCCTGGGGGAAATGTGTAAGCTTCTGTGGACTGTGTTAATTCAGACGAAGGGACTTGTGTGACTCTAAAGTCTGCTTGAGCTAGTGTTAAAGATTTGCAAACTGCTGGTAAGCAGGTGGACTGTGATAAAGGGGCTAGTTTGAATTAATCCAGCTGGGGGACTGATGAGATGACTCTAACAGGGCTGAGAGCTGAGGAGAATTAAAACAAACAAACCTGGAAGTACACACAGGCAAATGTTACCAGCCTCATTTAGTGTGCTATCATGCTTTACAATGAGTAAAATGGGGGCCTGGGTTTTTTTGGGGGTGGGACGTACATTTTCATTTTCTTTCTTTCTTTCTTTCTTTCTTTCTTTCTTATATGGAAATCTTGCACAAAATTGATAAAGAAGTATTATATTTAAAAATCAGGTAGAGACAATGAGAGAATAGTCCTCCAAAATGAGTGAAAAGAGTCCCATTCTGAGAGGGGAGGAGAGACGGTATTTAAATCTGTCACGGTTTGAAATTATTGCAATTAGGCTTTTAAAATTGTTATCCACCTGAGACCTTGGAATGGGGGTACACTATACATTTAAATGAAATAAATGTTTTCAAGGCCGGACCATGGGTTGAACTAGGAACTGGACGTTGTGGGGTAAAGTCAGCCCCCTTTCTGATACATTCAGATCACAACCCCCTACAGTAAAGTCCGTGTGACGGTTTGTCAGATTAAATCCTTGTATCCAGCCACATGCTGATAAACGCAGAGCACCAAAAGACAGCTGCAATATTTTAGCTCTGAGCCCCATCTCTTTATAGTTTCAGGAGACCTGTTGAGACGCACCTTTTTTGGTGGGTTATTTGAGGAGTAGAGATTTGGTGAGATGAATGAATTAGCTGCTACTGCTGTCAGTAAATCGCTACTTAGTGAGTTGTTCTGGCTTGGTCTGAGGAAGAGCCACAGCTCAGTGTGGAGAAGCTCCCAGGTCCTAATCCCTGGTATCTTCAGAAAGGACTGGGAGAGGCCCCTGCCTGAAATTCTGGAAAACCAGTGTGGACAGTACTGTTTTATTATTATTTTAAAAACTGACTTCATTGTAAACTGCCCTGTGGCTTGTGTGAAGGCTGGTATATAAATGAAAGCAAGCAACGGAAAAGAACTTCAAAAGTTTCTTAACACAAACCAACTATAGAAGCCTAACTGTAATAAATATCCAAGAAGGCCACCTGGTGGCAGCACAGTTACATGTTTGTCATTTTCCCCCTCTGCTCGGCATTTGCATTAGGTATCGCCTTGTCTCCACTTCATGCGAATGCAACCTAGCAAGAGAAATAATATAGCAGCCTATCCCCGATATTAATAACCAATGATTTCTCTTATCTTATGTTTAAATACATCTTTAGGAAAATAATCCACATAGTTAAGGCTTATGAGAAATTAATTGCTGCCTAGTTAATGCAGCAGCCAGTATAAAAAGATGGCTCAGCATGTGGTCAAAATATCTATTTTTCTGAGTGGATGAAAACCGGGTTTGCAAGTTGAGCCTGGTGCTCGTGGAGCTAAATTAAGTCATGAAAAGGAGATAACACAATGTACTATCATTTTAAAGCAATTTAATCACAAAAACTAAAAAATTTGGAAGCAAATAGATATTTTACTTAATAGAAACCATCTGCACTGTACAGTAGGCAAATGGTATAAAAATGAATAAAACTGTCTCTGGAGGAACATGACTCAGGCACCAGCTTATATAATGAAGATGTATATGTGCCTTTTAGCATTTGCATTGTCTATTAAGCTAGGTAAATCGCACCACTAGTGTGGGCAAAACAGTTACAAATTTTATTACCATCATATGACTGATGACAAATGCAGTAATAGAAGTAATAGGTATTAGACGGGGCTCGTTCCAGACCTAAGTGGTTTTGCGTTTCAGGGCAGTCGGATGTAGCTGAATCTTTATTGAGTGATGGGTAACAGACATCGGAGGTTAGCTGCTATTGCTTTAGAGACTAAAGTCCACAAGGGCAGCCTTTTAAACTGGTTTAGGCTCCGATCCCACTGCTTGATTCAGACCCACTAGGGAAGAGCCTAATCTAAATTGACTTTCACGCCGGACGTTGAGCTGGAAGGATCTAGGCAGATGATCTTTAAAACACTCCTTTCGTCTCGCCATAAAGGAGCAACATGCACCTATTTGATACAGCAATGCTTTTCTTCCTGGGCAGACACTGCCGGAACCTACCTTTCCCTGTTGCCATTGTTAGATTTTAGTGCTTTAAAAAAGTCTCCCTGCAATCACTGCTGTATCTTCACAATATAGTGCTCCAATTATATATATACTCTTCCAAAATGATGGGAATAGTGTAAGATTGTGGCTATAGCAGTCCAACTGCAACCAGCTCCTCCCCATAAACTGAATCTTCAGCACAGTTTTATAGATCTGGTGTAATGTTCTGTGTGCTTTCTCCTACCCAACAGCTCTTTATCATTTGTAACAAAAGGTCTGAATAACATGCAAAAGAAACAATTCTGACTGTTTGTTAACTGTGCAGACACAGGCTGCTAGTATTCTTTATTATTACTACTTTGTACTTTGAATAAGTTTCTACATATGAAATTTCAAAAAAAAGAGCTCTTATTTTGCTTTAGAAAAGATGGAAACTGAAGCTCACTTTGTTCCCAGCTGCACTTGAAGCAGATTTAGCAATAAAAGCATTTCACGTTAACAAATATGTAAAGTAATAAACAAACCACAAACCCTTCTCCCCACAGATTAAGACTTCTGTGACTTCTAAGCAATTAGAAGCAATTTTCTATCGCAAAATCCTCACTTTCTGTTTTGCTTAGGGTTGCTCTAATACAACCCAGGCAACTAACCTACACTAATAATAACAACACCAGAGGACTCCCAAGTACTGTACGAACTCTAGAGAATAAGTCGCTTCCAAGACAGAGCTGGCTTTATTTCTGAATGGTCAATGACATTTCCCCTCTCCTAGCTCTGACGGTGGCTTGTGATCAAGAGCATGCTCAAAAGTGATCAAGAGATGCCGTGTCCGGATAAAAGTTCTGGCACTTTGCAATCCAGGTGAATAACATTTAGACAACTCTGAATGATTGCTCATCCTTTCAGTGTCTGCATACAGAAAGGGAGAGTGTTGGGGGTGGGGGTGGGGAGCACACTTCCAACCAAGCACAACCACAGTAATTTTTAAGGTTCTCTGAAATTGTCCAAGGGGCTATTCATGGGAAAAAAGACATTCTTAAAACAAAACCCCCAAACCGGAGGAGATTTAACATTGTTATGATATCTGTTTTTCTTTTACATTGGCGTTCCTTTCAGAGTGGAATTGATCTGATCGTGGTAGTTGAGGGAGTAAAAAAATTGCTTTTATACAGGGTTTTTAAAATATATTGTTTTGTTTCTTTCTGCACGGATCCTTAGAATGTTTTTCTCTTGTTTTCTTTTCTTTTTTTTTTAAAGAGAGAGCCAATCATTAATATACAAAATAATTTTTCACAAGTCTTGTGAATTCTAATACACCTAATTTATTTTTTGGGGGCCTATTTCTTAAATGCTAAATCTTCAACACCAACATATTAAATTAAAGAAAACCACACAGTTAATTACAGCCTGATTTTTTTTTAATAAAAAACAACTGATTTTGAGCTCTCTGGTGATCTAATTGGATCCAATAATAAAAATCACTTTTGCTGTGTTTGGTTAGCATGCTATCAATAAATAAAAGCAAGAGAAAATAAAGCTGTAATTTTGCTCTTTTAAATATCACTTTCCTATTGTGTGTGTGTGTGTGTGTGTATTACATAAACTTTAAAATGTTTAGGATTTGATTTTTTTTAAAAAAAGCCTGATAGCTAAGGTCTAATAGGTGCCAAGAAGAAAGAAATAAAAGAAAAAAGAAAAGAAAAGCCAAGGTTTTTATTTGTTGAGACGACAAGAAGCGACATACATTTCTTTAGTATGAGATGATGAAACTAATGTTGGAGCTATCCTTGCTTTTCCATAATGTAGTCAGGAAAATAATCTGAGATGTGTTGTTTGGTAAATATGCTTTCTATTGTTGCTGTTGTTGTTGTTTTTAATATCACCTTAGGCTGCAATCCTATGCTCACTTACCTGGGGGTAAATCCCATTAAATTCAGTTGAGCTTATTTTGGTGTAGGTATGTATGGGATTGATGTATGGGACAATTACCTTGTCATAGTCAGGAAACCTTGACAGAAAAATAATACAATTGAAAAATGTAAAATAATAATAATAATACCCAACTCCTAACAGTTCTACAAAATAACTAAGAAATGATAATGGATAGACCAGGAAGAAGTACAGGAAGAAGGAGGACAGGGTTTTTGTTATGGAATATCAGGAAGGGAGTAAAATAAAAAATAATAAAATGCCTGCACTTTGGAATTAGGTTTACTTGAGTTTGCTGATTGATTCTGATGGAATGTTGTTCTTTTGTCTGTCGGATGATCAAATTTCTGCTCATTGTCCTTTTTTTCTCTTCTCTTCTCTTTTTTTGTGTGAAGTTGCCCCATTTAAGCATATTTAAAAGGCCATGCCAAGGGCACAATTAAAACAAAAATCCACTGCCAATTTTAAACTGAAATACTTCAAGCCTGAATTTTCTGTATTACTCAGCACCCGTGGTTTTCAAAGTCTGGCTTCATAAAGAGATAATGGGGCCCAAAACCATTTGGAAAATCCCAAATGGAGCATGATCACTAATGACCACTCTAATTAAACAAGGCTAAGTAAACAAGCAAACAAAAATCCAGCTCAAATTTCAGTGCCGCCCTAAAATAAATAAATAAATAAATAAATAAATAAATAAATAAATAAATAAATAAATAAATAAATAAATGTTGGGGGTTTTTGTTTTGGGGTTTTTCGTTTTTTTAAAAAAAGAAAAACCTGACTTTTATCCAGTTACTACTTTGGCCCACAAGATGGCACTCTTAAGCTTTGTAACAGTTTATTTTTCAGAGAAGTGGAAGGGAAGGGGAGAGAGAGAGATGAGGATATGAGGGAAGGGGGAAGAGGGGGGAGATAGAGCGAAGAAACAAAAGTTGGAATCCAAACTTAAAGCTAGCTAGACTTCTCTGGCCATTCCCAACCATGAAAGATGGCGTTCCTTTCCCATAAGCCTCTTTGCTGAAAAACCTTTGCCTGCCCTTTGAGCCCATCTCTAAAGCTAAGGCATCCAGGTAGCCATATTGAATGGGACAGAACCTAAGCTGATCTCCTTTCGGGCCTTGTTATAATCTTTCTTGTTGCATGAGGGGCTGCTGGTTTCGACTTTGGTGGGAGCTGAAGGGTTCCTCTGCACCTTGTGCCATTTGCTTGGAATATTCTGGGCTCGGGCCAACCCATTTTGAAGAAAGAGCAGTGAAGGAGATGTCCCAGACCTTTTAAAAGAATAAAAACAAAAGCCAGAAAGATTTGAAAAGGAAGGAAATGCAGCTTTCTTCCTCAGGCATTTGCCAGTGCTAAGGTGATACGTTTCAAACCTTATTTACACCTAAACAAATTTGTGTCAAGGAACAAACGCCCATCCATGCAGAACCTTATTGCTGTTGGATTCATTCTACAGTAAGGTGCGGGAAAGGAAAAATATCCCAGGGCTTTCCCCCCCCCTGCCCCTTCCTCCCGCAACCTGGGTTATTACAATGGTTTTATCTGCCTATGTGAGAGATATGTCGGCGTCTGTCTGAAAAGTCAGCAAATCACAGCACACCAGCCAAGCTATGGAAGCAATCACCACTCTTGCCTCCATTCCTGCCAGGTGGCTTTGGCTGTTGTAGATGTGGCTGTGGAGAAATTTTTCCAGGCCTGCAGTCTCAGTACATATGGTTATTGTTCAACCAGTAGCCAGGCACATATTTTAGACTACATTTGTGTGAATGTTGCTGAGGGATATGCTATGTTTCGACTAGTGAATGCCAGGACTGCTCACTTCCTTTTATTCCCTACCAGTGATGTGAATTACTATCCTCATGGACAAGGAACTGTTGTCTGTCTGTCTATCATCTATCATCTATCATCTATCTATCTATCTATCTATCTATCTATCTATCTATCTATCTATCATCTATCGCTATCCACAATAACTCTTACAGTGGTACCTTGGGTTACATACGCTTCAGGTTACATACACTTCAGGTTACAGACTCCGCTAACCCGGAAATATTACCTCAGGTTAAGAACTTTGCTTCAGGATGAGAACAGAAATCGTGCAGTGACGGCACGGCGGCAGCAGGAGGCCCCATTAGTGGAAGTGGTGCTTCAGGTTAAGAACAGTTTCAGGTTAAGAACGGACCTCCAGAACAAATTAAGTACTTAACCTGAGGTACCACTGTATTCTCTCTCTCTCACACACACTTATAAGCACATGGGAACTGCATTAACTGGAAGCTTACTTTATTTCAGAGCAGGCAGGTACGCATTACGACAAGTACAATAACCAGCATTAGTATAAACGTTAGGTCATCCAGTTTTGCAAAAGCAAAGATAATGGCAATTTTGTCCTAATTAAAACATCAGATCTGTAACAGCAACAGGTTACCGCATCTCAGGATGAGTGTAATGCTATGCCTAATATGGAAATAAAGGAATAACCTCTGACACCCCCTTCTCTCCCATTAAAGCACATCTGAGGGCAATTCAGCAAAGCTATGGGAATTCTTTGTACATACCCTATGTGACAGTGAGTGCAATCTGCCTTTAGGGATGTGACAAACTGCCTCACTGTCACGCGCGCACACACACACACCCCAATTCTGGCAAGCACCAAATATTGAGGCTTTAAATTTCATCAGTTGGTAGCTACAAAATCAAATAGAAGCAGTTAAGTGTGACATCTTAAATCGTATTGCAAATACATTTAATTCCAGCAGGCATGACTTAGCTTGTATTTGTCGTCTTCTATATCTCAAATTCCCCCTCTTTCAAGAGTTTCTACCATATACGCTGGGGCCAACCACAGCTTCTGAGCCTCTCTTAGAGGTATGACTGCTGAACAAGGACAAGTTTGGACCTCTCTTGTGTTGACCTTTATTTTGAGATGTATGAGGGTCAGTTCTTGCTACTAAGTACTGAAGGAAATTGCACCCTGCACATGCTTGTTAGTGCTATCTTCTTCTTTACAGTTGCTCCACCGGTTCTGGGCCTGAGACCTGGGACTAAAAAACAAGGCTGGTGTCGATGGCTTTAGAAGGGTATTAGCAACATTCATGGAGAATAAGTCTAGCAACACCTTTTTCTGTGATGGGTAAATTTAGCTTTCAGGTTTAAAGGCAGTGAATACCAGTTGCTGAGGAGCAGGAGCAGGCTGATGCTTTAGTTTCCCTTTCAGAGTCATCCAGCTGGGCATTTGGGGAAACAGAATGATGGACTAGGAAGAGTCTACCTGGTAGACCTATAGTCTGATCCAGCTAGGCTGCTCTTAAGCTGCTGAGCTCTGGTGAGCTCCGATGAAGCCCTGTTCCCTGCTCTGCATTGGTTGGCTTTGTGGTAGAGCTCCTGGTCTTTCCTAGCTTAACTGTGTAGGAGTATTGGAGTTTAACTCTCTTTTACAAGGCCTGTGGAAATAAAGAGAGAAACCGGTAGGTTTTAAGGTTTAAGTCACGTAGGTATATGTGGAAGAAAGATATTCAGGCTGGCCTCTAAGATAAAGTTATAGGGTTCCATTAAGTAACTATTAGTCTTGTCTTCTTTATTTACATATTTACACCCCGCTTTTAAAATGGCGAGCCCTTCACAAAGCAGCCGGCAATAACAAATTCAAGTATTATTTAAAGCAATGGCAATCATTGAACAATAATTTCATAAAGGCAATCTAATTATAATTACACAAACAAGCATCAGTGGTTACCCATAAAACCCAGCACATTCATGTAAAACTGAAGAAATACAGCATAACATTTTAATTAAAAGTGGGTTGGAATAGAAAAGTTTTGAAAGCCCATTTAAAAGATAATAAAGAAGGAACTATAGGGATATCCCTTGGGAAGGAGTTTCAAAACCATTGAAAAGACCCTTCTGTAATGCCTAGCAATTGCATGGTCCTCTTCTCTCAGGCCTTTAGCTAATTAAACAATCTGTGGCCTTTTAAACTGTGTGTGGGGTTGTTATTGTTTGTTATTATGGTATGTATTTTTGTGTTTTTATATTGTAAACTTCTCTGTGATCCTTGGATGAAGAGCGGTATAGAAATTTAAATCACAACAATAACAACAACAGCTTCATTGTTTTATTACTACTTAAAAAACTATTTAAAAAAACCCTATTTAAGGGATAATTGGTTGACATGCTGAATTTAACATTGCACTACTGTTTTTAAAGATCCTCAAAAATATATATCTTGCCTTTTTGAAAAACGGCTTCACCACCTCAAGTATCATGGTTACGACACACAAGTTTTTAAATACAAAACAAAAATAAAAATTACTAGCGTTCCAGTATTTTCCTCACCTTTGTATGTCTTCCAGCAAATGATGCTGAAGATCATATACGTGCTTGTGGTAAACTTGTATGGTTGTCTGTCATATCATCATTCAGTCAAGAAATTACAATGGGAAAATAGGGCCAGAGTTTAACCAGGTGTTGTTGTCGTCATCATCTCTTTGTTAAAATTTGTATCTTTTTTAGCAATGATGCTCAAAGCAGCTAACATCAATAATATGAGTATAATGAAATATTAGAAAATACAGTGCAGCAGCAATACAATACAAATAAAACATAAAAACAAGTCAAGTCAAACATCAATAAAAACAACCAGTTTGTTTTTCTCTATTTTAAAACATAGCTGTATAGGTCAAGAGGCTGTCTGAATAAAAATATATTTGCCACCACCAACAGAAGGTCCTCTGACATGGGACTAGCTAGGCCTGCTTGGCAAAGAGCTGCTGCTGTTATAATATATACAAGAGTTTTGGGGGAAAGGGATGATACAATGGGGTGTGACGGGGAAATATTCCGGGTTGCACTTCTGCTGAACAGACAACCTCTTTTGCATAACAGCCTTGGTTCAAGACAAAGCCTCTTGCCTAATTCCTTCACAGTTAGCTTCTGTACGTTACTAATGGCTCAACAATTTCCAGACTTGGCTGGCAGTCCTCAGCCATTTCCATCTGTGTTTCTGGGTGCTCTCCAGCTGAAAGGCAATCCTTTTGTTCCTCTCCGAGTACTTGAATGGGAAACGACAATTACCATCCAGAACGCATTCTGAGCGAGATCAGGGAGACACTCCTTTGCTTTCTGAAAAGTCGCTGGGTTCAGAGGCCTCTCTCAAGTGAGCAGCCCAAATCAGTGTGAGGTTTGCAAGCAGGAGATGGACGCGATTTGTCTGTGTATCCCTTGGCATATGGCCTGCTCACTGTACGCCGCACCACTAGTGAGTCTTTAGAGCACCACAAACCCGAGGTATCGCTCCTCCCCAATCTCTCTGTTTTCATAGATTGCAGAATCTGCTTGCAGTCTGATCTGCAGCCCAGTGATACAGAACTATTTCTGTTTAAGGAGACTATTCTACTTGGCTTGGATAAACAGTAAATAAATTGGCTTACATCTAAAGGTGTATGTGTGTGTGTGTATCTGTGCATGATTGTGTGGGCATACAAACAATATTTTTGGATATCAATAAACCCCTCCTGCTAGTCTTTCTTTTTAGATCTATCTTCTAGCTAATGTAAAGGGGTTTCAGAAGGCATCTTCTGCTTGATGGAGAGTCATAAGGAAGACACAATACTGTGATACAACTTGGAACAAAGGAACGTTCTTGCAGCGTTCTCCAAAGAGGCTTCTAAGATGTTATGGGAGGATGTGGCTTTCCCATCCCAGTCTTTGAAACATATGTAGGCTTTGTAAGTCCCAGGGCTTATACATTGTTACTAATTCTTTGATTTGCTAGATACTACCTGAAAAGCAGGAAATTGCTGCTTGTCCTTAAATTTTTTTTTAACAGGTTTAATTGAGACAGAATGCTTGTACAAAATAAGAAATACATGCTTTTGTATTAGCTTTCAGAAAGATCGGTGCACATGTCCATTTCTAACAGGAGATATTCCTTTGTTATATCCTGAAGGCATAATAACTGTTGGTATTACTTTGGTTATTCTCTGTCCTCTCTCTGTCAGTGCAAAGTTGTACTGTATTCAGTCAAATCAACAGTCATATATAGAATAAAAACCCCACAGAGATACTGTTGGAAACACAATGTTCTACAGAGGTAAAATATACAGCCCATATACGATTCTTCAGTCTCATGAGCAAATTCAAATTGGCTGTTATTTTTGTTCATGTAATTCGTCTTGACTATTTTTTCACATGGAAAAATGTACCATGAATTGATGGCGAAACATCACCATGAGAGTAAACTCTGCTGTGATTTCCATGTTCATGGCAATGCCAGAAAAGTGCCAACACTATCATTGAAATCTCATAGTGGATTCTTGTGGCAAGAGTTCCCCCATTACCTTTTATCCATGAAATGTAGATTTCCCAGGAATCTAGGTTTCTAGAGGGCCAGCTTTCAGCATTATGAGAAGACACTCTACATTCCAGTGGTCTCTTCAGGCTAGTTCATATAATAGAACTTTGCTGTTCAGAAATATAGAATACCAAGAGCAGATGGGAGCAGAGCTCAAGGATGTTAAAAGGTTAAACATAAGCTAAAGAGGATGCTTATATCGCATTTAGGAAGCCAAAAGGAGTAAGGTGTGCCAACTATCACAACAGGAATATGTATAGAAAACTGCCTTACACTGAGTTAGACCATTGATCAATCACATACCCCTCTTTCGACTATCCTGGGAAAACTGGATAGTTTTCACACAAGAGCATGGCGGCCATTTTGGACACCACAATACCGACTCAAAAAGTGCTTTGTTCAGGGTTGGAATCTTGCACAGGTCATGTGACTCACACGGGACCATGGCCTGGAAGATGCTTGGCCTGGTTTTTGGCCTGGACATGTTGGAAGGTATGCAGCGTAGCTGAGCTTTGCCTACACTGCCTACTTGCCAGGGTTCCAGATAGGAGTCTCACCCAGAGCTACCTAAAGATGCCAAAGATTAAACCTGGCACCTTTTGTATGCAAGGCATGCCACTCTGCTACTGAGCTATGACCCATCTCTTAAGTCCACCAGGTTCCAGGGCACGATCTCCATCTAGATATACAGGTTCATTTTGTTTTGCTCACTGGCACTTTATTTACAGGACACGTGAGCCTTCGTGGATACTCTGAATCTGGGAAACCTAACCTCCTGCAATATGCCAGGCATTGAGATGGGCTAAACCCACTGCTTTTTATCTGGGGGTACTCAAGTGTCTGCAGTGCTGGTGCCTCAATCCCTCCCCCAAATGTTAAAAGTATGGCACTTACTGTAACAACTTCATGGTGCATACTGACACCTTTTCTCTCTCTAAAAATAAAAAAATGGCTACATCTCCATAGTAGACATTGGCTTTGACCACATTAATGAAGGCATGTTACTGGGGGGCAGGGGCAGAGTGTTGTCTTTTAATTCCTCATTTTTGAGGAAAGCAAGCAAGCAACACAAATAACACCTCGTGTCATCAGCCCATCTGATCTGAGGAACAGAAATTCGTGACAATATGTTAGCCTCTGAATAATAATAAAAAAAGCCAATACCACTCATCATCCCCAAGGAAAAATAATCTTAACTACTCTGGCAACTGTCTATCTTGTGTGATATTCCCACTACTAGAAGTCACCATTTTTGATAAGAAAACAAACAACCTTCCAAAGCTACAGGGGGAATCTTTTCAGATACTTATAGGCCATTCTTTTGGGGATTAAAACTCATCAATCAATGATATGCCCTAACCTATCTTAACACCAACAGGGCTTTAGTAATGAGAATTATTATGGCGAGTACATAGGTTGATTTAGTCACTTCATCCGACAACAAATTCATCACTGAACGTTGTAATCAGTATTATAAACAAAATAAGAATTTGCTTCTTTTTAAATATTAAGGTTTTTTTTTACAGTGACTTTATTTCGCTGTTAGCTGAAAGAGCAATGCAACGGGGGACCCTGCAATACAATCATTAAGTGCAAATTACAGAGTATCTCCTGGGCTCACCTGAATTTTGCAGTTACTTGCCTCTCAAAGGGAGCATAATTTATCCCTGTTCATTTTTGGAACAAAAGATGCGCAGGTTACCAAAAAGATAGCTGCACTGGTTATTTTGGATTCAAGGGGAAAATCTTTCTCTGCTCCCAAATTGCCAGCTGAGGAGAGTAACTCATCAGTAGGTTTGGGGGACAGGATTGATCTTATTTACAATGCAGAATGTTCAATGGAAGGCAAAAGTGCTTTTAAAAGGAGCTCATGGAACACTTTGAAAATATTAATTAGTGTGTTGAAGCATTCTGCATAGCATATCATAGTAAAACTGCTCCAGGGGGTTGCTTGGAATGAATTATTAATATGATTCTCTCTTTCCCTGATGCTTCACACCCTGATTTTATGGGACTTGGAGTGGGTTGGGGTATTTTTTTTTTTTAAAAAAAGACTTGCTTGCTTGTCTACTTACTGTGAATAGTGGTGGGGTTGATGGAGAGGGTCACCCTTCATTTTGGGGCCCAAGTGATTTAGATAAGAAGATCCCACTCTTTCAAAGCACAAATTAAATTTTGAGAGTGTTTCCCCATCCCTATAGATTGTATCTTCTCTTCCTAACAGCTGGAGTTCCCTTCCTCTCAGTGTGACCTCTCAACTAAGCCAAGCCACCTGATCACAGCACCTTCTCGACTCCTGTGGATTGTTTTCATCTCTTTGCCTAAGATGGTACTCACTGGTGCTGTGAATGACAAGATTCTCCCCCCACTCCCAGTTTCGTGTGCATTGCCAACTCGTGTTTCTCATGGAGTGGATTTGCAGAATTGCACTTTCCTATGGTGAGCTATACGTACGTGGTCATTCTCAGGTGGATCTCAAAGTGAAGATCCCTGTGGAACCTGCCTTTGTCAATCAATTCAACATGTGTTCAGTTTGCTGTATTTCGCAAGACTCGGAACCTGTCTTGTTGGAAGCAAAGGTTAGGCAGCTCAGTGCATGTTGAGCAAAAGTGGCAAAATCAGTGGAACTGTGTCACCACTGTGCAGGGGAAAATACGGTGGTGGGAAACCCCATTTAGTATATGGCCCAATTACACTCGACATATTTCTACAATCTCTGTTTGTCATCAACATGTGATGCGAATTTTCAAGGCAAAGGAGTGAATGGAAACATTGTGCCTTAGTTGAATTAAAATGGAAAGACGGGAGCAAGAGAATGCAAAAGTGGCAATTCTGTTTCTGTCAGGTCTATTCTGCAGTAATGTTCCCAATTCTGTTTTTCATGTAGTTCATACGCAAATTATGTAATACTTGGCTGAAAAATGTAGATCACCCAGCAACCAGGTCCTGATTCATTTTGAGTAAGCAGCTTAAACACATTTATGGTGGATGTAGAATTAGATACAAATATTATTATTGTTTCTTTAAAAAGACAAGGAGCATTTTCAGAGCAGACATTCTGCAAAATCAATTTTTGAACAAACAATTTATAATATTGCAAAAGCCCGGTGTCTGCCCCCTCTCTCCTCCAAGCCCCAAATCTCTAGCAATAACTTGTAGATTACTGAAACATATCCATATCCATTTCTAACACTATAAAAAAGGGCAACCTGATCTGATGCATACATCCTCTAAGGCGAATCAAACTTTATTCCATGGAATTTACTTCTATGTGCAACATTGTAGTCTTGACTTGCATTCCCTTTTCACATGCGAGGCTCCCAACTCCTTTCACTCCCAGCCAGTATGGCCAGTGTTCAGGGATGATGGGAGTTGAGGTCCAACCATACCTGGAGTGCCACTTCTGCTTTTTCACACCATGCTTTCATTGGTTGGTATCTGAAAATTATGCCGTGTTAGAATCTCTGTAATATTATGTTTATAGCCACTGATCAAGGCACCACACCAAAATATAGGGGAAGCCTTGCAATCAGGACTTGTTGTATCACTAAATGACATGCCATCACTTGGATGAGTTAAATTGATGATATTACATAGCTGGCATCCATCCTTCTTAGGGGTAAAGTCAAACCATTGGAGACTTACAGTGCCCATTATGGCTGTAGAGACCAATAAAGGAGAGAGATGTTTTATGGCAGCTGGAGCCGATGAAGGTTTCCGGTTTCACTGTTACAGATGCACCATGGCGTTTCTTCCTTTGTTGTTAATTTGTCCAGGTAATGCATTGCTATTTATTGAATCACAGATGTATAGAGTTGGAAGGATCATGTAGTCCAGCTTCCTGCAATGCAGGAATATGCAGTTGTCCCTTACAGGGATCGAAAGTCTCAATTGCAAGCCTATGTCTGAATCTTGATGTGGTAGCGTGATCATTAACTGGAGCAGCGAAGGCTGCTGGACTCCAAATCCCACCACCCCCAGCCAGCATACCCAACAGCCAGGGATGATGGCAGTGGTAGTACAGCAACCTCTGGAACAGCATTTCCCAAATTTGGGTCTCCCGCTGCTTTTGGACTACATTTCCCATCATTCTTGACCACTGGCCTTTCTAGTTAGGGATGATGGGAATTGTAGTACAAAACCAGCTGGAGAACCAAGTTTGGAAAACACTGCTCTGGAGGGTCACAAGTTTTTTCATATGATGCTTTCATTGGTCATCTGTGCATGATGGCGGAGAGTTTTAGAAGTGGAGAATGCAGCCCTTTTCCCGCATAAGAGATGTGAATGTCATTATGTCAGAGTTTATTTCTGCTACTGAAAACAGACAAACATACAGAGAACTATATGCCATATGTGAAGTCTTAAAAAGAGAGCTTTTAATATATTTTTCTGGAGGGAAATGGTTTCCACAAATGCTGGTTATGTTCTTCAAACGTAATGGTTTTAGTTTATTCAAGATGTTACAAAAATACAGTGGTTACATTAATCATCTTATAAGCTAATCATAGAATGGGAAATGCCAAGATGATTGTTAATAAAAATATAGGCATTTCTCAGAAGAGAGGCTGCACATAATTCTGTAGCCTAGTAATGGGGAACAGAAATTGGTGTCTTCTGCAAGAGTTTCAACACAAGTATATTGTGATTTACTCTATTTCCCAAGAGTGCAGCCAAACCAAAATCTCAGTGATGACAACTTGCTGCTATTATGACATAAACTTTATCATTAATAATCAAACAGATTGCGCTTTCCAGAGAGAGACTCAACAGATACTTCACAAAGCCACCCACTTATTTTAGATGCTATATAGGATTAAAAAATAATATATATATATATATATATATATATATATATATATATATTGCCAAGGAAGGGTTTGACTTAACCCATTCCTAAGTTGTGAATATCACTGACTGACTATAATATCTGAGTGGGTAGTGACTGACCAGCAAAGAGAGCTTGGAGTTGTGGTTGATATCTCAATAAATATGTCGACCCAGTTTGCAGCAGCAGTGGAAAAGGCAAATTCATTGTTACAGAATGGGATTGAAAATAAAACTATCTAATACTTTTATATTGAAAAACACTTGGAATATTGTGTGAAATTCTAGTCAGTGTATCTCAAAAAGGACCTTGCGGAGCTGAAAAAAAAAATGCACAGAAAAGGACAACAAAAATAACCAGGGGGCTTGGAACAACTTCCCTATGAAGAAATCTTAGGAAATAATTAGTTTGGGGGAAAGGTGAGCAAAAATTAGGTTTTATAAAATTGTGCTTGATGTGGACAGACTAGCTAGATCTTTCCCTCCCTCCTAATACTAGAATCCAAGGTCCTCTAATGAAGCAAGTTGGTGACAGAAGCATTTCTTAGCATAGTGCAAACAATGGATTTTGCTATCCCAGAATGTGGAGAGGCCACTAGCTTAGATTAAAACAGTATTCAACAAATTCATGGAAAATAAAGCTCCCAATGACTTTTGGTCATTATAGCTGCTGGTAAACAACAGGTGAGTAGTATCGCCCTAATTTTTGGAGAGGGGTTCTTGCCAACTTGTTAATAGTTTAAACTTGTAGACTTACCTAATTGCACAATCCAATACACATCTATTCAGAAGTAGTTCTGTGGGACTTTCTCTCAGGTATTGGGGCACAGGTTTGCAACCTCAAGCACTTTTCTTCCTTCAACGCCTTTAGCTAACAACACATTTTTAGAACTTTTCATGCTATCTTGTGATAAGCTACTTCTTAATTTCATTTCAGCAACACACAAGTTTAGCAAAGAGGTGAACTAATAACATCAATGCCATCTTTATAGACTCTGCTTAACATGTTGGCTTGCTTCTTTGTGTTGGGTTGAGTTGACCTTATGATGTGGTCAGTGAATGAGAAAACGATACATTTCTGAATTTGAATTCTGTCTCTGGATAGAGAAAATGCAGGAAAAGTTTGATGTAGTAAATCTAACATGGCAATTTAAACGTTTAATATGTGCACAAGGTAATGTAAAGCAAGTGAGCTACAGAATGTTCTTTTGGATAATTTATGAGGACTTATTTTTATTTATTATTCAGTGGAGAATTTAAACATTCCAGACTCTAATTCAAACTTTAAACTTTAAAAAAAATTAAAGCTTTACTACAACATAGTTTAGCCGAAGACGTTAGAAAAGAGACTTTTTATAGCCTTGGTGTGTGTTCAAATTACAGCTCCTGCCGGGTTGTTGATTTGGTTGTACTGCTAAACTCTGAAGAAGCTTGCTGCAATGTTGATGGTGTACAGAGAGGTTGCAATTCCAGCTGGATTTTCATATTCTAGAATAAATTTCATTTCAAGCGATCCACTTAAAGCCAAAGCAATCTGCTTAAAGCCAGGTAGTGTCCACATGCAAATCTCCTCATGCTTCTGATCTGTGGTTTAGCATGTCTATGAAAGCCTGAGAATCAGTTGCAGTAACCATCTTTTGTAAGACTGTGGAACGTTGCTCTATATACCTGCTTCTTAGGTGGAGAAAAGTAATTGTCTTGGGCAGCAGAATCCACAGGGGCAGTAGATCCCAATGTAGATCTTTATACCCTGCTTGTTTCTGATGTAGGTCTTCACCCCCCCCTTTCCTGGTGGGGACGGGGGTGCCAATTTATGGTTTTCCTCAGGTTCTCAAATGGAAGGGACTCTAAGAGTTATCTAGTTGTAACCTCCTACAATGCAGGAATCCTGCCAAGAGTCCCACATGATTTCCCCAACCTAAATTCCTCCTGAAGTGCCTATTAGTTTTGGAGGAAACAAAGGCCTGCATGGTAACTTTATTTCCCCTCTTCTTCAGTGACTAAAAGCAGTTTTGAGGCAGGGGGTTTAAGACTCCTCCAGGCATCCTTCATATTGATGCTTTGTGTTCATTAGGGTATCAGGGCACTTATGCATGATCTCACCTTCAAGACCTGCAAAAGTTTTGGAGTGGACATAGTGCATTGTTAGCAATCAGTCCCGTAACTTCTTGCTGAAATTCTGAAACTTTTATGTCTTTTTGGTTGTAAAAGAGTGCCGCTCCAGATGGCCATGATGTGATAGCATTGCGCAAGTATTGCAGAACAACTAATATACTCTGCTTTCCTCTTCATATTGTATAATATAGTAGAATGATGAGAGGGGGACAATCTTATATCAATCCATCACTGATGCACTAGTATTATTGCATCAATGGTGAGTTGCAGAATACACTCGCAAAAAGCCCCACACCAGTCTGGAGTGGCCCATGAGACTGATAAATGGCACATGGGAAGGATACATGTTCTCCTCTTTCTAGTCCTTGGATCCCTTCTAGATTGGGGCCTGCTGCAGCTTTCATTTTTAAAAAGAGAAAGACATTTTGCCCTTTGATTTACACTGGAATATGCAGAAACACAGATTAGACAACAGTCTGAAAATGCTTTGATTGTTATGCGACTCAATTAAAAATAAATAAATAGGAATATAGTTGAGCTTCAGTGCACCTGGACTGCTGAAAACGTAGCCAAAGATGCTATAATTATAGAGTTCTCGGCATTTAAAAAAGCAACCCAGGACACGGTGTGTTTTTTTGGCTTCGTAACTAAAACAGAGATTTGAAATCAGTTAAGACACTCTCTGTTTGCTGTGGTGAATGTACTTTGCACTAAACTTCAGCACCTGACCAATAAATTACAATGGCATTCTTTTTTATAGAGGAAGAATAATAATGTGAGCTGTGTTTTCACCCAGTCCGTAGTAAGTATCTTGTTTCTTTTTCCATTACCCGAAAATTCAGAATGAAGTAAAATGAGGTTTGGAAAATCATCAACCAAGAAAAGGGAATGTGTGCTTTTGGGGTTGTTGTTTTTTTGTAAAAATAAAAATGAGGTGCGAGTACTCATGTATTGATAAAAGTGTTGTGGGTGTTAGCAGAAATTCACTGCCATGGGCAGTAAAAAGAAAAGAAAAGAGGCACTGGTGTACACACACACACACACACACACACACACACACACACACACACGGTATTATTGATCTGGGCTCCGTCTTAGGGTTAGTGCAACAGTAGCTATTAAAAATTTTGCTCTAATGATTCCTTCAGTCTATGTTGCATCACAAAGAAGTCTGAGTGTCATATGAGAAGCAAGGAAGCTTGTGCCGCATGATGCTGCATGAAATATACTCGGTCGAGAGTGGATTTCATGCTCTTTATTCAGCTCATAGTGGTGAGGAGGAATGAATGTTTCCCCAAAGTATCTGCTTTATATACATTATTTACACAATGGGCTGCACGTGATTGGCTAATTCCGGGATTCTCCTGTAGGCCAATCAGGTTGTGGATTCGCTTCCAACTGGAGCTGGATTAGGTGGCTCCTGCAGACCAATCATACTGCTGCATTGTTCTAGGACCAATCAGACTGCTGCATTCTGAATCCTATTATTCTAGGACCAATCAGACTGCTGCATTTTGGATCCTATTCAACTCAGTACATAACACTGCATGATGGGGAGGCTGAGCAACAGCACATCTTAGGGTCGCAGATCCAAGTGCTTGTGGGGGAATGTGGGAGGGAGCATCCGCTGCCCCGAGGACTCATTTGCCAGTGTACTGTGGGAGGCTGCACCCAGTGGCATCTCATGTGATCCTTGGCTGGCAGATCACCAGTTTATGTGGTATGGGGTTAGCGGTATAGGGATATGCGGGCCTTCACTGCTTCCCAGTGGAAGAGGGCAGGCAGGGGCCCCTTGCAGGCATCTCTGTCCAAGCAGGTGAGCAAGGAGCCAGGAGCGAAGGGCAGGCCAGTGCTCCATTCGACTGTTATCATCAGTAGCTTGGGATGGCAAATGAGCTGCAAGGACAACCACTACTGCCCACTCTGTGCTGGGGGCTAGGATGGCAGCAAGGAAGAGGGGCCACCGGAGCAGGGCAGATGCTCCCAGGGCATCCTAATCCTTGCTACCAACCAGTAAGAGAAAGTGGGTGCTGGCTCCTTCCTTCTTAGCAGCTAAGGGCCCTCCTGGGCTGTTTGGATCCTAGCAACTCCTGCTCAGGGAGGCCAGGCACTCATGCCAGCCATGTCTTTGGTAAGGCTATTAACTTTCATGGCTTCCCTGATGCAAAAGACAATAGTCCACCAGCAAGCTTCATTCTAAAGCATAGGATCAAGGGCCAAAATGGATGTTTCATTGGGGTCAGCATCTTTTGAATGGTTAAAAAATGGGGTGGGAGGAAAAACCTTTCATGAAACTTCCTGCTTGCCGTCTCGTAATAACATCTTTCATTCTCTTAATATTGAAATTAGCTGTGTGTTGCTCCACATCCCAGTGACATTGTGCCTAGTCCTTCCTGACATATTCAGGGGGAGTCAAGCTTCAAACATTTTATTTAATGGTTAAAATCTGCACTGTAATATATACATATATATTTATACGTGTGTGTCTATATATCTATATCTGTGTGTGGTGGAAAGTGCATCTGTTGTAAAACCACAGCTGTATCTCTCTGCAGATACATATATTTCAGTGTGATATATTATGTTTTATAATTAAAATTTTATTGAATTTTAATATAAAAGCAAATACATACATTAAAAATTAAGTAGGGAACAAACATATATTGTATCAAGAGAATACAAGCTGTGGGTACGCTAGGACAACAACATCTAACCCATAAAAAACCACCCTGCTTTAGTTATAAAAGTACCTCTGTGGCAAGGAGTAAAGTGTGATATATTACTGAAGCTCCCTCCATTGTAAGTGGGGTGGGGGTTAAAATAAAACCACCACTTCATTTCTTCGTTCCTTTTAGCTTCCAGAATCTTTTCCAAGCAAAGCAAATGAGGACACAAGACAGCCAATCTACATTCTCTTGCTTTTTGACTTTATTTTGCTGGGCAGGGATTTAGACAAGACTGGTCCCCCTTAGAGACTATAAGGTGCCATAGTAAAAATCATAATAGAGTGGCACACATGGACTGGAGAGAGTTTTCAGCTCAGGCAAATAGCGTATCTGCCAACCTAACCTACCTTGCAATATGTTTGTGAAGATAAAACCAGGGATAACTCAATGGGTGTTTCCCTGAGTTCCTTGGGACGGCAGGAAGGGTAAAAGGGTGAAAAGCAGTAATTCCAGCCATGTGAGTGAACACATGAAGGGCTGTTATGGAATAAGTATACATGAGAGTGTGCTCTCGGTTCTCCCTTTGCTATTCTGGCTTGAATTCTTTCTGTTTTGAATTCAACCAGCAGCTCCTTGAACCTTCAGTCACCTGACGTCACGTGCTGTCAGGTGATCAACAGGTGGCTGGTTCTGCCCACCTGCTAAAATGGCCTATGTGGGGAGGGGTTGGCAACTTCTCAAGTTGAGCTCCCAGCCAGATCTAATTCCCCACCCTTGCACTGGAGGATGTCAACAATAGGATGACTTACATCCTTATTAGGTATTTGTTGTTGTGGAGCATGGAAGGATGATTAGCAAACTTGTACGCAGTTGTCAGCTGGGGGTAGGGGAGGTTTTTTAGGACTTCAGTTGGCAGGAGTGGGGAGGGGGGGCAGGCTGAAGCTGTGCAATGCAGACACTGTGCTTGGAGTGTGGCTTGCACCCCTCAGTGGAGATGCAGGCCAATAACCTTAAGGCATCACAGGCTAATGACATTCTGTCTGCTCTCCAGACACCTTGTGAATAATTTGACATACTGTACTTTGCTCCATAACTCATTTATTGCACTTAAATGAGACTTCTCATGAGTACTGTGGAACAGAAAGGAATAAATGCTCCACTACTTTATTACCAAAATAGGTAAACATGCAGATGGGGATAGCAGGCATGGCATTATGGTTAAAGAGTTCAAGTTGGTTATTGTATACAGTAGGGGTGTGGAATCTGTGGCCTCCAGATGTTATCGGATGCTATCATCCCCAGACAGCTTGGCCAATGGTCAGGGATGCTAGTATTTGTAGTTCAGCAACTTCTGGACCTATATACATCTCCCATCCCTGCTACAAACACTTACCTGGGAGTCAAAGATGCTTACCTTTCATAGGAATGTATGGAACTATACTGTTTGTTAATTAGATGACCCTTGGGGTCCCTATGAGTCTACTATTCTATTTATGATCACATATTTACCTTTTATAAAGTTTAAAATGTAGTTACAAATCAGGAACCACCGGGAATGGGATATTCCATTGATTAGCTGAAAGAAGTGTGTGATGACTCCAGAGTGCAAAAGATTTTCATCTTTAAGACAACAACATCAACAGTTTGACAACACAGCCTTCATGCACTTAATGTGGCCATTGTCCTTTAGCTTTTAACACACTTCCTCAATTAAGCTGTTCAGGGTTAGCACTTAAATAGATAACCCTGCTGCTACAAATTGATTTATTCCCTAGTGACAGCCAGAGCTGCTGACCAAATTGCTAGAGAGAAACTTTCCTTTTAATTTAGGGATGTGTCTGTCTGTCTGAACCTGGCTTTCAGTAGATTTGTTTAACTGCTTTTAAGAACACCCACCCACACCATGGATCTAATAAAAGTAAAATATGCCACTGAGATTAGGATGTCAGTCATCTAAATCCTGATTACGTTTCCTGATTTTCCAAATCCATTGCACCATCTTTAGTGTAGCTCTGTTTTTATGCCCCATAAGCACATATGTTAGTTAATTAAAACCCAGGAAAATCAAAAGATCCTTGCCTGGTGTGAAGAGGACATTCATGTAAAAGGTAGGTGAGTCTTTCCGAAGAGGTAGTCCCATAAATAGGGTGCTGAAACAAAGAAGCACTCTCCTCTGTGGCCAACTACCTCATTTGGGGTGACCTGACCAAGTGTCTCCAAATATGATCAAAATACACGGTGAGTCCTTTAAAAGAGGCCCCGTGGATACAGAGTACACATGTTCCACGGGGCCTCTTTTAAAAGACTCACCTGTATATGGGCAGGTTAATGTGGAAGCAGACATTCCTTTGGGTACCCAGGTCCCAAGCAGTGTAAGACTAAAGGGAAAGCTCTGCTGGGTCAGAGCAAATACTTGCCTAGCCTAGTTCCCCTTTTCACACAGTTACCAACTACATGTCTATGGCAAGTCCCTAAGCAGGACATTGTGTTACTAGATCTCTCCTGTACTTGTTCCCCAATGTCTGGTATTCAGAGGTATGCTGCCTCCTTGAATTTATCTCAAACTCTTCTAAAGCCATCCAAGTTGGTGGTCATCCCAACAGCTTGTGGTAGTGAATTCCTTTGCTTGACTACCAGTATGTGCTTTGTAAGCACCAGCACTATGAATAAGGCTCAGAAACAGGTTGGTAGTCAGTGGAGCTATTTCAGCACAGGTGTTCCAAATGTGTTTTGTCTGCAGTGTTAGGGCTGCCATCAAATGCATGTTGATCAGTAGTACAGTGGTACCTCTAGTTACAAACTTAATTTGTTCCGGAGGTCGGTTCTTAACCTGACGCTGTTCTTAACTAGAGGCGTGCTTTTGCTAATGGGGCCTCTTGCTGCCGCTGCACCACCGGCACACAATTTCTGTTCTCATCCTGGGGCAAAATTTTCAACTTGAGGTGACTCTTCCAGGTTAGTAGAATTTGTAACCTGAAGCGTTTGTAACCTGAGGTGTTTGTAACTCGAGGTACCACTGTGCTGCGACAAGGCTTGTGTAGGACCATGGACAGCTCCACACAGGCTTAGACTAGAGACTTCATAAGAGCATAACTCAGATGTTGCTTCAGCACAAGGCATGCTCAAAGTGAGGGTTAAATAGGAGCTGCAGCTCTATCTCATCTGCTAGTTCTGCCTTTGGTGAGAGGAACCTCTTCATTTAAAGGGGCCCAGCCTGCTATAAGAGTTCCCTACTCTGATAGAGTGGGGGAGACTGTAATCCTGCTAGGGCTTCTGAGCTGTAGTCCTCTGAGTCAGGGGTGGGCTATGTGACATCCTCAGTCTGGAGACATACTGGCACAACTGGCCCATTTTGCACAAGTGCTTCTGGCTGTTTATATACATCTGATGTTGTCTCTGAGTGCAGTTATTTTACCCACTTTGAATCCTCTGTAGAAGAGAAGCCTGACCCCTACGGTCTTGACATTCTGTGCTGCTGAAGCCACTTGGGCCTCTAGTGTCCAGGAAGGCTCAATAATCATACTATAACTGCAGACCTGATCCTTTAGGGGTAGTGGGATAGCACCCAGAACAGAACAGAACTTAAGCTTTTGGCCTTTATGCAGAGCATTATTAATTCTAAGCACCAATTAGCACTTACCTAAGTCATATATAAAAGAGTAATAAAGCTGGGTGTCATTAGCATATTGATGGCATCCCACTCCAAGCTACTTGATGATCTCGCTCAGTGGGTTTATGTTGAAGACCCTGAGCAGCAAGACAGAACCTTCTTACAGAAAGGCTGAAGGAGGTCAAAAAGTATTTATTTTATTTATTTATTACTATGTTTCTATTCTGTCTTTCCAAGGAGCTCAGCATAACATATATGATTCCCCCATCCCATTTTATCCTCACAACTCTCTGAGGTAGGTTAGGCTGAGAGATAGTGACTTGACCAAGGTCACCCAGTGCATTTCATGTCTGATTGAGGATTTGAAACTGAGTCTCCTGAATTATTTTTTTAAAAATGATGATGGTTTATAACATTTTGCAAACCTAAAGTCTGATCCTGTGAAGGAAAGCAACCACTGAGTTTTCTGGGCCCTAAATAATAGCAGATAATCTATGCAGAGAGGCTACTTAATTTCAATTACTTCATATGTTTGCATTACCTGCATAGAATCTCTGTGCTTTATTTACCACATGCTGAGTTTCTGAAACGTAGGCTCCACTAAAGTCAACAGTAGGTTTTCATGCTCCCTATATATAGCATGTAGGAAATATAAGCAGCAATTAAGCATCCAGCTTTACTGAAATAGATTTTAAATTTCAGTCTAATAGAAATAGTCCAAATGGGCTCATTATCAAGACAGAAGGTTTTGGCTTGCATATTATGCGTTCTGTGCATGAGCAGAAATCAACACTATTGTGCATGCCCTGTGTGTGGTGTTGCTGAGTGTTAACAACCAGCACCACCCCTGGATGTATCAGTACTACACTGGTTATGACTTTGGAGAATTAGAGGATCTGGGACCCAGATGAGTCTTTGGATACATGTGGAACACCATGTATGTTTCATTACCCAGTCTTTGGAAGCAATTGGATTATTATCATAAGGAGCCTCGAGCTAATAACATATGTCAAGATGGTCAAGATTCTACCCACCTTGGCCAATGTTGTTCAACTGTTACAGCTTGAAAAGATCATTGCGTTGTTTCTGCACCGGCTTACCCAAAGCCACCTAGCAGAGAATTTTGTAGGCTTTTCAAAAGACTTTAAGACCTTGCAGTTCCCTACTCAAGAATCCTCCAGGCACCACCTCACGTGGTCAGGACTGTGCGTCTGGACTCAAAGTGTTAGCATAAGGCCAGTGGTGGGAATTCTAAGTGGTTTGTGATCACAAGGATGTAGCAAAATAACTGCATCCTCTTAAGCAGAGTGAAATAGATTGAGCAACGAGGCAGGTAATAAGCAAGAGGGAATAGGAGAAGATATAATTAGAAATGACTGCATTTCTTAAGCTTGGGAAGAATGAGCAAGGAAATGGTTGGGGAAGACAGTACAGAAAGATCAGCACTGGCTGTCTTAGAAGAGGACGGTGTGTTGTTGTAATGAAGTAGAAAGGTGAAGATGTAAATAAATTATTTGGGTACCTATAATTACCGTTTGTGAATGTTCTCTGGAAGCTTGGAAAAAAACAGCCAGCTCTTTGTGTCAAGTTGGAAATGTCTGAGGCAGGGGAAAGAGTGAGGGAGGTGAAAACTATGCCGATAGTAAACTTGGGATTAAATATGAACAATCTATAAGTTAAATATTGGGATAATAAAAGATTTCATTAATGCTTGCTGCTGCCATTTAACAGTGATTGAATGCTGTTTGTGTACTAGGGTGTTGTGCATAGAACATGAAGCATGACATAAACAATGGTTGGATCCAGACTAAACCAGCTGTGCTAAATTCCCAATGAAGTCAGTGGAACTAAGGGCTTATTCACACTTATCTTTCACCCTGCTCTTTTCCAGGCACAGGTCCATGCTTAAAAGCTTTGTGTTGAAGCATTTTCTTTTTCTTTTTGCCCAACAGCTTTACCCCCACACAAAACAATCTATCCAGGAGCACCACAGAAGTAAGGTTAAGCATAACAAAAATCCTTCATGCCACCCAAAGGTAGTTTCGTTTCTTATAAATTGATGAATAATGGTAGGAAATAATGCAGGAGACATTTTCAGCACAGCACTAATTTCCAGTACATATATTCACCATACAAGGGAACAAAGATATTCCATTAAAGTCCTTCATATTGTCCTTCTGTTGCACCCTACCTTTCAAAATTAGATGTCTAGTTCTGATACCAAAATAGCCATACCTCACAGCAACCAGAAACAGTAATTCAATCCACACAGCATTTATTACTTACTCATAAACTTCAAAGCTATATAAATATATATAATTTGCTTTATAATTACTGGATGCAATTGACAAGTCAAGATTTTTCCATGTTTTAAGTAAGACAGCTTGTGAAAATGACAGTGAAGAAATGGCAATATGGTTCTATAAATTAAATTTGCTTTAGGAATATATTTTAGATTTTTAAAAACAAAACATCACTATGTTCAGAACTAACTTAACCATGCATTGTGCATGAATAATACTCTTGAGAATTTTTAAGGAAATAAAATTGTCCTGATAGTTCTATTCCCTTGGAATCTGTGAAGTTGTTTACTACTTTGCCAAGTAGGTGTAGTACACTGTCATTTCTGCTATAGTACTGTCTTTGCAGGTGTAAATGGAAGCTCAAGTGTGAGGCAATGGAGCATAAGACCTTAACATGCCTTAAAAGCTAATGAAAAGAATCTTTCAGCTCCCCCATCTCTTTTGACCAGTCTCTGTGTGAGACAGGACTTGAAAAGCACAAACACGAATCATTCCTTTCAAAGTATGATATATGAATCTCAAATTTAAAAAAATCACATGATGAGCTCTTATCATGGATGTCTCAGGTAGCATGGACTTGGACCTCAGTGCATTAGAACCATCTTTCTGAGTCTTGCCTTGTTTAACTTTTTTTTTTATGAACACAAGATACTACTTTTCTCCTTTCTACTGAACCTGTGTCAGGGTTCACCCTCCCTCCCTGTTCCTGTTGGACCTTTTAGCCTTGACCCTGTATACACCACCAAGGTATTTACTTGGACTATCTTGTCTGATCACACTTTCTCCATGTGTCAGCAACCAAATTAATGGTGTGGAGTTGGACATCCATCTAAAATATATCTGTATATAGGTGTACTTATACCATGTCCCAGCAGAATGCTGCCATTATTATTCATTGATACAAGCCAGGGGGTGGAAATTTATGGATTTCTAGATTCTAGTTCCCATTATCCCCAACCACTTCATCCACCCACCAGTCTTTGGATCCATGTCTATAACTCTAAAGTTCTGTTGAGAAATGAACTGAGTAACAATTTCAAGACCAAACGGAATATATATATTTGTGGGTGGCATCCCACTCAATTGTGCAACAGAAATCCACTTGTACAATAGGTTTCGCACCTCCAGCCTCCTGTACCCACCCAATCTGCTCTGGAGGGTCCCTCAGCACCCTGAAACTGCGTTTGGAGGTGTGCAGGGAACTGCAGGTGGGAGGAGAGCAAAGAGCAGCTCTGTTGCACAAGCAGATGCCTGCTCACACCACGCTGGATCTCATCTTTCATACATATTTGTGGTATCCTCATTTGTTAAAGGAAAATCATGATAAAATGACATTTGGCAGGCTGAACAAAATGCATAAGGTTAGTGTGGTAGAATGTTGCACATGTGGTCAGAACAAAGTGTGTTTTATGCACATATAATGGAACTGTTCAAGTATTAAAACTTTTTGGATAGAGATCAGTGGATATATTACGCAATACCGTCGGATCCAAAGGTGATCCTCTTAGAATTAAGATCTAGCAAGAACCTAAGACTATCTGTTAATTAAAAATACAACCACGATGTCAATTGCTTCCAAGCATGCCTGTTGACTCTATTTCTGTGACTTAACATGAGACACTAGATTGGTGAAATGGATAATCTGCATGCACTTTAGAAGAACTTTTAAGGGCTATGCTTATAAAGTATTGAATATGTCAATGCAACATTACAGCAGGTATGGCTAACTAGTGGCCCTCCAGATGTCATTGGATTCCACCTCCTATCAGCTTCACAGTATTTGGCATGGTCTAAACCACTGAGCCTCGGGCTTGCTGATCAGAAGGTCAGCGGTTCAAATCTGCATGGTGGGATGTGTTGGGAAACACGGAGGCCGATGCCCCTCCCCCAATGCAGTGCCGCCCAGGATGATTCATCACTCCTGTGTCCTGTCGCACTAATGTGACCCATAGCCAAGGACATGAGCACATGACACTAGCAGAGTTCAAACAGAAGCTGAGCCTTGAGGTGTGACATCCTGTTGCTCTGTCCCAGCTTCTGCCAGTGCAGAATAGTGCAAATAGGTACTGCTGCAGCAGGAAGGCCAACAGCATTTCCATGTGCTCTCTCTTCTGTCACAGTGTTCTGTTGTGCCAGAAGTGGTTTAGACAGGCTGGCCACGTGACCCGGAAAGCTGTCTATGGACAAATACTGGCTCTCTCAGCCTGAAGCGGGATGAGCGTCGCACCCCATAGTCGCCTTTGACTAGACTTAACCATCCAGGGGTCCTTTACCTTTTACCTTACCTACCTTATTTGTACTGATCATATATTGATATATGAAATAATACTTAAACATCAAGTTTCCAAAATGAGGAAAGCACTGGTAGTCTAAAAAGTGTGACTTTGAAAGTAAAACTTAAAGTAAAATTCCAAGGTAGAGATCAAAAAGAATTAGCCTTAGGAATTAGTTAGGAAGTCATTGTATTCAGTGGGGCTCCCTCCTTAGGTTATGTGTACAAAGGGTTGCAGGATTGGTTTAACAAGCATTTTAATTTATTCTTCTTTTTCATCTTTGTCTTCATCTTCTTCTTCATCTAGGAAGGTTATTTTCTGCTCTCTAACAAAGAATTGAGGGATGCGGGTGGCGCTGTGGGTAAAACCTCAGTGCCTCTTAGCACCTCGCCAGATTACAATTTCAAGGATTCTTTGTGGTAGTAGTGGTGGTGGTGGAGGGGGGAGAGTGCATCTTCTTGAGTTTTCCTAATCCACAGACTACAACGCATGCTTTCGTTTGTAGGGAGAACATTCAACCCCGGAATACATCATTCCGGATTCCACAATAAATGTAAAGTTGCTCTTTCCTTGCACTGATTTCCACACACACACACACACACCCCACCTCAAACAGGCAAAATGAAAAGTGTTAAGTTATAACAAGAAAGGAAATATCAGCCTGTGAGACAATGGGGCGTCTGTGGAGATGGCGCTGGCAGCTCTCTAAGATGTGTTTACAGCCACTCCTGTGTCATTCAACCTGCTGTTGCTTTCTTCAAATTCTCCGCTACCGCCCCTGTCTCGAGCAACTTTTCTGTCCTTCCCTATCAAGCCATGTAGACCTCCACCCTTTAGGCTGCCACTGAAGGGGATTAACACAGCACAATCAGGAACATCAAACGCCTGTACATTTGTTCACTGGGGGAGCTGGAGGTTCAGCGAAGGAACGTTCGGTCTGATATCTTTACCTTCCTGACTATGTTCAGACATTAAGGAGGGACAATGCATTTTTATCCGTTAATTAGAAACCTGAGCCAGTAGGAGCTCACACTGGCGGGCTGCTTTCGGCTTTTGAAAGTGCAAAGAAATAGTGGTCCCAGCTGCTGTACACTGGCCCCAATCACTCAGACTAGCCAGCAGAGTGAAGCCCTCCTCCCTTCAAACTGCCTATCTTTGATCTCATCAATATCAAACTAGTTAAAGCCTCAGTAGGATGGTAAGCAGGCAGCAGGCACCACAGTAGTTAGTGGTGGCATGTGGTTCAGGGCAAGCACCTTATCTCTGTGCAGTAACATCAGCCTCCGATCTGCAGCACGACATCAAGGCAGGTCCGACTGACTGGCGCGTTAATTAGGAGGCTGAAATTATAATATTATGTTAAAGAACAAAGAGTCTCCAAAGGAAAAAAAATATGTGCTGCATATCTGACAAAGATAAATTGGATTATTCAAAATATTCCTGATGAAATGTTACATTTTGCAACTAATTATCAATCTGTTTTATCTCCAGACCAGCTGGGCATTTTTTTCCCCATGCAGGCAAGACCTGCCTTGCCAATGATCTTAGGATGTCACTGTAGCGTTTACATCTTTTATTTTAAGATTTAAATAACTAGGAAGTAGCTCATATAATTCACTGCTGAGAAGAAAGGGTAGTTAGTTGAATTCTTTCCAAAGTGATCTTCTCCTAATGAACTTCTGTGGACTGTGAGTAATGAGGCTTTATTGAAATAATGCTTTAGAAAAGGTTTTGTCATGTAATTTTAAAAGAATGACCAATGTTTAATACATTTAAAACATCTTTATTCTATACTGCCTCACGGAGAATTAAAATTAGAGGGTGGAGGGGTTGGGTCAAAATTTTGCACTGTAGTTGTGCATCGCCAGTTTCTTTAAAAAATAAAGTCAACAGAGATAAGGGAAACTTTATAATTAGTTGCAAAAGGTTTGTTGATGTAATGTATCAGACAGAGAATGACTGCATAGTGTTCTTTCTGTCTCTGCTTAATTGCAGTTCATAATCTATATGGAAATAGACAATTCATTCTATATTCTCTCAGATACTGCCTACAGAGCTATGTGAACACAAAGGTATGCTGCCTTCATTGTAACTTTTGTGATCAAGGACATCTATAACACACACACACACACACACACACACACACGCTTAAAATACTATTGGTGGACTTAATTCTGTGGAGGATTTATGGTCATGTTAAAATGTCATAATAGGAAACCAATTTAGTTGAAACACCCACCCACCCATGCCCCCTGAAAAGAGGTGTCAGGACTCACCATGAATGCCTCCCTTGTTCTCTTAGAACTGCAATGGCGTCCACCCATGAGGTGTTCGAACTGAGTTCTGGCTGAAAAAAGCCCCTAAATATTAGGCATACTGGGTTGGATCCTAAGGGGTGTTTGTGTGAACAGGAGGCACCTCTATTCACCCAAGGGGCTTCTCTGAATCTGTGAGTTGCCTTTTCCAGCTGAAGCCCTTTATACCACGTGCCATGACATTCTGCTAGCACAGGCATAGGCAAACTCAGCCCTCCAGATGTTTTGAGACTAAAATTCCCATCATCCCTGACCACTGGTCCTGTTAGCTAGGGATGATAGGAGTTGTAGTCCCAAAGCATCTGGAGGGCTGAGGTTGCCTATGCCTGTGTTAGCAGGTCACCCAGCATATTATCTTGTGCCCCTTCTAGACTTTGGCTACATTCAGACAACCCTTTTTTCTACTTTCCTGACGTTTCCTTACCTGATAATCTATGCGTTTTATGTTATCATTCCTATGATATAAAAGCCACTTGGGGAAATCTAGCAGATTCTAGTGGATGTTTACTGCTAATTTCTGTGTGAGTTGCTTCCAGAAAAAAATCAATTTCCAACTCTGTTAACCAGGAAAATTCAAGGATTTCCCATGGTTTTCAGTGAAGGACATCACCACCACTCATGTGACAAAATTTGGGCCGGTATTCTGGCATACATTTATTTCCTTCCATTTTCATGGGGGAAATAATGGGGGAACAGAAGCTTGCATGTGCATACAAGGTGGCGGCGAGGTGTCCAATAACACCTGCTGTTGTGTCATACCACACCTGTAGGTACGAATGAAATTTAGTGTGACATGGCAGTATATCGATTAAAAAGCCACAGTTCCATAATGTAACAGGCAATGCAGTGTAAGAGTAGTGCACGAAACTGGGACAGCATTATAGCTAATGCAAAAAACCTGATGTGTGAATACAACTTGTCCCAAATGTATGACACTATGTAATAAATATGGAAGAATACATAATTTATTTTTTAAGGCTTTATTCAGTTGGAAGAAGTGTAATCATATTGAGATGGAAATTGTTTAGGACTGTGTTGTCATTGTCTTTCAATACCCAACTTTAGGAAGGTTGTGAGCAGTGCTATTTTTTTAGAAAAAGAGGTGCCAGAGCTCACCATGAACTTCTCCCTTGCTCTCTTAGAATCGCGATGACACCCAACTGACAGTTGCCAGAGCTGAGCTCCGGTTGAAAACCTCCCCGGCTTGTGAGCTACATTTACTTTAGGGTTTGACCACAATGAAGGGATGCGGGTGGCACTGTGGATTAAACCACAGAGCCTAGGACTTTGCCGATCAGAAGGTCAGCGGTTCAAATCCCCGCAACGGGGTGAGCTCCCGTTGCTCGGTCCTCCTCCTGCCAACCTAGCAGTTTGAAAGCACGGCAAAGTGCAAGTAGATAAATAGGTACCGCTCCGGCAGGAAGGTAAACAGCGTTTCTGTGCATTGCTCTGGTTCGCCAGAAGCTGCTTAGTCATGCTGGCCACATGACCTGGAAGCTGTATACTGGCTCCTTCGGCCAGTAAAGCAAGATGAGCGCCGCAACCCCAGAGTTGGTCACGACTGGACCTAATGGTCAGGGGTCCCTTTACTTTTACCTTGACCACAGCGATAAAAGAACTTAGGGCTTCTCTATGAGAACCAAGGGCCCTCATACAAAAAAGAAACACACACACAGAAATTGGAATTGTTGAGGTTACATAACA
This sequence comes from Podarcis vaucheri, assembly GCF_965113315.1. Classification (NCBI taxonomy): domain Eukaryota; kingdom Metazoa; phylum Chordata; class Lepidosauria; order Squamata; family Lacertidae; genus Podarcis; species Podarcis vaucheri. The sequence goes on from NC_138763.1 coordinate 60,241,954, forward strand.
TCTGCTTTTCCAATGGAAACTGATGACATTGCTTCCTTTGTATTTTCAAGAAACCTAAATCTATTTCTTAACTAGGAACCCAGATGCCTCTAGAACCCATGATGTCCCACTTGCAGAAAGCTTCTGGTTGTTTAATGTACTTCAATACCATATAAAGTTAAATGAATCCCTGAAAGCTTCTAACACTATTAATCATCAAGAATTATTTCACACTTATATGACTTGAAAATGCAAGCCAAATATTTTCCAGGGAGATTTCAGCCATTCAAGCCAGGATTGATTTTTTTTAATGGCTAGTTTTGGCTACATACCTTACTGTCTATTGAGCTAAAATCAGTATGTTCATTGGTCATCATATGGATTGAGCTGTTTATTTTATTCGGAGTCTGAGTGAGGTGCTGCTAGTTCCTAGCTTATGGACAACACAGATATAAAAGAGGAGTGGGAGGCAGTATAGGATTTTACAATGAGATTAAATTTAAGAACAGGATTAAAACAGGAATGAAGACATAGTTAAGTTGACCTCTCTCTAAGGTACGTTAAACGACAGCATTTTCTTGGGCTGAGCTCAAACATTTTGTTTTTCATGGGATAAACTACAGCTCTTGCTAGATTGCTTAAACATGTGGACATTCCGTTCTGGATCAGTTACTGCACATCACTTCCAATTATTGTTTCTCCTAATTAACTTACACAGGTAGGAGAGCTGGGAGTGGCAATCTTATTAAACTTTGCTTTCACTTGTTAAATGATAATTAGAATGATCCAAGGCTCTATGGGGTGCTGCCAGTGAATAATGGATCCCCCATTGTCTGGTTGAACATTCCCCAACTTGTAGAATAGGGGAATGTCTGAATGTGAGAAACTTTGGGTGTTAATACTGGACTCATTTGAAAGCAGCAAACAGAGCAGCAGCAGCAGCAGCAGCAGCAGCAGCAGCAATCCCTTATTAACTATAGTCCTAAAATGGTGGCCTCCATACCCTGGATTTCTAAACCTGTTGTGGCAAAAGTTTCTCCCCCTGACAATTCTCCACCAAAGGATGAGAAGAGAAATTGCACTCGAAAATTATCAGAGGCAAGAGGAAATTTTAGTTAATTTCTCAAGGCAGGATATAGGGCTCTGATCTGCTTATGTTTTAAGATGGCCGACTGATGTTTGTGAATGTCTATATAGGCCTAGAACTGAGCCAGACCTGGAGCAGATTGGGGCTATGGGTTGTGTGATCCCTCTGGGAACTGTAGTACCATTCCCTGCTATCTTCAGTGGTGGTTGGTACAAGATAGCTGACATGAGACCAGCAGCTTTCTCCACTTGCAAATTGCCCCAGTGGCTCTAGGAGTAAGACCTGCTGAGCTTTGTCCTGGCTTGAGACTCACAGTGCATTAAACCACCATGACCCCAGTACCTCTTGCCTGGGCAGTCACAGGTTGTTCAGATCCCATCAGTGTGTTTAGGATTCTTTTGCCCCATGATTCATCGCTTTGCCCCTGTGAATGCATCCTGAGCAGTGAGCCCTCTTTCAGATCGCCTTCAGCTCTCTGTAAAATAATTGGCCATCACCAGCCCTGTGCCTCTTCTGCCTCATTCAGCAAGGCTGTAGAATTGCCTGGCCGTTATCATCATATACTCTCCGGATTCCCTTGACAATGTTTGCTCCTTCTTTATGAATTCTATCTAATCTGTGTACACACTATCTTTAGAGCATATTCGAAGCACGTTTCCCCCTTCAAAGAATTTTGGGCACTGTCGTTTGTTAAGAGTTGCTGGGAATTGCAACTGTGTAAGGGGTGAACTACAGTACCCAGAATTCTCTGAGGGGAAAAACGTGCTTTGAATGTGCTTTAAAGGTACAGCCTCTCTTTCTTACTCACTTAACTTCCTCTGGTCTCCTCAGAATCCCTACAGTTGCCTTCTTGAATTCCTCACATACAAATACTTCTAGGCTTTTTGGTCAGTGTTATCATTTTTGGGGGTGGGTGGGGTGGCTTCAAGCTAATAATTAATTTACGTGACTTCTTCCGTCACATCAGATAGCGCTGGCCCTGAGAATTTTCCAGCTCCTATTGAAACATATGGTGAGAAAGACTGGAGAGCGGCATGAGAGTTGCACATAAGTCTTTTGTTTAAATGTTTCATACTGTGTGTTTAAATAGTAATGGTTAGCAAAGAACTTTGATGAGGCAAAGGGCTAATTGGATTTTCTTGTTCTATAATTAAAAGGGTATATATTACATCCATATTAATACCAACAGCGCTCATCGTGATAAATGTTATTACAATGAATAACAAAGGCATCGGCAGCGATTGGTCACTTAGTTTAAAGGGTAGCTGAAGTCATTAAATTGCTTGCCAGAGGGCTTATGAAAGCTTCTTGGATCATTGGGACTAGGCTTTCTGCCACTGGCCTGAATACTAAGGTTTGCCCTTACAAAGTGAGAACAGGTAGTCTGATCCCACTCCTTTATAATTCCTTTGCTGATAGCTAGCTCATTTGAACAAGAAGTGAATTCTATTGTACATGACAATCATCAGATTAGAGAGTCAAGTTCATGAGAAATGGTCTAACGTGTCTTGTTCTACATAGAAGTTGCGCCCTCTGATATCTGACAAATTACAGCTGCTTCCATGGCAAAAAGCAACAGCCCAATGTGCTAAGTGTTCATAGAATCATAGAACTGTAGAGGGACCATGAGGGTCATCTAGCCCAACCCCCTAGCAATGCAGAAATATTTTGCCCAACGTGGGGCTTGAACCCAAGACTCTGAGATTAAAAGTCTCATGTTCTACTCTACTGAGTTTTTTAAATTGACATTTTTCAGAAGCACATACAGTGTTGTTCCAAAACGTAGAGTTGGAATTAGGGGAGAGGAATGGTTGGTATGTCCTAGTAATTAATATTGAAAAAGAAAGTTATTGCAAGATCATCATAGCTGCCTGGAACTTGCATCTTCTGACATGGAAGGCCTATTTCTTAATACAGTGGTACCTCGGGTTACAGATGCTTCAGGTTACAGATGCTTCAGGTTACAGACTCCGCTAACCCATAATAGTAAATCAGGTTCAGGATGAGAACAGAAATCATGCAGCGGTGGCAGGAGGCCCCATTAGCTAAAGTGGTACCTCAGCTTAAGAACAGTTTCAGGATAAGAGCAGACCTCCAGAACAAATTAAGTTCTTAACCTGAGGTACCACTGTACTACACATGTGAAGCAGGCTGTTCCCCCCCCCCAAGTCATGGGGAATATATTTTGTGCATGCTCAGAAGCTTTGATCCTGCACCGAAAGAGGTCTCAATACTGACTGTAAATGTTTTCCTTGAATTTTGGCTCAAGTTAAGTACTATATCTTTATGTGAAAGAGATATCTGTTAAGTAAAAGATTGCCTCCTGTCCCAGAGCACTGCAACTCCTGGATGCCACTTGTCCCAGTAACCTTAAATCCATACACCATGAACTACTATATCTAAAAAATTCTGTAGTTGTCACCACCACAACAAGCAGACTCACATTTCTGTAGTGTAGAGAACACCTCTGAACATGTCAGCGCACTGTTTTGAAGTTTGCAAGGTGAGGAAGTGAGTAACAAAACTGGATACTTCATAAATAAAAAGGGAAATGAAGACAAGCAAAGGAATTTCAAACGGCACATTATCTTTGTCTGCTCATTCACTAACTTATCTGGCTGCGTCTAGACTGTGCCAAAACTGGCCCCCAAATTGGTGAAAGGTCCATTCTGTACTGAACAACTTAGACAGTCAGAGGAAGGAAGAGAAAAGATTTGGTTCAGAGCTGGTTCTACCATTAGGCCTCAGGCACCAAATGCTAGTAGGGCAAGCAGTGCTCCCTAAGCTACCGCTGTGAGAATGGAGCCCACAACAGTGTTCAAGTAAGATTTAGCGATTTCTACCAGCTTTTCCCACTGGATTACTGCAAATAGTGAAATGCTTGGTACCAGGTTTTCATTTTTCTTTTAAACCTTGTATGGTTCTAAAAATTATTTAATGTTTTGATTAAGGGTCTTTCAACTTGGCTATCCAGTGGGTAGTGACTGCTTTAAAAAAAAGCTTGATTCTTTGGCTGTGATCTACCATGCCACATGCAAGAGTGGCTAAGAGTAGAGAAATTATGACCAGTCACAGGCATAGAGCAGACACACACAATGTCCTGCTTTCAAAGCTTGCCTTGTGGCTACCATGGCTTATGGTCAATGGCCTTATGAATTAGCCCCAAATTAGCACAGCTGGGAGGTATGAGAAGGCTTTGCATGTACGTAAGGGAAAAAGAAAAAAGATATTAAGGGTAATGAAAAAAAAACCCCACACCACTCCTCAGTTTGAAGTGTCTCCTCATTTTCTTTGAGCTGCAGATTTTGCTATGAAGAACTGCAACATTAATTTTGACCTTTTCTACAATGCAGATTCTAATTACTTGAGCATATGGTATTCCTGAAATAGTAGTACTATAAACAATTATAATTGAAGATCTCATGGTAGTATATTATACATTTTTTTTATAAAAAAATCAGCTCCACAGGATTCCTACAGCACAGTTTGAGAAGAGAAGGCAAACTCCTCTCTAATGGTCTTGCAGCTGGACCCCCGCCTCTTCTTGTTTGATGTTTATTTGGAGCTGATTTATACATTCATAAAAAGCTTGGGGTGATGCTTTTCTGGACTGGATCACTTGGAAACGAAAGTTTCTAAATGCTGAATACTTCCATTGCACATAGAAAACCAAGGCTGCAGTACTACCCCTACTTACCAGGGAGTAAGTGCCGCTGAATTCAATGGGACTTACATTTTCCCTGTCAAATATGTGTTTTGCTAAGTTTTTAATATGATTTCACTTCCTAAAACACCTAGTTCTTCTATGCGGTGCTTTTGATAGGGTGGAGTAGCAAGGAATGAAATAAAATTTTAAAAGAAGATAGAGCATTTATTGTATAAACTGTTGCAATCAGTTGATTTTTAAAGCTTTCTTTTACAGTAATGATGCTATGGCAACACCTTTTAAACAAGGATTAGCTTAGCTGTTGCTAAGTCTGAGTGTCCTAGACTTTAACTAAATCCCGGCAACAACAACAACAACAACCACAACCACAACAACAACACACACACACACACACACTTTTGCAACAGAGAAATTATTTGTTGCATGAATTTTCAAGGATGTTTCTAGCAGAATAGAGTTGGGGGCTGACACAAGAGCTCAGAGGAACACAATAGGAACTCAGTGAAGAGATTAGACAATATTCGTTCAAGGTGTAGTCTTTTGCATTTGACGGTAGCTGAAATCTTCAAATAATCTTCAAACAAATAATAATAATACCCAGGTTTGGCTTCTCTCCCCCCCACCCCCCTTCTTGTCCACATTAAAATGATTGGAAATTCTTGTCTGCTTGAATACACCTAAAATATTCAAGCTAATTTAAACTAATTTAAAGTTTTATTTCAAGCCTGGCACAAATGGCTCTTCAACTAATGAAAGAGAATCAAAATACATTTATTCTGTGACCACATTTTGTTTCGAAAGTCATCATAACCTTGGAATGTACCCTACTGTGTGGAAAACAGGAGTTCAGTATTATTACTCCAGCTTTCTCCCACCAGAAGAACTCTTTATGGTCCAGCTTTTCATTCTCTTGTGTCCAGATTTAGGTAGTTTATGTTTCTTTATGCTGGTGAAGTCAGCCAAAGGGGACTATGAAGGATCCATTAATTAGATGAAGCGTCTCTAGGTCAAATTCAGTGCTAAATGAATGGGTCACCGCTGAATTGAAGTCGGAGAAATTGCACCTTCTAAATACCCGCATATGTAAAGCTCCTTACTGTGTTAGGAAGTCGCAACCACCGTTCCAAAACAGAGCTCCCTTTACATTCAGCAGGTCTGCAATAGTTAATCTTCTTCCCAAATAGATAAGAAAATATAAAAGAGAGGACATAATTCTCCTTTGGTTATTGCTAATAGTTTGTACTTGTTATATAAAGCTTTAACCCTTAGCATACTATTACCCATAAATGTTGTCTCTTGGCACAGAATTAATATAGTGTCTACATTTCACATAGCTATGGTTTTTAAAATAGAGTTCTGACATATTTTCTGTCTTTTTACATTTTGGTTTGTGCACCTCTTTCCTAGGATCTGGTTTTTAGTTAAGTGGAAATAATTATGATGCAATAATAATACACTGCACACTAAAGAACACATCAAAGCATTTATTTGCAACTTCCAAAAGAGAGTTTATGAATATTACTTTACTTTGGATTATTATCAGTCTCTTTTTTTCCCCCAGTGCGAGAATTGGGCTTTAACATTAGTGGTCAATCAAGTGCTTTATTCTCAGGAGGAGGTGGAAAAATCACTTGAAAATGGCTGGAAAAAATCGTGGTTCCAGAAGGAGTTTTGAAAAGGTGGACTCAAGGTCAGTAAAGTGCTAAATGCTGTTTCTGACTCTTGTCAATCCCTTGGTGATCCAGTTCATGCTGCTCGTTGATTAGACCAAACTGAGTTGACTACTTTAAAGATGACTTGCACTGGGCAAAAGTGCATCTCTCAGACTCATATATAGGGGCAGCTGGAATCTATTTCTTGAGATTGCCCAAGGAGGAAAAATGACATGCTTGATGTTTTATATTTTGCTCAAATCCTAAAAAACCTTGTCATATGATTTTTTTAAAAAAAATAATTAAACAAAAAGAGCACTATATTTTCCAAGGTTCAGTAGTAAGATGGGAGATAACCATAGCATGTACCACTCTGGCGAGGCAGGCCACAGGTGGGTAGGGTCTCAGCTGGCGTACCAGGTGGAGCTGGTAGACAGCTGCCTTTGGCACAGATGTAGGGGGCTGGATTGAAGTCCATGGTGGTGGACAAGGGGGACTTTAGCTCCCTCTGCAGATTCAAACTGGCTTGGGCTTCTTGCGTCAGCCATTGGCACTGGGAGCACTGGGAGAAAACCACTTTCCTATCTACACTGGAGCTTTCCCATTTTGTTTTTTTCTAGCTTAAAATAGGGGTCAATACGCCTTGCCAGGAGTCAATTATCTTCTCTCTTTTTTTGCATCCATTGAGAGAATGTCAATGTCCCACCCCTTTCAGCTTGCTTTTCTTTCTCCTTCCTGCGCCGGTTTTCCCCTCCCCCCCTTATACCAAGACAAAAAGAGAGAAAGCAAGACATTGCTTTCCCAGTGGGCTCTGGTTCAAAAAACAAAAATCAGATCCAGTAAAGTTAAAATAAATCCACTTGAATTTCCTTAATATTTCATGGGGATTACCAAAAAACACCAGCATTTGCTTTTATTTTTGAATTTATATGCCAGCATTTTCTCTAAGGGGTGATAATCACTTAACAAAGTATATCTCTCTATGAAAGAAAAGACAGTACAAGTGGAATTGATGATAAAATAGACCGATTGTCAATTAAACAATTATGACTTTCTAAACGGTGTGGGGAGGGGTTATTGTGTGTTAATATGGTGTGCATTTATGTGTTTTTGTATTGTAAACTGCCTTGTGATGAAGGGCAGTATAGAAATTTAATAAATAATAATGCTAATAACTGGCCCTACCATTAGGCAAAGTGAGGGGCCTGGCTCAAGCAGCTGAGTTTGAGTATCATGAAAGGACAGCAAATGGTTAGTTATTTACTATATTATTGTTTCATTCTTACTGTTGCAGAAGGAAGAGATGCATATGGGATTTTTGCCTTGGGGCCAAAATAATTTGGCTGGCCTTGGGAACTTGGGGAAGTGGGGCTTGATCCCGAGGTCACTTCCACTGGTAATATACTCACCCAGACCCTCAGAAAGCTAAACAAACTGTCCAGGTTTATAAGGCTCAGTTGAGGTTGGTGGATAAAAGAAAAAGGTGGGCAGTTAAGTCTCCCGTCATGGGCTTGCTCTGGGAGAAAACTTACCAAATGCAGCTGTTCAATCCTTTTTGAACCATTTCAGCTAAGAAGGTTTTGAAATGTACTTGTCTCAGCAGTCTTTTTTTATTATTTTGGTATCTGTAAAGTTGCACGCATATTTATGGGATTTCTAATAAAGGAATAAGAACCAGATGATGCCATTGAAAGGTTCGTCCAGATGTGTTGCCCGGATTCACAGTGACATCATCGTTGTACCTGGAGGGAGCAGTAATCAAAGGCTGGGCTTGCGGATTAGGGTTAAAGTGAGAGATATGATTGTTGCATCTGAGATGTGATCCTAAAATGTAAGGGGGAAAAAGTTTTTTTAATGCTAAGGGTTCAAGGAATATGGCAAGATTGGGAAAACTGTCTGGATGCTTTCCACAACAAATATAAATCTTTAAAAAAAGATTGCTAAAGAAATATAAAAAGGAGACCAGCATTGCATCTAACAGAATGGAATGGTTTGGGCGGCTGCCCTTTTATAACCTTTAAACATCCTTAGATTTGCTGATGCTGTCTTATGTATATCCAGCGCAGTGGTGCAAAGATCCCTCCAGCGCCCCCCCCCCCCGTTTCCCAGAGTTGCCGACATTTTTATGGTGCTGCCAGCAGCTTTGTGGGGCTGGAGGAGGTGGGCAGCAGAGGGCTGGAGAGCGGCTCCTCCGGCGGGGAAGAGGCGGATGCTCCAGGTGCGATGCTGCTTCAGTGAGGTGGGCGACAGCTGTGAGCTGATGCCGGGAGGCGCCGCACCCAGCCTCCACCTCTTCCCTGGCGCTCTCCAGAACTTGGCGCTCCGCCGCCCCGCGCCACTTGCCTCTATGGGCAAGACACCCCTGCCTCTAGTGCAGAAGGGAGGAACCACAGGCCTGAGATCTAAATCCTCAGTATTCACCAAACATTGACTCTGCACTGTGCCATATTCAAGTGCTTTTGTTTTGCTGGATTGTGTCCTTGATAATGCCTCTTTCTTGCCTCATTGGGGCAAGAAGAGGCAGGTGGATCTGTGTGTATGTAGATACCGCTGAACTCAGCATGGCTGGAATGTAGCCTAATGTACAAAGGCGGCAGTCACGTCCCCCCCCCTTTTTAAAAAAATCTGGCCTCACCCTCTGTTGGCTCATGTAAGGCTGCTCACAAGAAAGTACAGCCACAAGAGAATACCAGATAGATAGATAGACAGATAGATAGATAGATAGATAGAGGATAGACGGAGTATGTTAGTTGGAATAAAAAATTGCACAGAAATTTGCGGTAAAATGGTGATGAATTTTCATGAGGACTAAAAATGAAAATAAAAAATGTGAAAATATGGAGAACTGAATTTAAGATTGGAAAAATGAGAGAAACTCAGATTGACATACTTGCTCAAAACGAATAGGAGATAATGAAATTTAAATTGCATCTACTGAAAAATTAGGAGGGTAGGGCCGGTGTGCAGAATGAAATCTCATCATTCTTCCTGAGCATGTGGTTCTTCTATCTAGAGTAGGATGGCCAAGAGTAGGATTTAGCCCTGGGGGAGTTCTTCCCTCTCCCATTTGCTGCAGCACCCTATGTACTGGGCTTAACTTCAAATAAAGATGGTTACGTTGGGGCTCTTAAGTGTTTAACAGTACCCTTAAATACTATAGAAATCAACGGCATTAAAGTAAACCTTCGTTAGGCTGCGTTGTATACAGAATAATTGACGGAAATGATGTGTAACTGAAGAGATGTACTGATCAGTGTTGTGCATTTGAAGTTGAGAAGAGGATTTTGCAACTGATTTTATATTAAAGAATTTCTTGTCGTTTCTTCAAATACATGTAGTTTAGATAATGGTTCTGATATTTGTACTGTGCATACTAAACCCCTGGTTAAAAGGACCTACATGAAAAATGTGATTCCCTCCAAATGTTCAAAGATTGCATGCCAAATTAATTAAGGCAAGACGCTTCAGATTTAATTCAGAGGGGGGTCTGGATTATACTTTACATTCTTACTTAAAGTTTGATCAGAGCTAATGGCGTCCCTTGATTGTAACATAAGGAAGAGTGTATGGCATATAGAGCTGGTGACAAAAATGATGAGTCCATTGCTCTGGTTTGATTTAATGAGAAATGGTATTATTTTCACTACTAAAAGAGAACAAAACTGTGTTTCCCTCAAACACCCAGTGTATATTTTTATACCGTATTGAGCTTTTGGAATGATTTAGCTAGTCCTATGCCAAAATCAATTGCCTGCCAAATTATGCATTAATTCAGTACAGAACTATATAGTTCAACAAAGGAAGAAGAAAAAACCTCCATAGCAATACCTTTCATTTACCTGTGCTCTAATTACAGACTATCCTACAACTTATTAGTTAGAAATATTTGCATCCCAAACTGAGTTCAATAATTGTTTTAAGGCACACAAAAAGTTAACAACAGGAAAAATACAATCTGCAGCCTTGTTTACTGGTTCTGGATGTCGAAAGGTTAAACCTCTTCCAGGAAATTCAATCCTATTTTTATATATGTATATATTCCCTGCAGTACAGAGCAGTTAGCTTTCCTCCATTTCTCTGTGCATGTGGGTGTGCAGAAAATGGATGTGTACAACAACCCAACCAATATTTAAGAGAAACACTGTGGAAGAAATAAGGGTTAGGGTTAGAAGCCTTGTTTTCCGAGCTTACATTTGTGAATCATTTCTGTTTCCATGGCATGATGAGTTTATTGGTTGCCTGGTACTTTGCCCAAAGCACATCTAAAATGTACAGCTGCCCACTGGGTATCATTTGGGCAGAGGTATTGATTGCATATGTGAGCACAGGGGCTTCCTATTTTGGAAACTCTTCCATGCAAGTGGAGCAACTCAACACTTGTAGGGCCCCATTCTCTCTCTCCCTCCCCACCGTACATTGGCATGCATCGCTATAGAACACATAAAGTTAATGACTAAATGGACGGCATTCATTCGTACTCTGTAAGATTTGTGTTATAGGGTGGGCAGCGATAAATAGACACTTACCAGGAGAAAAGGCTGGATCCCCCCCTTTTAGCCATATTCTTGCCACAACTGTAATCTTAGTTAAATTATATGAAACAGAAAACATGAAAAACATTTTAATCCTCTCTCCCAGAAAAATATTATATAGAATAAAACATAAATACAGCTGTGTGGCCATCAAGCCGGTGTGGGCTAGCTGTGTCGATGAACAAATGACACCCCATTCTCCGGTGGGACAGATGATTGAGAGTTTACATTTAGGGCTTTAATGAGAAGTTGAGTTAATTCCTGGAGCTCACAGATATTGGCATGTGGCAGTGTGGCATAGATCTGGGAAGCAGGACAGCTTCAGTTTCAGTGCCTGGGCATGTTTTGGAGGCTAGTATGCTGGCACACACAAGTTCTGACAATGCTGGTAGATCAGCCAGGGATAATTTCAAATATATGGAGGCCAGGAGGTAGATAGGAAGGAAGCCATCTTTCCCCGACACTTTAGGTTGATCTATGCCCTGCCTGTTAATATGAGGCAGACACCTCATATTGTACTGTTTCTGATGCCTGTTAATATTTTTATTATTATTAAATAAGCCTATCCAGGCATGTAATTTTCTTATGTATATTTGTTTTTGAAACTGTTGATTTTAGTAAATAAGACAAAATAAAAATAAATGTAAGCAGCACCAGTTCTTTAGTTTTCTCTGGAAACAAACAGTATTATTGTTGCGCTCCTTTAGGATGAGGATGACCCTTATATTCAGCTTCCGTTTAATAAGGTAAGCTGTTAAATATCTAAAGACTGCTTTCTTGGCCAAAAGGTCAAGTTCTGCCTAAGACAGCCTTCAACAGAGAACAGATGTTGGTGACACATACATCTGAGCTGTGCTGGCAGCTTTCACCAACTGAATAAGGGAACTGTGGAAGGTGTTCAAGGAATTTTTCAACTGTCCAGGACAGATGTGTGGAACCTTTGACTCTCCAGATGTTGCTGAACTACAACTCCCATAATCCCTGGTCATAGGCTGTTCTTGCTGGGATTGATGGGAGTTGTCATTCAGCAACATCTGGAGGGTCAAAGGTGAGCTAATATCTAATATATAACAATATAACACCTTAATTGTCAATGTACAACCTGTGTACAATGAAATTAACCGAGCCTCCCCTCCCCACAAACACTCAATCTCATTGCACTCTGTGTGCTTGTCGCACAACACACCAACCCCGAAAGTCAGTTGCACTACATTATTTTCCATTCAGTAGCCTAGCAGCCCATGGATAGAAACTGTTTTTTAGCCTGTTGGTACTACTGATTGGTCTATATCCCCTGCCCGAGGGTAGAAGATTAAAGAGGTGCTGGCCAGGTTGTGAATCATCCCTGAGAATTTTTCTTACTCTCCTAAGGCAACGATCCCTTGCGATGTCATCTAGTGGGCTCAGGGGACAGCCCATGATATCATGTGCTGTGTTCACTACCCTCTGTAAAGACTTTCTGTCTGTGGCTGTCAAGCCAATGTACCACACTGTGATACAATATGAGAGGACACTTTCCACTGTGGACTGGTAGAAGGAGGTCATCAATTGTTGTTTAACCCTGAGAAAGTGGAGTCTCTGTTGGGCCTTCCTAACCACCTGAGTTATATTGTTTTTCCAAGTGAGGTAAACTCCCAGGAATTTAAAGGAAGAGATTCTCTCCACACAACCCCCGCGATATACAATGGGGCTAGTTCCTCTATCTTCCTCCGAAATGTCTAGGATAACAGTGGCCTAGGATAACAGTGAGTCCTTACCACTGAGGTTAAAATGTTGAAGACCGAGTACAGTATTGGCTGTTAATCATTCTCGTCCAACATGGTAGGACTATAAAATTTGCATTGATGCAGAGGCTGAGTTCCTGATCTGCACAGGTGTGTCTGTATTCAGAACTAGTGGCTGGCCTCATCTCTAAAATTTCACTAGCATGACACTTTGTAGAAATGTGCGATCTTACTTACTAATTAGGCTGCATGAATCAATTGATTAGTCAGGGCAATTCATCAGTTAAAGTGGATTTAAATCAGATTACAACCATGTTTATGGAAGACAATCTTACTTGGCTATGAGTGATCACCAAAGAAGAAGAAGAAGAAGAAGAAATCAGATTACAGCTGAAAGGGTGTTCTGAGTTTATTACATTGTTGCGATCATTCTCTGTCCACCTTTGCATTCAGGTAATGCATGCAGGAGACTTTCCCAAACAATATTTACAGCCTGTTCCCACACATATTTACTCAGAAATAAATCTCAGTAAATTCTCCCAAGAAGTATACCCAGGACTTAAGCCTTAGGTAAGAGTAGATACGATCATCATTGAATACACCTTTCATGTTGAGCTGCTGTGAAGGAAAGCTCTATATAATAGCTTCATACAAATAAAATTAAAATATTGTGGAATTTATATTTTGTTTGAATGTTAATTAATCCATTGAAAGCAACAGCAAATGGATGACAGTCCTTTTAGCTGCAAAACTCTTATATTATCATTAGTCCAGATCAGTAACCTTGTACGTTGGATTATTTGGAGAGGTCCTCTGTGTTAGTGACTCCTTTCTTATAATTGAAACAGGCATGGCTTGAGTGCTTATATCAATTTCTGCCCATCTCCAAGCCTGCAAGGTTGAAGCTTTTCTCCATGTGATTGATGGTTCATGTGGGACGAGGAATGAATGCAGGGCCAGGAAGATCCATACTTCTTCCTTATTTCTTAGACGAAAAGTTAACACAGCTGTTGCTAAAGGTTAAATTTGGAGGTCAGATTGTTATGCTATTAGGAACACTCCATGTAGGTTTAAACTGTATTAATGCACAACTCTTTCTTTATCCACAGAGTGAGTTAGTCAATGACTACATTGATCCATTGTTGTGTCTTCTTACAGAGGTTCCTGCAATGAAGCAATAGAAATCATTAGGGCTTGTGATAAGGAATTCCTCCCGGTGCAAGCAGACACAGAGTTCACATTTCATTTACTGTCACAACAGCTAGGCAGCTACCAAGCCTAGAAATTCATGTCAAAGCGGTTTAGGTTAGGGAGACTAAACATGGACCCCTGTGTTTGGTTGTTCAGTTTGTTAAACCGTATCCCCAAACCTTTAAATCCATCGACTGCATGTGCATAATTTCTTTGCCCTGATGGTATTCTTGGCTGCATTCTCACTACCAGCGTTTATTTCATTACACTTATATATTTATTTCAGTTCACATTGTCTTCCTCCAAAGATCTCAGACCAGCTTACATGCTGTTCGCAGGCTTCTGTCGCTGACAGGTGGCTTTTAGTTTAGCTTCAGAAGCACAACTTCATCACATTCTTTTTAAAGAGGTGCCAAATTTATGGTTTTATAGAGATTCATTGGGTTATATCCAACACTGTGTGAGTGGCTTCCTCTTCCTCTCCTCTCCTTGTACGCCTCCAAAATATGCTCCAGGGAGGGGGGGGGGCTCCAACTGTTTAGAGCAGATTTTGAGGATGCATGGGGGGGGGGCCCTGGGGCTGGAGGGGGGGGCAAATTCTGTTGTGTAAGTGGATCTCTGTTGAATGTGTGCAGCAGCAACACTGAATGCAACTCATTGTCTTTATGCTGTATACTGCTTTATTTTATTTTATTTTTAAAAATGAAGTGGTATAAACAAACATTCTAAATTTAAATAAATATCTCCACCAACCACCACTTTCCAGGTGCCATCCATTCACCCATGAAATGGCAGGGTGGTGGGTGGTAGTGTTATTTGATTTTGGGTGTGGGGGTTTTTTGGTTCTTGCTTTTTCAAGACAAAGTGGCTGAGGGTTCTCACCTCTTCTCCCCCAAACGTAAACAAACAAACAAACAAACAAAGCAACTTGCTGCCATTTCAGATGGGGACTTAGCTACTCTCACTAGTCTGCTGAGATTCCTGAGATGGAATATTGCAGCGATGGCCATTTCTGGGCAGGAATAATCTGGCCAAAGTGGTCCATGTATTGGTATTCCAAAGACTGGTTATGTGCTCTTAAGGTTAGTTCAGAAGTGGCAGCTAGTGCAAAACACTGCTGTGAGATTGCTGGAGTTGTACAGTTAGTTTAATTGTATTATTTGTGGTATATATTCTGTACTTGCCCCCCCACCCCTATACACTGCTTTGATATTCAGAAATGTGAGCAGTTTATCAGTATTTATCAAAAATAAATAATACATGGGGCTATCTAGCACACCATGGGTTCAATAAGATCATCAGTGCCTTGACATTCTGGAAACCTTGGAGCATGCATGAGTAAGCCTAGCAAAATTTACCGAATCTGGCAGCACAACTTTGGAGACTAGTAAGGTTATTGAAGAAAATCCCCAAAGAAAAAGAGTTAAAAGTTCAATTGTCCTTGCAGGTGCATTAAAGTTTATTGGGGTACATGGCTGGTGTGCTCACACATTTTAAGTGTTTAATTTGGGTGGTGGTAGCAAAGTATAAAGCAACACTGGGAAACAGCCTTCAAGCTTAAGAGGCACATTCACTCATGGGCAGCCTTCTGGAGCCTGAATGGTAGTGGTGGACAGGGCTGGAGCCAGAAGTGGGGAAGCCAGAAGCAGAAGTAAGCAGAGCAACTAATGTTAATGTTATGAGTTTGGGGGTCAGTCTGGATGATATACTGAGTCCTTTCTAGTTCTTGGGATCCAGTGGCGTAGCGTGGGGGGTGCCAGGGGTGCCGGCCGCACCGGGCGCAACATCTGGGGGGGCGCGCTCGCTGCCTCCGGAGTCGCCGAAGAGCCTCCGGCGCAGGCTGTAGCAGAGCCCCATGTCTCGTGGAACCGATGAGCTGTGCGCGCGCCCGGGCTGAAGGCGTCCGGCAGGCAGCGGCTCTCAGCCCCGCGCGTCAGGGCCGCGGAGGACGCGCCAGGCAGCCCCTACTCACAGCCCCGCCTCCGCTGCTGCTGCTGCAGCTGCTGGGCCATGTTGCATTTTCCTCGCCTCTCTGCCCCCCTCCTCCTCCGGGCAAGCGGCGTGGTTTGGGCGGCAGTGCCAGCGGCAACTCGCCTCAGATCGGCAGGTTAGGGGTTGGGGGGGCGCAAATTACTTGCCTTGCCCCAGGTTAGGGGGCGCAAATTACTTGCCTTGCCCCGGGTGCTGACAACTCACGCTACGCCACTGTTGGGATCCTGTATCTGTGGCGGTAGGATGTATGGGAGCAAGCTTGCCAAAGCAGCTCCCTTGTCTATGTAATGACTTTGGCTGACTAGTTAAGCACCACGATTAGCATAACTAAATAAGTTGCTCTGTACTGTAGAACAAATGTAGATGGGTCTTTGACCCTCCTTACCTAGTGGCTAAGTGGTAGAAGAACAGCCAAAGGAGTGAAGTTGGAAGCAGGTTGGAAGCTGGAGACACAGAGACATGCTTTGTGCTGGATTCAAAGTTGCAGCTAATGGAGAAGGAAGGTCTTTTGGGGTGTCAGTGATGTAGGTGCCTCCATCTTATGCTCAGGTTTTATATATGTGTAAATAAAAATATGTATCTTAAAGCTCCCATATTCTCTGCTGAGCTGTGGGTGAACTGAGCACCATTGTGTGCTTTCATTTTAAGGAGCAGCAGGATGTTGGGAAATGATTGTTTTCATCTTTTCCCATATTCCTTGTATTTCCATGAAAATTCACACTCATTCTCAGAGTTGGTGTTCTGCTTTTATTGCCTGATGCTTGTACTTCCTGCTTCCTGCTCTAATTGTTTACTTTGGTTATATGTTTTAAAGTACGGTATTCAGAAACTGAAAGTTTTAAAAAATCCTTTCTGAGTTATAATTTCTACATCAAATGGTCTAAGGTTGCAAGTCCTAGACCTGCTTCCCTAGGAGTAAGCTCCATGGAACACAGTGGGACTTACTTTTGAGTAAATTTGCTTTTGGCTGGCAGTCTTATAAGAGAACCCACTCTCACGAGGTTTTCCAGTCTTATAGACAAAAGCAATTTGGGTAGTGAGATGAATAGCTCTAGGAGGTGTTATCTTACAGATGGCGCCTAAAATCAAGGTCCTGACCATTTGTTGCCATTAAAGATCCCCTAACATTTTTTTTTCATGAGCAAAGGTGTTAGCTGTGGTGTCCTGGACCAATTCCAGCTTTGGGTAATTAAATTCTGTCTTCCTAAATTCCTCCCTTCCCTTATGTAGTTTCAACTCACAATGGTGTTCTTCATTTCCTGTCCTAAACCGTTGTCTAGAATTGCCTTGTGCTGTTAAACAGCTGCCACATTTCACCCCTAAGGAACTACATTTCAGTACTCAGTATATGCCTGTATATTATTTATAGGAGTGTAAGGAAGAGAGAGTGAGGGAGCTAATTGTACCTGCAGATGAATACAGGGCATAATGGAAACATACTTCCCCAGCCTGCGTGTGGCTGCCATGTTAAGGCAGTAATAAACTGGATTTCTTTGTCATTTGAAAGCACAAATTTGATTTTTTTGGTGGGCGGGGGGACAATAACTTTGAGTCCAAAATAAGAACCCATATTCAATAATTTGATGTCCGTCTGTCCCACCACAGGCTTCTATATTCAATAAATAGCCCTCCTTTATTTTTATGTGTGCAATCTAGCCACTATTTATTGCCTTTCTGTGTTGTAAAACGAGCCCTTTAAGCCACTCCTTCCCCCCTCTACCTCAGCAACCGTTAAGGAACTAATAAGCTGATATTGTTGCACTTGATTTCTAGATATTGGTCATACCAGGTAAATGGTTTCATTTTCTTAGCTGAGGAAGAAATCTCGAGCCCTCTTCTACTGGGGCTTGTTAAGCTGTTGCCTTGGGGGGCAGTTGATCAGTTCTTAAGTAGTAAGCAGCGTTAGCAGTCAACAGGCATAGGATCCCCTGCAGCTACTGCAGTCTGTCTCGCCTATCATCCTTTATAGTGGTATAGAGAAGTGCTGCCTTATTGTAGTAATAATAAAGATAAAGAATAGGAACAAGATAGCATTCATTGAGTTTTCCATGTGAGGGAATTTAAAGTGTGCGTGCGTGCATGCGCACACACACATGAGAGAGTGCAAGCGCAGCAACTGGCGGGACATAGCAATTTATGTGGATCTGAACTCTTGAGTATGTAATATGAAAAGTATTCCTCATGGCATTTCTGGTAAGACAGGAATCAAAACCTGACACTTCGGTGTGAAAGGATAACATTTTAAAAATTCTGTTAATGTTTCTCTCTGCTCAGGGTGGCCTCATCTGTTGCCGCAACCTTAAGTATAGTTTCATGTGCTGTGAAGGCCCAATTGGCAATTAACTTTATAAAAAGGGATGTTTTGAGGAGGGGTGGTGGGCGGTTGTTTTCCCACCCTCACTGCACGCAGGAAAAATGGAAAGCAGAGGGTTGCTCCAGTAACAAAAGAGTAGAGCCTCAGAAAAGTGCTGGGATACACGGTAAACTCTATTTTGGGATATAAAAAGACCAGTGCATTTCAGTCAAAAGCATCTTTAGGGTCAAAACACAATTGTTAGAATGATTCAAAAAGGCATTGTGAACGATGGTTCTTGATGCAAAACGTATTTTCTCAGAATTCTTTTTTTTTTGTGTTTGAGGAAGGCATGGACCGAAATGAGTTGGGCTTTTTTATATCTCACAATAAAAGCCCCATGTATTCCAGCACCCTTTGGAGGCTTGGCTTCTTTTCCCTGTCCACCCCCAACTCAGCCTCCAGTCCCTTTAGTCAAGTGTTTTCTCTCCCCCCTCTACTGGAGAACCAACTGGACCAGATCCGGCCTTGGTACGTCCTGCTACTAATCCTGGCTATAAAAAGTATATGTGACCCAACTCCTGAGAGATTTTAAAAATAAATAAAAATAAATGCCTGCATGCCACAAAATATCATGATGATTGGGTCAAGGCATGCCCTGAGTCCAGGTGGGGCCTCTACCTGGCTGGATTCTCTTCCCCTGATTGCCTCAGTGGGGTGCTTGACACATAGAGGGGATTGGGCTGAGCTAAATAAGGAATTGATCCTTGGCCTACTGCCATGCAAACTCCACTTACTTGCCGTTAGTCAAAATTTCAGCCTGATTTCACCCAACACTGATGTCCAGTTTGAGTTACTTCCACTGTACTTGTGAACCACTGGGGTGCGCCTGCCTGGGCAAAAACATCTCCTCCTGAATATTGTTGGATTGGGATCAAAACTTTCTCATTCCATGGCTTCGCCGCTGTCAATGTGTTCATGACATCTTGAGTTTTACTCTTCATTTCCTCCTCTCTAGTATTGAATGCAACTACTGACACACACATGGAAACATCAGGGATTGAACCTGGAACTATTTTCTATGCAGAGTATGAGCTCTACTACTGAGATGTGGGCTTTCAGCTTCTGGAGCTGCTTGTCTGCTGGGTCTGGGTGGCCCCTTCTTATCCAAAGCTGTGTGCAAAGAATCCTTTACTCTTCATAGAGTTACCATTCCCACCACACTTAGCAAACTAAAGTTCCCATGATTCTTGGGGGGGGGAGAGATCCTGTGCTTTAAATGTGCTTTCAATGTCTAGTGTATATGCAGTCAGTGTTGGAGTCTGAGCCCAGATGGCTGATTCAGATGGGGGGTCCTTACAGAAGCAAAGGAAATAGTGCTACACCTTAACCTTCCTATTAAACATTGTTTAGGTAACTGGAATTGCTCCTTCTTCTGTGGAGCTTGCAAGAAGCATCCCCCCCCCTTTAAGAGGTGTTCTCATAATCTAAAACATTTCAAATCCATGCAGTTTCTGGAGACAAATGTTTGGGTTTCTGCGAGAAAGCCAACTTAGGTTTTAACATCAAAGCGAAAGCAAGGTTGCCCAGGAGTGCAGCTTGAGACCAGCTCATGTTGTCCTGAAAAGCAACATCCTTTGCCTGCTGGATCTTCGGCACATCAGATGACAGCTCTGGCATTGTTTTTAGAGGGTTAACTAAGATTAATGAGGAAAGAAACATGAAGCCATAGAGGATCAACATTACAAATCAATGCCTGAATAAATTTAACGTGTATTCCATCTGCAGAAAATGTGGTGTGGGTTTGTTTCCTAAGAGTGTATCTTTTATGCTACTAAATAACCCACCAAGACATGAACACTGCATCCAGTTTAATAATGCTTTATTTAAGGTTTATACTGTAGTCAATGTATTGATTGGGGAGGAATTTGTAGAATACAGGAGAATGTTTAATAAGATACAAATAAACTCCAGTGGTGTTTGCAATTCCCAGCCCACAGCATTTGTGAATTGTAACTTCAGCATTTTAATTCACTGAAAGCCATTAGAAAAATGACCAGTTTGAAAAAGCATACATTCGCTCTGGGTTAAACCACTCTTCTGAAAGATGAACTCTTAATTTTTACAGCTTTTGCTACCCGACCATCTCCATGATCATCAAATCACTCCTAAAATCACTTCTTATTTAAAAGAAAAACTGAAAAGAGAATTAATATTTTATTTATTTCTATCTAATTACTGCTTAGAGGCAGAAAATGTGACTGGTGTCTTTGAGAATTACATCCTTTTGTCATTAAACCTTTCGGTGAAGATCTCTCTCTCTTTCGCTCCTTTTAATCAAAACACTATTATCTTTAGATTGCCTCTTAAAATTGCTGTTTGTCTAACAAATCTGAAGGAGTTACTTACCTCCTAATAATTACAGTGCAAAAGAAAATAATAATACAAAAAGGAGACCTTTTACATGTCTGAGTGGTTTCACAGTCCAGTCTCATAATCAGATTCCAGAAATTGAACTTGCAGAAAGTTTGTGCTAGCCTTGTGGATTTTCATTTCAGATGTTGTCAACTCAAGGGCATTTGGACCAATCAATACCTGTCTGTCTTCCTGCACACAGAAAGTTGGCTATTAGAAAAGAGAGGCTTACAGCAGGCTCAGCCAATACCATTAGCCCTAGCCTTAGGGCAGTTCTATCCATGTGCTGGGGTAGACACCTGCCCCCTCCCCTCCCCCACCATTAAGAAGGCCACTTGGGATGTCATTTGGACATAGCGGGCAAAGAGCACTTCTTTATTCTTTCTCTTTTTTACACCCAGACTTCACCAAAAATCAATAAATCTGTTCTTTGCTTATTTTCAGAACTTTACTTCAATATAAGCAAGGACTTTCCTTCCAGCTACAAACTCCAGCAACACCAAGTCATTGTGTGTGTGTGTTTTATTTTCCTTTCTTTGTTCCAATTTGAGAAATAATTGGAAATAATATCAGAATGATGCTCTCTCTTTTCCTTGCTAAAGATTTCATAGATGAAAAGACCTTGATCTGCTGTCTCCTTTCATGATTCAGCAATACACTGGATATTTTTCGCCCTTTATATTCTTGTGGTACTAATGAATTTTATGGAATGACACAACGTTGCCTTTTGTTTTTCCCCACTCAAAAGCACTGCTCTCTACTGCATGTCAATCAGCTTTATTCCAGCCCTCATATAGACTTTCATTTTATGTAATTGTGGTAAAAACTACAGTTACTTTTTATTAGGAACAAATTCCCAAAGAGTAATCATGTTAGATATTTTGCAGCAAACAAGACAAAAGAGGTAGTTGTTAAACTGACCCTCTCTTCTTTATTTTTTTGCTTTTTCGCTAGAACACACAATTGCATTTTCACATCTCAGCACAAAAAATGGGCTTTTGAGAAGGTTATAGCTACGATCTTTCAAGGAAGTAATCCACATTTAACATTTCGGGATTTACTTCCAAGTCAATGTATAGGATTAGGCAATTAGCAGCCACTTGAAAGAATGTGATTTACAGAAGATGCATTCTGTTTGTGTGCTTGTGGTTTTTTGGTTTTTGTTTGGGAAACCTGTTGGCTAGCTGGGATAATGTAGAGTAGGGAGGAAGGAGTATGAGTGACAGTTTATTATTCCCAGAGCAGAACCATGAATCAAACAAAGCTATGGAGGCTGACTCACTAGTACTATAGCAGGCCTAAGAACAGTTAAGAATGGAATTGGCATTTGAGGACCTCCTTAAAACCCGCCTCTGCCACAGGCTTACTGTATGGCCCCTGGCAACTCACTTTCTCTTAGGCTCAGTTTTCCATCTGAATAAAGGAGTGCAACCAGTGATTTACATCACAGAGTTGTCGTAAAGGGTGAACACAATGGCACAATACTAAAGTGCTAGGTTGTGTGTTGTTTGTTTTTTAAAAAATGTCCTGCATTAGATGAATAGGTTCTGAATGCCTCTTGCTGAAGTGAATGAAATTTTGCTCTTGAGGAATTAATCTAAAGTACCCCCCATATGTGAATTCATAACTGTAATTAAGCATCAATAGGCCATTACATTTCATGTTTCAATAAAGTTTTAAGGAGAACTTCTGAAATGTCAGATAAGATTGGTTTCTTTTTTCTGTGAACAGGCAAATATTCGAATTTTATACAAATGATTCAGATGTACCTAGTTAATCTCTCTCATCTGCAGTATCTAAGTTTGCAACTGTTAATTAATGTTCTTTTCTATTTACTCAGCCCTTTTAAACATTAGCTCAGTGACTATACTGCAAATACTTTCCCCAAATAAAATATTGGATATTAACTATAGGCAGCCTTTTGAGAATGAAAGTTTGCAATAAGTGTCTCTTTCCACGTTCTGTAGTACAGCAAAATCTAAATTGATAGCACTTCCTGGTTGAATTTAAACACAATAATATATTTATGAGTAAAAAAAAAATATTTAAGACGATGTTATATTCTGTTACTGTGAATATGATGTATTCCTATGAAGTAACACTGAGCATTGAAATGCTCACTACTTGCCACTTTTAAGAGATCACTAGTGAAAATGGGCAGAAACTCTTTTCACGAATGTTCATTAATTATGGAATAAAGCAAACATGGTCTTAGGGGTTAACTAAATGTAATCTTAAATGTGTAAGTTTTGGCAGAATGGGATGATCTAATCCTCTCCTTTCTCCCATGGATAGATCAAGTGAACAGTGTCCTCTCGCAAACGCATGGCTAGTATATGAGCCACACTTCACTTTCAATGTTTTATACATAGTGGGATGAAGAGCCTGTGAGCCTGAGATCCATTCTTGCACTCGATTAGGTGAAAACATAAGATTGGGTTTTCAGCCAGCCCTGCTAAGAGCTGTAAGATTGCAAGATTAACAACAACAACAATAACAATAATAATTTTGGCTTGGTTTCCCCAGCCACTCTGGGCAGCTTACAACATATCTAAAAACATGATAAAAACACCAATCCTTAAAAACTTCCCTAAACAGGACAAGTTCCAAGTATAAAAAGAATCCTTTATTTTTTTTTTAATTATAGGATTCAGTTCACTTTCTTTAAAAGTATTCTTCTTGACCTATGCGATGGCACAATCAAAAGTTACAGGGTTAACCAATAGGCTAATCATTGCTAGTTTAAATTATTGGTGTCAGCCATTGTCTTTGCTGAATGAAAGGAGCCATACTGATACCTAATCGCTGAGGTTCTGACCGCAAGTTTTTAGAAAACCATCTCCATCTCCAACAGGATTGAGGATCCTGCAGGAAAAGCCCTTCTTTTCAAGAGTAGCTTTACTGATATTTCCTGTGTCAAAGAGATCACTGCAAGAAGAACCTTCAGTTGGCATATTTGATTTCTGCTTTGGGTCCTTGTGGAATGGACAGGGATGCTAGAAAATAACAAAGCAAATCTCACTTTTCCAAACCTCAGAGATGTCCTGTGTAGGAGGGGAGAAGCAAGCCAGGAAACTTTTGCATGGCTTTTATTGTAGTTGAATTGAACCAGCTCTTAGCAGTTTTCCCACTAGAAAAACCAAACTCAAATAAAAAACAACCCTGTCCCTATAAAGAAGATCTTGAAATGTCTGCATTTTTTTATATAAAACATTAGAATTTTTTTCACATGCTTTTTTTTGGGGGGGGGCAAGATTTTCAGAATCAGTTTCACCATGTCTCCCTGCTATATATCCCTGTCAATCAAATTGTAAAAGCTCTGGAAAACTGACCATGTTGGGTTTGTTATTTCTACAAACCTGATCATTAAAAGTTTACATTTGCACATGCCTTAGAATCCCCTGACTGTCTTCTAGAGGGATCAATTGTCCTTCCTGCCCCACTATTTTTGAGTTAGGCTAGGAAGGATTTTCTACCCTTGTAAGACTCTGCATTAACCCCATCTTTTCAAGGAGCCTCCCAGGGAATGATACCATCCAGCTGCTACCAACGGACTGATACAATAATGAGAATGAAGAACTGTATATTCCTTTACCAGTGACATTGTGGGTAGACTGTAGAGTTAACTTTCCATGAGATTTCAGAGTTGGGCCTGTAGGTGTATTTACAACTATTATACCAAGGAAGAATCTTTGGGAGCCATAGTCGAATAAAACAACACCCTGATTTACACTCCCTACCTACACAGCTGTCTTATAAAAACAATAGAAGTTCAAGAAAAAGAAAAGCCAAACAGAGTCTTCTGTTGTGGGGGAATAGATGAATTTATGTGTCCTTGCTTCTATATCATATGAACTCAACACTCCATAGACAGGGGAAAGAAGGTGACGCCTATTAAAACTGAGGTTCTCTGTGTCAAGGATGGTCAATGTAACAACCAGTAAAAAGGTAAAGGGACCCCTGACCATTAGGTCCAGTCGTAGCCGACTCTGGAGTTGCCGTGCTCATCTCGCTTTATTGGCTGAGAGAGCCTGCGTACAGCTTCCGGGTCATGTGGCCAGCATGACTAAGCCACTTCTGGTGAACCAGAGCAGCGCACGGAAACGCTGTTTACCTTCCCGCTGATCTACTTGCACTGGTGTGCTTTTGAACTGCTAGGTTGGCAGGAGCAGGGACCGAGCAACGGGAGCTCACCCTGTTGCGGGGATTCGAACCGCCGACCTTCTGACCGGCAAGTCCTAGGCTTTGTGGTTTAACCCACAGCGCCACCCGCGTCCCTTCATAGAAACCAGTAGATTGTCCCTATCTCTCAGTGACAATGGGCCCCTTCAAGAATGCTCAAGAACGTCTGCTGCCTTAAAGGCATGCCTTAGCTGCTATGGTAAAGCCTTGTCGAGATTTGATGCGTCGAGAAGAGCACACACATGGGCACTTTGCTGGGGATGTGGGATTATAATATAATCTGCAGGAGCTGATCTGCATCCATTTTATCCCCGATTACACCCAATTGGTTATAAATTTGCCACGTTTCATGTTTCTAATTGGCGTAGGAGATGGTTAAAGTTCAGCTGCATTGCCCTCCATAAACAGGAGGCATCAGTTTATATGGAGTTTCTGCCTTTTGACCAGATATCCTTTTAAACTGCATGAGTTATCACTGCAAAATAAAAAAAGATCAGTTTAATCATAACCAAAACTGAGGGCGGAAATATGTCTGGGCACATTAAAAATCTCCAAGACTTAAAAAAAACAACAACCTGAAACAAAACCCCGCATTGTATTTGAATTGTTTCTTTGTATCGTTAAACTGAACATTCTGTTGTGTTCGTTCTTTTCCCCAACTTGGCCCTTGTTGTTGCAAATGACTGAGATTTCACACACAAAAGGCAAAAAAGAGCCTCTTTCTCCCCACTTTCTTTGGAAGCCTTACATGCTGCAATTTATTCCATTGCACTATTAAAGAAGAGAATGTGCAACATGCCTTCCACCTCAAGGCATCTCTCTGTACATTTTCATCTTTTCCAATACCTGTAGCTTCCTTTCTACACTAACATTTCACTGCGAGCATTTTATACTTTTTGCCAGTTAAGTCTCCCTCAAACGCCCATGGCCGTCTCGTCTCTTGTGGTCACTCACATTGGCCCTTTCAGATCTCTGGTGGGGGGTGCCAAGCACCACAGCGAATGAAATATCAAGCCGGCAGATCAAATGGGAACGTGCATGCCACCTCTCCTGTCCCCTCCCGTAATAAACAGATCATGGAGAAAGCACCCAAAGCTACGACTCCCCACTCTCCCTGCACTTTTCATGTTAGGCCCTTTCTCTGATTAGAAAGAGCTGATGCATTGCTGTTCTTATTACTATTGTTATACCAATGGAGAGTGAAACGCACTGCTTTAATATTAATTAATATTCACTGCAACTTAAGTAGATGTTGCTATGATTCATAATTAGAAATGCAGTAGCAGGTAGAGAATGGCCTTATCTGTTCTTGGGGTGGGGGAGCCTCGAACGACATACGCTAACAGTTTTGTTGATGCCTTGAGTCTCGGCTAAAATACAGTTCCTGCTGCATTTCTTCCAGCAGCACAAGCCGAATCTTTTCCCTCATTTGATACAGTGACCTCTCAAGTGCATCATTGCCCTGAGGGCTGAGGGCAGTCCAGCTACTGTTAAACCCCTTGGGTTGATAATCTTCTCCCACATTTGCCCTTAACACCAGACATACCACCATTAGCTACAGCTCCACTGGTGCTCATTAGAGTCGATCAATATAGACTAACATAAAGAATGCTACTGCACCTTCTGTTATTTCTCGGTTACTGCAGATTTACAGACTTTCTCCTTCAATACAAATGCTGTGTTATACAGGTTGGGATAACAATATAACGGCACACACCACTCTCTCTTGATATAATATATATTCTGTATATATATTCTACCTATGCAATATATAATTTTATACAGCAAACTTAATTCATTCTTTTTTTTTTGTCCAGCTACTGAACATACACAAGCTTTTGCTTTGGAAGATTTAATATGTGTGCGCAATATGTTAGGTTTCTTTCAAAGAAGAACCACATACTAAGTATTTTGACTTGTGTGTAATATGCGTGTGTTAATACATGCTCATTTCAAAAAGCAACGTACATATTTTATCTTCAAGTGTGTGAGAGAGATTCACTCCTGCTCTATAAACTGAACAAGTACTATGAGCAAATTAATGGGTGATTTAACATCTAGGTTTGAACATAGATGTTTGGTAAAATATACTATTTGCAGAGGATTCAGGCAGGAGAAAGAAGAAATCTGTGCTAAGGAATGAAAGGAATATAAGGTACTTTTCTGTGTATAAGACTAGGTACTTTTATTCCGAAATCCTGTTAAAACTTTGAGGTCGTCTTATACATGGGTAGTGCATTGTGGGAACGTGGGATTGGTTGTTCTCGCTAGTAGGAGTTTGCTATTTGTGGCTGTGGCAAGGGTTGGTGTCAATTGGCTGTTGTTTTGGCAAATGGGCTGTTGATTTGTTGCTTTTGTCGACAAGGGGAAAAAAGCTCAACAACTCTGCCCCCCCCCGAAAAAAAGCTCAGCTACTCTGGGTAATCCTTCCCAAAAGAAGCTCAACAACTTTGGGGGATTCCCCCCCCCATTTTCTTAATTTTGAATCACCCCAAATAGGGGACGTCTTATACACGGGGACATGTTATACATGGGAAAATACGTTAATATTCTTATTTAAGAATATAAACCTGCTGGATCAGACCAATCCATGGCTTTTCCCCCCAACCAGAACTCACCAGAACTCAATTCTGGCACCTCTCAGGTGGGCGCCATTGCCATCCTAAGACAACAAGACAGGTGTTCATGGTGAGTTCAGGTACCTCTTTTTCTTGAAAAATGGCACTGCTAAAGACCCATCCAATCCAGCACCCTCTTCTCACAATGGCCAACCAGATGCCTGTGGAAAACCTAGAAGCAGGACATGAACACAACAGCGCTCTGCCCACTTTTGCTCCCCAGCAACTGGCATTCAGAGGCATACTGCCTCCAGCAGGGAAGATAGTACTCAGCCATAAAGCCTCATTGAGATTGATAGCCATGAACATATTGCCTGTTTCTAACAGTAGGTGATGCTTTGAGATGACAGCCAGCCATTATTTAGAGTTAAAAGCCAGGAATATTTTTTTTAATTCCCTTTTAATTATCTTTGTTATGCCGGACTAGCTTTATCTGTCTAGAAATGTTGCTTCCATATTGCTTAAACACTGAAACAATTGACAATGTTGATAAAATATCATAAGTCTTTACAACTCCTGAGAATTTGTTTTCTGTTTAAGACATGGGGCTGTTTCATGAGCAGCAACATTTGCTGCATCTTTCCCGCTGCATGCAACCTCCTGGCTTGGAGAAACTTCAGTGTGTTTGTGGAGACATGTAGCCATTTCCATGACGGCAATGCCTGCAGAAAGTGAAAAATGCAGTCACCAAAACAGAGTCCTCCATTCTCTAGTAGTATCAAATCTTGTAGGAAAATTAAGCAGACTTCCCTTATCCAACAATCATTTTATTTGTATGCCGCCTTTCCACAGTTAAAACCATGCTCAAGGCGGCTTACAACATATTTTGAAAAATTACATAGCTACAAGCATAACAAAAGGAGTCATAAACAATAAAAATTGAAAGGGATGCAACCAAATAAAACAACTGCCACAGAAATAATAAGACACAAAAAATTATCATCAACAACTGCAAGAAACCTCCAAAACAACCTCTCCCCCCAAAACAATACCCTAGCCCAAGGTTCTGTTCAGCAGCTTCAGCTTGTGCAGCTGGAGTCAGTCCGGGCACTGATCACCCAGGCTTGATAGAAAAAGGCCTGCAGGGCAGGGAGCAGATCTGCCAGGATTCCATCAAGCCCATGTTGTCCCACACCAATGTAACTCCATGTAAGAAGCACCTGTTGTTTTGTTTTTTAAAAAACCCAATCATCTGTTTGCTGTGTGCCACAGGCAGTTTGGATTTTATTATTGTAAACTGTAAAAGTTGCACAATGAAGGTCATGGTTTAAATTCTTGAATAAATGTATTAAGTTTTAAGGACAAGGCAAATGTATAATTTCTAGCCATATAGGCTCTGATCCAGCAATTTGCTTCAGGCCTAGGGCGAACCAATGGAAGCCAAGAGCTTCTCCAGCAGCAATTGCTTTCTCGTTTGTTTCCATGAAAGAAGCTGCTTTTTGGACATACGGAACTGTCCACTGCATTGAAATGGTTGGGGCATTCTGCTTGTGCATCAGAAGGGATGTCAGCCTCACATTCAAGTCTTCATCTGTGAACTAGCCTAGATTCATCTATTTGATTCTTTCTTTCCTTGTTCCCACTGCCCAGCATTAGGGCTGGGAGGCCATTTCTTGGGGATGGTGCAGCACTGTGTTTCCTGCATCAAGCATGAGTTAGACAAGATGGCTGTGAGGGTTCCTCCACTTCTATGATAAAAAAATGAGGTTTCATGTATAGCAACAGCATATTCTTTGGCTCACTATGAAAGAAAGAAAGAAAGAAAGAAAGAAAGAAAGAGATTCTCCGAAGAGCAAACTGAATGAGCTAACAGTTAAATTGGTCTTCCTAGTGACTCCCAGGAAGTGCCCAGGTAAGAACTCTCTTAAGCACCCATGGGCACATCGCATTTACTTAATAAAATTGTAGATAAAACACAGCTAAAATCCACGAAGCTGTTAAAAAACACACATAAAACACAACAATTTCAGGATATTTAGGCTGTTATCATGTACTTGGGTTTGAACTCAGTTGGTTTTACTCAGTACTATCTTTCTAGAAAAAGAGGTGCTGGGACTCACCACAAACACCATCCTTTCTCTCTTAGAATGGCAATGGCACCTGCCTGAAAGGTGCTGGAACTGAGTTCCATCAAGTTCCGACTGGAAAAATGCCCTGCACCAATTCCAAGTATAGGACTGTGACACTCACCTGGATTGGGAATTGGGATGCTAGTCTCAACAAGGACAAGAAAACTAAAGTAGTTGGATAAGAATGTAAGCACAGCGGTGTGGCTATGGCTGTAAATTTATTGCATTCAGCTGGTTTGCGCCATTAAAAAAAATGAAGGCTCCAGAGTTGCTTGAACACCTCAGCTTCTTTACCAGTTTCAGAGATTTCACATGGATTGCAGAGAGCGAATGCTGCAGTTTCTCATAATGTTAGAGCCAATAAATGGTAATGTAAACAATGACTGTGTAAACAGCTTACAGGATGAACAAAAGCTGGTAAATTGTACAGTACATTAAGTGGGAGATGTGTTGTGTGAATGGGAGTGGGGACTCAATGCAGTGAATTCTAGAAAAACAATACTACACATTAATCGAGTGCACATTGTATTGAAACATTTTATGGATGGTCATTGTGAGAAAGGATGTGAGCTGAACTTAGAATTAATACAGAGAAGCATTATTCATGTGAGCTCACATGCCTTAGTCCTAGGAATGGTTGGAAATGGGATTTTATGTAATGGATTGAAATTTTGCCATGGGATCCATAACAATTAAAAAAAAAGGGAAGAGGGAAGAGGGAAGTTGGTGGTTATATAACACATTCATTAACTCTGTAAGGTGTCGAACATAAAAGCACATCCAGGAACCATGCCATGGCAGATGTTATGAAGATTGACTTACTTTGGAACATAAGGAAGAATTTAGAAAACATGGGGATAAATTTAGGGTTTTCTAAAACTGTTCCAGACATCCAGATGGGAGAGGAGGAGATCTAATTATACATTTCACCCTCATTTCCCCTGAAAATTATATAGACAAAAAAGTAAACTGCACAGTAAATGGGGACAAGAGTGAGTTTAGCTATGCTCTTGTATGGACTGGAACTCTACATGGTATACCTAATAGTATACCCCTAATACGATACCATAATATAGCCCATTGCAAGGGGTTGGACTAGATGACCCTTTGGGTCCCTTCCAACTCTACAATTCTATGGTTTGAGGCAGTGAAGGATACACGACAATAATTAACAGAGCGCCCATCTCTGCTTCCTAATTCACCATACTGGATGGGGGTTGGATGTTGTGAAGGTGCTGCTCTCCTGTTCCTGGGAAGTTCAACTGCTGCTATGAAGGGCCCTGCTGTGCCCACCTAATGCTCAGCCAAACAGAAGCTTCCATAGGAAGTATTCCTGCTAGCTCTAGCCAGTGTAAGCCCCTGAAACAGGGCACTTGGGGAAAGGAGCTACGAGCAGTGGACCTGATCTTGGCTCACTGCTGTGCCAGCCTGGAGCTTGTGCAGTGAAAACCAGCACAGTCACTGCGCAAGCACCCCTAGCCACAACTTCCACCCTGACTTTTGCGAGCAGTAGGGATGTGGGTGTGGTGGGGGCTTCACTGCTTGTTCAGCCCTGCTGCTTCCAGCTGGAAGCTTGGATTGTGCCCAGAGTATAAGCCAAAAGAGTCATGTTATTATAGCAAACCCCTTACTAGCTGGTTTATGTTGATAATAAATGCATTTTGTTTAAGGTCATAGGTGGGTTGATAAGGAATGTCATGTGGACCCTGACAACCACAGACGGTGAACCTTCCTATGATAACCCAGAGTTTGTGATGACAAAAGACCCAAGTGAGTAGACACCTCATGCCATCTCTGAAGATTCTGGTATACCAGGAAGGACCTCCCTAGGTCTGCTTCTAGAAAATGACCTGGAAGGACTGTCAGGGTGGGTTCCCAGCCCCTCTGCAGCACAGCAGCCCCCAGTCGAATCAGACAGGCAAGTTGACTCACTGCCCAGCCCTTGAGAGTGTCAGCAGCAGAACAATCTATGCCTTTCAACTCCCTGCTTCTGAGTCCTTGACTAGCCCTGCTTTGTACTTGATCTCGGTTGTTTCCAGCTTATTGATGCTGCCTCTGGATTACAACTTGATTTGGATCTGACCTCATGTGCTTTGCCTTGACTTTGCTTTCTAGAGTCCTCCTGATACAGTTTGTTGGTATTGTGTTGGTATTGGGCCATAGTGGATTCTTTTGGGAGATCTTCTCTTACCTAGCTCATGGACTAATACCTAACCTAGCATGATCAGGAATGGGAGACCCACTTGGCCCCATCCATTGGCCACTGGAGGATCAGCTTCAAGGAGTTTGTTTCACTTTCCCCAGACTCTGTAGAAGGCAAACTCTGGCCTCTGTCACTGGCCAGGAGACCCAGGACAATGGTGAGGCTTCACTCTCTGCCTTCCAAGGAGAATAGCATTATGAGGGGGAGGCCAGCTTGGTTCCGTGCATAGGCTGGTGAAGGTGTAGCTGCTCCTTATAAGATTCAACTGAAGTACAAAAGATTATGTTTGGCCCACAGCAGTTAATCACTATTACTACTATTTTAGCATGGGTTTTGGTGTCTAATACTGTATCTGGATTATTTTAAGTGCCACATGTCTTAAGCATATGTGAAATGAAGGTGAAACATATTATTTCAGTTGCCTGTGGTGATTTCTTTTCAATTTACATACCTGCAATAATATTTTGGCATATATATTAATGACTTCCGCTTGGATATTGAAAGTTGGCTTTAGCTGAACATTGGTCCCCAAAACTTACTCAGAAAGAAGTGTTTGCAGGTGCGTGAGAAGCTGGGCTTTATATTTCATGATTCATAGTCTGCATTTATGACTTTCATCTGTCCATGTCCTTATCTGGAAATATACTCACTTTAGAAATGCAGCATTGGCTGAATAGGGAATAAATCACCAGAGGAAACTATGCAGAGAGCTGGAACAGAGTCTCTGAACCAGTTAGATGATAAAAAATAACAACAATAATATTCAGATTGGTGGCCTTATTGGCTTTCATGCAAGAGGAAATTTCACTCACAGATCCTTGAAAGTGCTGCATATCGCTAATGCAGGTGGACTATTGACCATCTAAACCTAACTACAACTCCCATCATCCCCAACAATCATGACCAATGGTCAAGGATGATGGGAGGCTATACTCCAAACCATCAGGAGAGCACTGGGTTGACTAATCTAAACTGATGTAAACAATATGAATAGTTTTATTAATAAAACACCATGACCACCTACACCCCATTCCAATTAGCATTGGGTACTATATGTAAAAAATACAATTAGATATAATAAAATCATATTTAATACATTGTGAAATGTGGAAAATATCGTTAAAAGATTGCAACTAAAGAGGATTGGTTCCCACTCCCTTTTGAAAAGTTTCTAGAAACTTGTGAAAGCAACGAGTCTGAATCACAGGGGGAGATGTGCACGAGAGATTCCCCTTCAGGACAATTCATATATGTCAGACATTTTCCTGTCTTGATTAAATTGAATCCTGAGTGAAGTCTAGAGCTCTCCTTAAAAATCAAATCATTTGGCAACCTCACTCCCATACCAGCAAGAACTAGACTGCGTAGAGTTTCTTTGCAAGTAAATTGTCTCTCCATGCCTAGGCAAAACAAATACTAAAAAGGAAAGAGATATAATCTTCCACAAAGATAGTGGTATAACTCTTTCCTTAAGAACTCCTGAATGAAACATCAAGACACACGCTGTAACAATTTATTTTGTTACGGCTGGTGAGTATTAAAAAGCCATACTGGCCACGATCTAACGTAAATTAAGCACATGAAGATTTACCTGTAGGCTACATTCCTGTACACAGTTTCCTGGGAACTCAATAGGATTTATTCAGTGGTATTTTTCTAGAAAAAGAGGTGCTGAACTTCTCCCTTGTTTTCTTAGAATAGCAATAGCGCCCACCTGAAAGGTGCTGGAGCTGAGCTCTGGTGAGGTCCAGCTGAAAAAAAAAGCCCTGGATTTATTTCTGAATAGATCAACACTGTAACGCTGCAGCCCTTGGCATGCTTGCTTGGGAGTAAGCCCCAGTGAACACAACAGGGCTTCTGATTAAATATGCTTCGAATTGTGTTGCACGTCTCATTTAGTTCAATGAGAGACATTTAACTGTGTGTTTAACTCTGCCTCGAAAATGGCTTCACATTGCCTAGATTGGCCCCGTATAGTTAGCAACTTCATTTCTGACCCACTTATGTTACCTGTGGCAGCATTCCCTAACCTGGCACCCTCTGCATGTTTCAGATTGCAGCTGTGCTGCCTGAGGCCGATGGGACCAAACTGGGGAAAGCTGAGCTACGGTAGAGTGGGGCAAGTCGGCGCCCAGCCGAGAAAATGTATTGAAGTGCGATAAAGCACTTGGTTTGCTTATATTCAGGGTTTGTGTGTGTGTGTGTTTTTCACCTGCGAGTCATTTTTACACGCTGCCAAGAGCGTTATCCCTAGGAAGTGAGAAATAAACACTGTGACTGTGTGGCTTGTTAGCATGACATGTGCACTCTTATTAGAACATTGTTGAGTAATAACTTCACGGTGGCTTCCAAACACATGCTTTATGGCAAGGATGGAAAAACTCATGAGCGCAATCAATGACAGCCTAGCTTTTTATAGAGACATGTGGTCGCTGTCCTGAGAAACTGAGGGAGGGGGGGGCGGGAAGATTGGTGCCATTTTCCTTCATGAACTGTAAATGATTATAGTGTCAGGCTGAGCTACAAGGCTCTGCCTTAAAAAAAAAAGGGAAAGGAGAAGAAAAAAGAACAGGACATATTAGCTTATCAAAAGTCGAGAGTGGGGGGAGATGCTTATGGGCTGTTCTCCTCCTTTTACAACTACATATTTATGTTTGAAATCTTGGGATATGTTACCTAAGCGCCTACCTTCCCCCTCATCCATATTCAATTTATAACTCAGCCTGCTAGGGTAAGAAGGACAAGGGAGTAAATATAGGAATATGACACATTTATTTTGATTTGTTTTATGGGTTGGATACCCTGTATGTTTTATGAATTTTTATATCTCCTTACTTCCCCTCCTCCCCTCCTTTGTTTCCATGAAAGTTTTATAATTTTTGTAACTGTACATCTCTGCATTTCAGGAAATTTCACTCTCATATATGGAATATGAGAAATAAGTAGCTAAATGTATAAAAGTAAAATGTTCCTTCAGATACATCAGAGGGGGTAATAATAATAATAATAATTGAACTATTCGATGATAAACATGTAAAAGGAGTAACTGAAAAAAGACGCAAAGAGTTGCCTGCACGAGTCACAGCTTTTAGGAATGCTTTTGAAGAATTATGTCCAACAGAGGTGATAATGGATGGGTGGAGTTATAAATCTAATTCAAATTATTTTTTTAAAAAAATTAACAAGTGATTGCAGCAGGATAGTATTCTTAAATAATGCAAAAATGAAATGGTTTATCTTTTAATGGAATATGCCACTTATATGTACATATTCAGTACAATTACAGATATTGGAAGCAAGGAGATGGAAAGTATAAAGCAAGACACCTAAGGGATGGCAGAGTTTGAGTGTCACCTAAGGGCAGAAAACTGTTATTTATTTAAGTTATATTTACTGCCAGGAAGAGGGGCACTTATGAGATGTCAGACTTAGGAACATAGGAAGTTGCCTTATATTAGTTAGATCCTCTAGCCCAGTGTTGTCTACACTGACTACCAGCAACTGTCTAGGGTTTCAGGCAGGGTTCTATCCCAACCCTACCTGCAGATGCTGAGAATTGAGCTCGGGTGTTCTGCCAGATGCTCTCCCACTGAGTTATTGCCTTGAAGCAAGAGAATGAAAATTGCTGGACAGAACTTTCTTTATGTATGCCACAACAGCAGCAAGAATACTTACTGCAAAGTGTTGGAAGGCAAAGATCTACCCACTCTGGAAGAATGGCAGATGAAGGTGATGGACTACATGGAATTGGCAGAAATGACTGGCAGAATCCGAGACCAGGGAGAAGAGTCGGTGGAAGAAGATTGGAAGAAATTTAAAGACTACTTACAGAAATATTGTAAAATTAATGAATGTTAGAATGATGTCAGAATGAAGTTAAGTGGTTTTAGCAGCAATGTCATAAAGGTGTATGCAAAAATGGATGGTTAATAGGTGAGAATCTAAAGCTATAATATATTAAGTTAAAGGACTAAGACAAAAACAAAGAGGGAAAGGAATTGCTGAATTAACCAATTGAACTGGAATACAAAAAAGGGAGGTGAGAGGAGGTCAGGAAAGCAAGGAAATGAAATGTAAGATACGGAAGGCTCAATTTGTTTTTAAGTGTTTTTTCTATTTTTTTCTATATTTATCCTTGTCTTTTTTACTTTTAACTGTGTAATTTTTTTGTTTCTGAAATTTTAATAAATATCATTTAAAAAAACCAAAAAACAAGAGAATGAAAATTGCTTTTGGCAAAGCCGGCCGGAGGAAAGGTTTATATATTTATTTTATTTTTGGCAGGGGGAAACGGGATAGTATTGAAAGGCCAGTGGTGTTGCTGAAGAGAAGTGGGTACTAGTCTGATCAGCGTGATGGGTGTATGGAATGAAACATTGGTTGATCACTTTAAATGCTTCAGACAAACCAGCTGGCAAAGGATCCCAAAGGACATAACACAATTGCTTAGTGACACAAATCTCACGGGCTTTCTGCGTCTCAATATATGTGTTTCCACAAACAAAAGCAGTGATAAAAGCATCCCACAGCAGGATGGAAAATAGCATTTAGGAGACTCAAATCAAAAAGCCAGATCAATTGCTGCCGCTTGCTTAATAATAATAATAATAATAATTAATAATCATTTGCTGCTGCTGAGAAGAACTCTGTGTGGTACCATTACTGGATCTTCTTGGTTTCAGGACAAGTGCTATAAAGACATACCAGAAATGGGGTCATAGTGAGGGCAGAGATAAAGAGAGATGCTATTTGCACAACATGTTCTCCAGAAAGTTGAAGGCAAGGATTCCAAAGTTCAGTGACAGAGATTCTCCCAGCAATGGCGCACCCTGTCTGACATTCCTGTGGTGGTAATTGACAAGGATCAAGATATAATTTGCATCACACTGTGTGTTTGGGGGAGCATGTTAAAAATGAAGGTAGATAATGGGATAGGAACTTTTCTCATGTTTATAGTAAGTATAGAAGGAAATCCCCCCCCAATTCGCACTTATTTGAATTGCAGATGATACCCATGGATCTGAACAGAGATTACTGGAATTTAGTGTGTGTGTGTTTTATAAATGTTAGCGTATTGATGGTGTATTGATCTTGCTGCTGGGGTGGAGAAGGACAGAACCCACTCCACCCCAGTAAGGGAATGGTAGCTTTCCTCCCAGCCAACCCCGAGCTGTTTGGTAGAGTGGGATGTGTGCAATCTACATGGAGAGGAAGGTGCACAGGGATGTTTTCCCCCATACCCCTCCCCATTCAGCTGTTTGGCGGCCAGGAAGGAGCCCAATCTGCATTCGATTTCACAGCAGTGGGCAGCTCAGGCACCCATGCAGGCCCCACTGAAGGCCTGAGGAATCCATATGACACGAAGGCTGCATATGACCTGTGGCACAGGTGTTGCCCACATGTGCTTTAGTGTGATGAGAACAAATTGCAGTGAGTTTGGGGTTGAGACACCCCCCTCCCCTCTGCTCGTCCAGTGGTATCGCAAGGGGGAGTCTGGAAACTTTTGCTTCTGTTTCATTTAACCACAGCTTATCAGGCCATACAAATTGTGGTTCCTGTTAATAGTGGTTTGCCTGAAACGAGTAAACTTCAAAGCGTGGTTTGAAGTGAGGGTCTTTTCCTATGTGATGCTAAACATTGCAATGCTACACTATCCTAAAGCTTACAGCCTCTAGTGGTTTTCTTTTGGACACGAATGAATTAATTGGAAGAGGAAATTGGTTACCACTGACATCTAATGCAATTTTGCATGTGCATTAAGGGCTGCCTGAAGCCTCATGTGTGAAAATGCTTCCAATCTTTCCATGACAGGGAGTTCAAAACTCAAACAGTAGCTTTCATTCGGTGAAAATTGCCCGTAGTTTTTGACAGCGAGTGAAAAGGCAGTCATGAAATCAACCTGTCTGCCACTGGCCAAGACCTACACTTTTGGTAATAATACCTCCGTGCTGCAGTGATTTGGCAGGCTTCTTGTAAACAGTGTAGCGATGGTTCAGCTAAGCCTTTCGTGTGCACCAATCTATAGCACACATCCATTTGGCACATTTTGCAGCCCAGGACTAGTTCTGCACAGTGGAAGCATAAAGATCTCTTACGCTTAATGTTGCAGGTTAGAGGTTAAAACCATTGGCAGGCAGCATTGAAATGCTTGTGATCCAGCTGCCTCCACAATATTTGATCCAGAGGACCTTGATTTTCCCATGCAACCAAATGCCAATATCAAAATTAAAAGGCAGGCAATTAAAAAGGCAAATTAAAAACACATCTTTATTGCCCTTAAAAAAAAGAAACCACCATGCCTCAATTTCATGTCCCTTTCTTACTAAATAAAGGCCAGAGGGTAAGACTAAAGTCAAAGTGATAAAACGTGTGTGTGTGTGTGTGTGTGTGTGTGTGTGTGTAAATGGTTACCAATGGTTCTTAAGTTTGAGAAAAGTGAGGATGTAGCAATTATATGGATTATCATTATTATTCTCCTCTCAGAGGTGAAATCTACTGATTCCCATTAACTTCAATTAACATGACAACAAAAACCACACATCTTATGACTCCCACCAGCTGGCCTGCTCTTGGCTGGAAAGAAAGAATGCCAACATAAATGGTTGCTTATAGCGGGCAAGGGCAGCTAACCTAAGTGCCAACCCATTTGACAGGGACTGAGGCCTCTACGCAGCCCATCTTGTGTACAGGACAAAATGCATCCACATGGACAGACTTGACGTTGTCACAGAAGCGCACTATGCAATTACTTAACGTTGTACTAAAGTGAAAGTGCTGTCCAGTCTATATCCTTAAAGTCCATTCAAAGCACATTTCCCCCATTGAAGAATTCTGAGAACTGTCGTTTGTGAAGCATTTGCTGGGAATGTTAGCTCTGTGGTGGGAAAACTACACTTCCCAGGATTCTTTGAGGGAAGTCGTGTGCTTTAAATGTGCATTGAATATGCTTTGTATCTATAGTGTGGATCTTCCCTAAGTAGGGTGGTTAATGGAAATTTACCTAGGTTACTTGGGTTTATATAATTGATTGTTTACATTAGTGACTAGCAGGCATATGCTGCGTATGAAGGCCATCTAGAATTGAATATCTGCTTTCTGGCTTCCTAGAGATACCTAACAGAGTAGTTCTGAGTTTCTCAGAGGAACAGTGAGATACATATTTCACTGGATTCTTCGCAGAATTCATTGGATACCTCAGCCTGCCTGAGGAAGCCAGTAAATGTTAACATGCTGATGTTAACATGGGAAGTGGTGGTGGTAAGGCTGAAACCATACTTTGTGCAATAACAGGGAAGAACTCAGCCTTAGGAACATGTGATCTTTATTAATGCAAAACTCCAGTGTTGGTATCTTTAGTAAATTAAAAACATACTGGGAACGACCCCTTATCTCTTGAATTGTATGAAACCCATTTCCACAAGGCCTGTTTTTCATCAAATTAAAATTAGTTTCATGGGAATACGAGAAGGTTTTTGTAATTAGATAATAGAAGCTTGCCTAGGTTTATCTGCCATGTACTTGGATGTAACCAAAATAAGAAGAATGTCATATCAAACGACTATATCTGCATCTAAATCTGAACTAATTCTAGATCAATAGTTTAGGTCTTATTTTGTAAGCTATCTCCCCTTCCCCTTCCCCTCCCCATCACCCTTTAAACCAGTGGGACAATCTCGGTGAAATGTGTAACTTTTATGGGAAAACAATCATTACTGACTTAGAAGTTCTTCTCCAACTTTTTTTTTGCTGTGATAGATAAAGCTTCCCAGGAGTTGGTGAAGTTTTCAAAGAAAATGACTGATAGCTGATGTATATTTTCCCCTTCCTCGTACTTGATATAGAAATATGATAGGTCATACAGATGGAGTACCAAGGCTACAGCCATTTTTCTCTCAATTAAATCAAAGAGGAAATAAGCAATCCTGCAATGTTTATTTGAAAGGACCACGACTTCTCCCCCTCATGAATGGGCAGCCCCCAAATGACTTATATGATTACTGCGATTTTTCAAGCCTGTCATAGGAATAGAAGCTTCTAGTTCCAATACAAGAGATTCCTTTCTCTTGTGTGATCCAGTGTTTAGCGGAGATTGCTAGCAGTGCTGTAGGTAAGAGCCTGTCAGAGTTCCCATTATAAGGCTCTCTTTTGAAGGATTTATTATAACCAGAGCTGCAGCAAACTATTTCCCCCACATACTGCAAAGTGAGGTGAGCTTGAGGCCAAATGAGTTACTACACAGTGCAACAGAGAGATAGAGCAGGGTGCATTGACAAAGCATTAAAACAGTTTTTAGTTCCTTCCAGCCTCTCAATTAGTTCACAGAAGACTACAATATAAATTCTATTGTTGGCTCAGACACATCAGCAATTCACTCAATTATTTACAAATAAACGGCCTCAAATTTCATGTCAATTGTGCAGTTGTTAAGTATACCCATTTTGAAATGCTGCCTCCTCTCTCTTCTTTCCTTTGGAATGTCAGTATTGGTATAGCAAAATGTGGGACCTTGGTGTCAATGGGGAAAAGTGACAAATCAAATATACCTGACTAATGGTCAATTGTAGCCAGAGGCATTTGAAAGCAAATGGTTCTAATTTATTACATTAATCAGCCTACCAGGGTCTATTGGACTCAGCTTATCTCCATGTGACCTGTCAACCTCAGATGCCAATATTTGTATGCCAAGATTTTTTATGCATATTCCAGTTTTGCTTTTGCATTAAAAGGCTCAATCTCCACTCATTTTTGTTTTATGTTTCAACACACAGTTCTATTTTGACTTGTTGTACGCATTTCAGAAGCCTAGAATGCTCCTCAATAAATATAAAGTATCCAAAAAAGTTCAACATTTTACCTTTACCTTTACCCTGCCGAATGATCACTCTGGACAGTAGTTTGAGCAAAGGGTCACAATACGGATCTGCAGCAAAGCACACACACCTCCAGTGGGTAGATGTGGGCAGCAGCTAGTGCAACAAATACAACTGTGATGGTCAAGGTTTTGTATTAAGACATCATAGGAATATTGATACCAGGGCATTTTTTCAGCCAGAACTCCCTGGAACTCAGCTCCGGCACCTCTCAGGCAGGCACCATTGTCATTATAAGACAACAAGGGAGGTGTTCATGGTGAGTTCTGGCACCTCTTTTTCTTAAAAAAAATAGCACTGATTTAAAGGGTTATGTAGCAGGATGTGTTGCACTGTATAGAAAAAGGCTATGATGCAGAAAGCAGAATAGAACTCTGGGAATTATTGTATGCAAAGACATTACTAGAGGCAGACCTCTTTTTCCTTATGATGGGGATGGAAAACCTGTTCTTGCTTCCCAAATGCTGTTGGACTACAACTCCCATCTTCCCTGACTACATGATGAACTTCCTACATGAAAATGATTTATGGGAACTAGTCTACATGGCTACATGTTTATAGTTTTGCAATATGTGCATGTATGCCAAAAGGAATAATGTGCATTTGCTGCTTTGGATACTTGTATCTCAGCTTAATAGAATATATGAATGGGCATTTTGTCTGTGCACACAATCCTTTGCTCCTCCCTTCACACAAACCATGGTTAAATCAGGAAGTCTCTAGTTAACCACAGTTGCTTGTTGTTTGAACAGGGAAACTATGGATACCAGGTTCAGAACATGCCATGATTTAAAACTGTGGTTTGTTGCGCTGTGTTTCTTTTGCTCCAGCAGCCCTCTGGAGAAGATGTTTAAAAACATGTTTAGCTGCAAGCACTCCATCAGTTTAGATGATATTAACCCTAGAGTTTGTAAAATCACACAAACACACACACACACACGGAGCATGAAATTGTTTATCAACTACTGGGAGCAGAATGACAGTAGAGTCCTAAACATCTTTTAGGAGAGACTTGTAAATCTTCACCCACTTCCGCTCTTCTGTAATGTCTTGTAAAATGTATCATGAACAGCAGGATGAAGCAATCCACACATGCTCATATAAAAAAGAAGACTCCCAGAGGAACTTGTGTTAACCGCTGTTTAGAAATAGCAATAGAACAGCAAAGGAGTCCTATTAGTTGAATAATTGCCTTCACCGGAATTTGATTTCTTCTGCCTATGATACATCTAGCTAGCTAGCTGGACTTTCCAGTATTTGAAAAACAAGAAGGCTCTTGCTTGTGTACTCTGGACTTCACTTCTTCCTGATGATGCCCACTTTGCAGAGGTGTGATTGAGTGAAGGTGCAATAAACTGAATTCGTGGTTGCTTTTCATTAGTATGCTCCTAAAATAGACATATGCCCTCCTCTTTTGTACATGTGCCTTTCTTTACATGATGGGGAGCACTGGGAAGAAGAAGAAAAATGCAAACCAAATGTAGGTGTAAAGCTGCCCTAATATCTTCCATATGAGACATGCATTTTACAAGGTCAGACCATTTGCAGACAGGTGCTTTAAAGGAGATAAAACATTTGATATGTTTTGTACAACCATTCAATTAAAATTAGTTTTGCCAGATTATTCTCTTTGTGTAAATATAAGCCTCCATTTTCTCTGGTTTTTATTATGCTACACATTTGGTTGTCTTTCCCACTTCTCCTTTTAACAGTGGAATCGATTCAGTTGGATGTGATAAGTCTTTAACAAAAGAACACATGTTAGAGATCAAATGGGAATTCCCCATTCTCAACCTCTCTACTGAGACTGCCAACACAGGGTCCAATTAGTGTCAGTTGCCGTAATGGTTTCTGTGATGTGGACAACTGGGTTAGTGAGAAATGGTCTGAAACCACCTTGTGCACTCCACACAAGATACAGGGGAGTAACATTGGGTGATAAATAAGTTTTGACCACTTTTGCCTTGAATTTACATTTCTGGCCTGCAGACAAAAGTTCATTTACTTATTCAATGCACATCTACTTCTGAAACCTATGTACTTGCTCCGTACAACAACAACAACAAAATAATGAAAGTATGGATCCATATTATTCTTTTATCCTTCACCATTTTTTCTGTGTTAAACTTGATGCTTGACGCTGAAAACTTTCAAAAAGAGGGCAGATCTTACAATGTTGTCCTGAAGTAGCCTGCATTATACAGTTGGCTTGACCCAATGTTCTAGAATAAGGACTGTGGCTCATTGGCAGAGCCCATGTTTTACATGCATAAAGTCCCAGGTTCAGTCCTCGGTATCTCTAGATAGGGCTGGGAGAAACCTGATTGCACAAATGGTTTCCTCTCTTGTTGTGTATATACAATAGGGAAGTTCGTTTCTCTAGGCAAATCAACCCTTGTTCACTGGAGTGAATTTTGCACCAAAGGATGTCTCAGCTTTCCCAATAGTGGTAACCTAATCCCGTGTTTTTCAACCTTGGGTTCCCAGATGTTAGTGTACTGTAACTCACATTATCCCCAGCCAGCTTAGCCAATGATTGGAGATGATGAGGGGTTGTAGACCAACAGCATCTGGGATGGAAAATGGAATAATACATACCATGAGCATGTGCCCCATTTTCAATCTGAATCTATCAAGTCTAAGCTCAAGCCACATAAAATCTCATGGAGAGAGACATGTTACTGAGTGAAGAGCTGAGCAACATTTGTGGAGGTTGTATGGTATGGACCATATGAAGACATATGTGTGTACCGGTTAAGAATTGAACTGGGGCAGGTATGGGGAGACTTTGGCCCTCAGGATGTTCTGGAGCTCCAACTTCCTGACCATTGATCATGCTTGTTGGAGCTAATGGGAGTTGTAGTTCAGCAACATCTGAAGGTCCAAACATTCCCCACATCTGGACTAGGAGGCGGGCTGTAGCTCAGTAGTAGAAACCCTGGAGAACTGTTGCTAATGAGTGTGGACCATACTGAAGTAGGTGGGCCAGTGGTATATGTTTGGTATATGTCTCTATGACTGTGACCCATGTTCACCTCTCCACAAAGTGTCAGTGACCTTGGTTCTGTCACCATGAGTGCCTGATAGGAAAGATGGGAGTCAAATGCCATAAATAAAAATTATGTTTTAAACAATCTTCATGGCTTTATTTCTTTTCCTGCAAGGTTAGCATCCTTAAAGGCTAGCCATATGAGGAACATCTGGCTTCAGTTAATTTTTGTACCATAAACTCTCTGATATTGTGACTGAAACATAGTAACAAGTAAGAGTATGTGATTAATTTGTGGTTTTTTTTAAGTGTTAAAATTAATTTTCTTAAGAATATTCATAACAATAAGGGACAATAAATTAAAAACCAGCTGGGGTGGGGGTGGTGGTAGAAGAAAGACAATAATAAGGGTATAATGAGAACAACAGAAGAAATAAAGGTCCAGGAGGTAGAAAAATGGGGTTATTCTGGAGCAGCCGTGTGAAATTACATGAGAATAGAACATCCAGCCAGAATGACTCATGAGGTTTAGCATTATGCTG
The DNA here is from genome assembly GCF_965113315.1 of Podarcis vaucheri. Lineage (NCBI taxonomy): Eukaryota > Metazoa > Chordata > Lepidosauria > Squamata > Lacertidae > Podarcis > Podarcis vaucheri. The sequence goes on from NC_138763.1 coordinate 60,285,959, forward strand.
ACAGGTTGAGTGTTGGTTAGCATAAGGTATGAATGGATACCAATTCTCAGTGAAATTGTCAGTATGCCGTTGCCCAGTGGGGACATGAATTTCTTTCATGAGCTTGTCCATCAAAGCTAATTTACAGAGGTATTTATGCCATTGGTTAATGTCTGGCAAATGTTGTCTTTTCCTTTGTGAAGAAATTTCCAACCTTGCAGCTAGCATGGTGAAGCTTACAAGGTTATTGTAAGGCAGGGGCGGCTAAGGTGTGGTCCTGCAGATTTTGCAGAACTACAGATCCCATCATTCCTGATCATTGGCCATGCTGGCTCAGGCTAAGAGAAACTGTAGTTCAGCAAGGTTTGGAGGGCCACAGGTCCCCCCACCCTTGCTGTAAGGCAGGCACTCCCAAACTCGGCCCTCCAGATGTTTTACGACTACAACTCCCATCATCCCTAGCTAACAGGACCAGTGGTCAGGGATGATGGGAATTGTAGTCCCAAAACAGCTGGAGGGCCGAGTTTGGGGATGCCTGCTGTAAGGAATGTGATCTAGATTGTTTTAGAAATATTAAGTAAAGACATTTTTAGGTTAGGTAATATAGGCCTATTTTTGCCCCAAGAAGCATTCTAAAGCATTTGAAGATTTTTATTTGAGTAATTTGTTGGACTATGATCATAGAATCATAGAATCATAGAATCATAGAGCTGGAAGAGACCACAAGGGCCATCGAGTCCAACCCCCTGCCAAGCAGGAAACACCATCAGAGCACTCCTGACATGTTTCCTGCTTGGCAGGGGGTTGGACTCGATGGCCCTTGTGGTCTCTTCCAACTCTATGATTCTATGATTCTATGACATATGATGTAAGATTATTAAATTGGAAAAGAGTGCTTATTGGGGAAATGAAGGTTATAGAAGACCCAAAAGGCAAAAAAAAGCAATACACAATTCTTGGTAGAGATTATTCCTGGTTTAAGATTTTGATGGAGAGTATTGTTTATATTTAATTTAATTTAATTTCTGGTGTCTGGCTGAGAATTAATTGACCAATTGGTGCCATAATGGAAAGCCAACTCTCTAAAATGAATAATGTGGCCATTAGGTGGCTCATGGCAAAGGGGATTCCAACTGCTTTCCTATTTTAACCCAGATATGTGAAATCGAAGCTGGAATGCAAGAGCCTCTAAAGAAGACACTTCAGAGATTCCGTTATTGTATTTAAATTTTGAATGGTACCGCCTAGGCGGCTCGTCCCATTTACTTCCAGTTATAAATATTTTCCATATTCCTTGCAGAGCAACAGAAGCAAAGGCTTGGAAAATATTCAAGGCCAGCCACACTGCAGGATACCATCAACACGTTTCTGCCTCAGCATACCAAAAATCACACATGGACACACAAATACATAGAGACAACTCCCGTTTTAGAAGGAACATCCTGGATGAGCAAGTCTCACATGCGCATGGTTTTTTATGGGGTTGAAATGGTTCCCAACAGCACTAGCTCCCTGAAACATTAATGAAATTCCCTCCCAGCAGATGTAATATTTCCCATGTTTTCTTTACATTTCACAGCCCATCTCAGTTTTCATGGTGTGAACTTTACCAATCCTGATTTTTAGTGGGTTTCTGGAGGTAAGCCAGAAGCAATGACTTCCAGGCATCTTCTGCTTCCAAAATTAGATTTCCCGTGACATCCTCTCAGCCTGTGCCACTCCTGATGAATGCACATACAAGAGATGGCTTGGCAGAACATACAACTCTGCTCACTGAAAGCAAGGGTCTTGCAAATTTTGCATGATCTTTAGAATATTTAAACTGATATAGAGAGAAGGGATGCTAACAATTAGAGGGAGACATTTTAATTCTGCTGCAGGAGGAGTCAGCCAAGCCATAAATGTTGCAGGATGAGATCTGAGTAATCTTGGCATCCCACCTGCAAAATAGCTGTAATACTCTGGGCTAAAGCTATTTGTGTTGGGCATATTGTACCGCTGCAAATTCCAGAATGTACAAGCTTCAACAAATCTGCCAGAATGCCTGCAAGTGCTACATGAATTTGTAAAAAGCCTAAAAAAGAAGTGTTTCTCCAGGAATGTTTCAGAACGGGTAGAAGAGCAAAATAGATGTGAAAGGGAGACTTCTAAGCATAAAGGAAATGTACATCATTTTATCCGATACGGGTATATATTCCATGAACAAATTTAACAGTGCTCAATTTACTTATTATTTTAGAACATCTTTTACATTCCTCAAATGGGTCAATATGCATGATGTAAGACAAGAGGCTGCTAACCTTTTCAAAACATTGGGCGCAAGTTTTATGTAGACATGGAACAGATATTTGTTGTTCTCCCGGTACCTCCCCATGCTCGCCCCATCTGTTCATTGTCTTTGTATTATTTGAGCTGAGCTGGCCTTTCTCATGCTTTCTTCGTCTTCTTTTAATTATGCTTGTAAGCCATCTAAAACATGCCTGGAAAGGGGAAGTATGAAGTTGCTGTAGTGGCTATTCGTGATACGTAACGCTGTGTTAAAATGCCAGTTCTTGATAGCCTGCTAAAATACATACTCTTAACCTTGTTTGTGAATGGTTGTAGAAGATATACGATGAAATACCGGAGAACGAGAGTTGGAAGCACACAGAGTGATTGTTTTCTTAGGTAAGCTAATGGACTGATCCTATGAGCCACCGTGCTGGCAAATGAGTAGTAAGGTTGAGTACTTAGGTTGTGGTGCACTTAAAGCTGTGGCAAGGCACAACCTAGTCCAAACTGATTGTGTTGGAGATGCCATATGACTTGGTGCTGCTGCACCATCACAATCCATTGCTCTGTATACTGCAAGTTATTTTATGGCATAGTTTTCTATAAGGAACGTGTCACAATAATGGTTAAATGTGTGTTTACTGGAGTTAATATGCTTTAAAATATCCTGGAAACATCTACAATGTTTTGTAAACCAGTTTGAGGGTTTGGAGGTGTTGTTGTTTTACAATCAGGTGGTTTATATATTTTATTAAATAAATAAATCTAAATGGGAACGTCTGTCTTGTAGACTGATTTGATAGACAATGCCTAAGAATGAACCTCTTTTGAGAAGGCAGGCAGGGACTTAAGGAAGAAACGTACATGGACACCAATCCTAACTGTTTTTATCCGATACTAATTCCACTGATTTTATGACAAGCGCACTGAGAATTGCAGCCTAAGGCAGGAAGGGTAGCTGTTAAGTCAGACTGACACAGAAAAGAACCACAGAGCAAACCCCAGTGCTCACATTTTTCACACGCCATCATGGACAAAAGAAAGAAAGAAATGTAGATATAGAGCAGAACAACGCTGCTATTGTTTAACTTGCCCAATCCAAACAAACCCAACCCAGCCATTGTGCCGTTTCTGTCTCAACAAGAATGTATACTTGTCAGGGGATGATTAGCTGCTTGTGCTTAAAATTGTGCCCCTTCAGAGTTTGTGCGGCCCCACAAACCTCTGTGTGTGACAGAGCTCCTCAGACATGTCTGCTCTAGTCACTAGTAGAGTCTGACAGTGGCTGCCTGCGGAAGCGCTTCCAGCAAAGAAGTTCCTTAACGGAAACGCGTCTCCTGGACTCACGACGTGGCAGCTTCCGGCGAAGCATGGGTCTCCCTGCAGTTGCTTCTGACACCTCCCCGCTATTTTCGCTGGATGTGTCTCTCACCCCTTTCTCTCCCCTGCTGTTTCCTGCCTGGGCTGCTGCGTCTCTCTCAGCATTACTGAGATCCTCCTCCAGAGACCCCTCGCTCCCCCTCCTTGTCCCTGCTTTGGCTGCTGACTCTCTCCCAGTCTCTGGGAGCCCTACCAACTCCCTTTCCTCTGATGTCAGTTCCCTGACATCCACCTCCCCTCCAGGGCCCCCTTCTCCCCCGCCCCTACTCTCTCCTCTGGGCGGTGAGGAGCTGAAACCCCGAAAAGAATCCTCTTCATCTTCAGACGTCTCGAACATTTCCCTCCATCGGTCTTCGTTCCGACTCGCTGAATCCTCCTCCACCTCGGAATCAGAGAACCCCTCCAACTCTTCTTCTTCGTCGGTGGTGGCGAAGTATTCCCTCCGGAACCTCGCCACTGGCTGGGGTTTACGAGGGAATCTCTGATGAAAAGTTTCAATCAAAACCTCGTCATCTACATCCTCTGCCCTGACCCAGGTGTTTTCCGACTCCGGCTCCCCTTCCCACATTACCAAATACTCTACTTGCTCTCCCTTCCACCTGGAATCGAGAATCTCCGCTACATGGTAGCTGTGTTCTTTTTCCTCCATAGCTGGTCCCCTATTGACCCTCCCCTCTCTGTCCCCTTTATACGGTGACAGCAACGACCTGTGGAACACTGGGTGCAACTTCATGTGGTTCGGTAACCGGAGTCTGAAAGCCACTGGGTTGACCTGTTGCGTGACTTCAAATGGGCCCAGCCTTTTGGGTCTTAACTTCTTACAACCTCCTTTGAATGGTAACCCTTGGGTGGACAGCCACACCTGGTCCCCCACCCTAATGCTTTCCCCTTCCCTTCTGGTTTTGTCTGCCTGCCTCTTATATTCCTCCTTCGCCCTGTTTAAATTAAGTTGGAGCTGGCGATGGATCGCTTCCATTTCTTCAACGAACTGTTCTGCGGCTGGAACGCTCCAGTTCTCCCCTTCCCCCCCTGGGAAGGCTCGGGGATGACACCCGTGATTAGCCAAAAAGGGGCTCATCCCCGTGGACACGTTCTCTGCATTGTTGTAGGCAAATTCTGCCAACGCCAGCTTCTCCACCCAATCATTCTCTCTGTCATTCACATAACACCTCAAATATTGCTGGAGGACACCATTAGCTCTTTCCGCCTGCCCGTTGGTTTCTGGATGACGGGCAGTTGAGAAATTCACCTCTACATGCAATAAGCTCATGCGCTTCCTCCAGAACCTGGAAGTAAATTGTTTCCCTCGGTCAGAAACCACCCTCAAGGGGGCGCCATGCAGCCTAAACACATTTTCCACAAACAATTTAGCGGTTTCTTCCGCTGTGACCGCATGTGAGCAGGCTATAAAGTGGGCCATCTTGGTTAACAGGTCTACCACAACCATGATGGCTGTTTTCCCTTTGGACCTGGGCAGATCAGTCATGAAATCTATTGCCACTGCCTCCCATGGCCTTTCCGGCGTGGGTAGTGGTTCTAATAAACCTGCCGGTGCCCGCCTCTCCCCCTTGGCTCGTTGGCATTGGTCACACCCTCTCACATACTCCCGCACATCTTCCCTGACCTTGGGCCACCAGAATTCCCTGGTAACCAGCCACATGGTTTTGTGTTGCCCAAAATGCCCTGCTGTGGGGCTATCGTGCAGTTGCTTGAGTACCTTTTCCCTTAATTCCCCTTCAGGTATGTATAACGCTCCCTTGTAATACAACGCCCCGTTTCTCTCCTCAAAACCCCCGGGTTTGTCTCCCTCCCTCCTGAGACCCCTGAGTTTGTCCTGGGCGTATTCATCCTGCACCGTTCCCTCTACCAGTTCCCTTTGCCCCACCAATGCCGCCCCACACACCCAGCGGTCCTCGGGAATGACATGGGTCTCTTCGGGTGCACCCTCTCCCTCCAAATATTCAGGTTTGCGTGAGAGAGCGTCCGCCCTAACGTTCTCTGGGCCTGGTACGTAACAAATCTCAAAGTTAAATTTGGAGAACTCCTGGGCCCATCTCAACTGCCGTTGGTTGAGCACTCGCGCAGTTCTCCAATACTCTAGATTCTTATGGTCCGTGCACACTTGCACCTTCTGTTGTGCACCAATTAGCAGGTGCCTCCATCTCCGGAAGGCCTCATGAATCGCAAGAAGTTCCCGGTCGTACACCGTGTAGTTCCTCTCAGATTTGTTCAGCTTTCGCGAAAAGAAGGCACACGGTCGCCACTCTGACCCCTCCTTCCCCGGCTGCAGAAGAAGCACCGCCCCTATGGCTCTGTCAGAAGCGTCTGTTTCGACCCTCAGCTTTTTTTGTAAATCCACATGTAGAAGTTGTTCATCAGAGGCGAAGGCCCTTTTCAGTTCCTCAAACGCTCGCTCCGCCTCCCCCGTCCAAACAAACTTCTTTTTACTGCTGAGACAGTCCGTGATGGGCGCCGTCAGGTGGGCGAAGTTTCGGATGAACTTACGATAAAAGTTTCCAAACCCTAGGAACCTCTGCACATCCTTCTTGGTCTTGGGTGTTTTCCATTCCAGCACCGCTTGAACCTTGCCGGGGTCCATGGCCAACCCCTTGTCTGACAAGCGGTACCCCAGGAATTCCACCTCCTTGGTATGAAACTGACACTTCTCCAGTTTCACCCACAGCCTGTTGGCTTGCAGCCTGCTCAACACTTCTCTGACGTCTCTCACATGTTGCTCCTCATTCTCCGAATACACCAACACGTCATCTAAGAAGGCCACGCAATTCTTGTAGAGCAAAGGCCCCAGTACGTGGTTCATGAAGGCTTGAAAACACGCGGAGCCTGTTTGTAATCCAAAAGGCATAACGAGGTATTCAAATGCCCCCAAAGGGGTGAACATGGTGGTCTTCCATTCATCCCCTTTCCTTATACGTATCAGGTTGTACGCCCCCCTTAGGTCCAGCTTTGTAAAAATCTTTCCTTTCCGCACCCTGGTCAAAATATCATCAATCCTGGGCATAGGAAAAGCCGCCGGCTCTGTCACTGCATTTAACCGCCTAAAGTCACATACCAGTCTCGGCTTGTCCGTGTTTTTTTTATCCACAAAAAACACTGGGCTACCCCCCGCTGCCTTGGACTCTCTGATGAAGCCTCTCTTCAGGTTCTTGTCAATGAACGCTCGCAACTCCTGCATTTCCCTGTCTGACATGGCATACAACTTGCCTACAGGAAGCTGTGCTCCAGGGAGTAAATTGATCTGGCAATCAAAGGGCCTATGCGGGGGTAGTTGGTCAGCTTCCTTCTCGCTGAACACGTCGCTGAGATCAGCATACTGTGGTGGCACCTTCCCCTTTCCCATTACTTCAGTCCCTGCCAGGGTGGCTTGGGCCCCTGCTGACCCCTTTTCCCCCCTGCAGTGTTCTAAGCAATGTGCTGAACCGAAGGAAACCACTCTTTGATGCCAGCCCACCAGCGGATCATGTAAGGCTAGCCAGCTCATCCCCAAAATAATGGGAGCGCCTCCCAAGGTGGCCACATTAAACGCTATCAGTTCTGTGTGCCTTGCCACCCTCATTATCATTGGGACGGTCTGCAAGCTAACTCCTCCTCCCAACAGTTCCCTGCCATCGATCGTGGTCACCTGCAGGGGGTTGCTTAAAGGGATAGTCTGTATCTGATGTTCAGCAGCAAACTCCTTGCTCATAAAATTGCAGGAGCTGCCTGAGTCCAACAGCGCCTTTATTTTTAGGGGGTGTCCATTTTGCAGCTCTAGCGACACTTCAATCACTAGAGCAGGTCGAGGAGCTTCTGGCACGGGCACTTTCACTGCTCTTTGGCCTGGCTGCAGTGCCCTGACGGTGGCAACCAGGCGTTGGCTTTTACCTGCTCCGTTTCTCCCTGCTCTCCCCCCTCAACTGCTCCCACCATCCCTTGCCATTCCTTCCTCTGGGGGCATACTCTGGCAAAGTGGCCTGGCTGTTGGCAGAGATAGCATTTCCGGGCTCCCTTTCCCTCCTTCTTCGCCCCCTCACTGGGCTTTGAAACTGCGCGCGCGCGGGCTGTTCCGATTTCCATCGGCTCTGCCGGCGGGAAAGCTGGCTCAGGAATGTCTGGAATGCGTAACTCCTTCCAACGTTCCCCTCTCCCTTCCCGCCTCTCCAAGGCTCTTGCCTCCTGGCGCGCTCCAATGGTCAGCACAGATTTGGTCAGCTGATCCATAGACACCGCCCTGGGGCTCCTGGACAGCTCGTCTTTCACAGCCGAAGAAAGACCTTCTTCAAATAGCATCTGAATGGGTGCTGCCGATAAATCCCACCCCAATCTGTGAATCAGCATGGTAAATTCAGTCCAGTACTCACGGACAGATCTGCTTCCCTGCTTGCAAGCCATTAGCTGTCTGCGCACCACCCCTTCCTCAATATCGCTGGAAAACATGATATCCATTGCACGAAAGAATTTCATAGTGTCCTTTAGGATATCGTTGTGCGTTGCCATCAGGGGTCGAACCCAGTCCCGCGCCCCCTTCTCAAGATGCCCAATTACGAAAGCAACTCGCGATTCCTCATCAGGGAACTCATCAAACTGCACATTCAGGGCATATTGCATCTCGGTCCTAAAGGCATGGTAATCCTTGGGGTCCCCCCCAAACTTCTGCACCAATCCTGGTACCTTTCTGGGGAACTGAGTGGTTCTCCCCTTTTTGTCAGCATCCTGAGCCCTTCTCTCCTCGAGCCTCGCCGTCTGCAGCGCAAGTTGGACCTCCAGAGCTTGATACCTTTCTTCCAAGCTTGGACCAGCTCCAACCCCTGCCTCTCCGGTTCCGGCTGGGTTGCTCATGATGCTTTCTCCTGCACAGGCAGCGTACAAAGACTGTCAGACTGCTGTCAGGGGATGATTAGCTGCTTGTGCTTAAAATTGTGCCCCTTCAGAGTTTGTGCGGCCCCACAAACCTCTGTGTGTGACAGAGCTCCTCAGACATGTCTGCTCTAGTCACTAGTAGAGTCTGACAGTGGCTGCCTGCGGAAGCGCTTCCAGCAAAGAAGTTCCTTAACGGAAACGCGTCTCCTGGACTCACGACGTGGCAGCTTCCGGCGAAGCATGGGTCTCCCTGCAGTTGCTTCTGACACCTCCCCGCTATTTTCGCTGGATGTGTCTCTCACCCCTTTCTCTCCCCTGCTGTTTCCTGCCTGGGCTGCTGCGTCTCTCTCAGCATTACTGAGATCCTCCTCCAGAGACCCCTCGCTCCCCCTCCTTGTCCCTGCTTTGGCTGCTGACTCTCTCCCAGTCTCTGGGAGCCCTACCAACTCCCTTTCCTCTGATGTCAGTTCCCTGACAATACTTAAGGAGATAGGTTGCATTATGGTCCAAATTCTACCTCCACAAAGCATCCAGGATACAGAAGAAGTGCAGATTATGACCTTTTACAACCAAGCAGTGCTCCAGATTCTCAGCTATAGCTAATAAAGCTTCCTAGCCTCACTTGCCAACCTGCAGAAGCAAATGATGCAGTTCAGCTATGCCTAGTCTACTGTGGGGCTCTGTAGGGAGCTGGGCATCAACTCTAAGCTCTCTCTTTGTCTCTCAAGTACATGTTCTTGTGTCAGAGCAGAGCTCCTGTGGTGTTGTGGTTAGCGTTAGGCTAGGACCTGAGAGATCAGGGCTCCACCCCCACTTAGCCATGAAGGGCACTCGGTGACCTTGGGCCCAACACTGTCACAGCCTAACCTGCTTCACAAGGGTGTGGTGAGGATAAAACAGGGAGGGAAAGAGCCATGTATGCCTCATTGAGTTCCTTCAAAGAAAGGTGGGATGCAAATGGAGTATGTAAATAAACAGCATGCTTCTGAAGCATTAAGCTGCAGCAACATTTCACTTCTCTTCCTGAGATTCTCAGCCATGGTCAATGATATCCCAACATTCCTCACCACCACAGATTTCGGGAGCATGCGGGTTGGGGGTGTTGCAGAGCAGGGAGAGGGGAGAAAGGGAAGTCTTGCTCTCATGAGTAGAACTCTGTTGCACAAATGGGTTGGTACTCCATTGGGTTGGTACCCATAATTTTCCAAAGGAAAGGTGACTTAAATAGTTGAAAGCAAATACACTACATATAAGCAAATTTCATAGCATAAAGGCTGCACTGCTAATTCTTTTCAGGAACGGAAGTGAAAATGTGTTGCCTTATATACATACTGGTCACTTGCTTCTACGGCCTATCCTATCCTTTTTCTGTTTGCGAGCACTTATTATTTAACCTTGTACCTTATGGCACCAAGCCAAGCATCAATCTGCTTGCTGTATAATTTTGTGCCCTTTCTCAGCAAATCAAATCGCAAATGTGATTGTTTCCTATTTGTGGTGCATCCGCTTAGCTCTCAGTAAATATTTATTAGTGTGAAATTGTTTTTTTAAAAATGGCACCCTTTCCCTGTTGCAAAAATGCTTATCTTCTGATGAAGTTGGAAGCAAAAGATTTGCATGAATACTATAAATGCAACCCAGAGGAGGGGAATTGCCCTGCAGCTATTGAACATTCATGTGTTCTCTAGTTGATGCTTACAAGTTTTACTTGAAATTAGTGGGAAAGGTAACAGGTCAAATAGGGTTAACCTAGAGATTGAGCGGATGAGATGGGTCTGGGAACTCAGGTCTCCAGTGAAATGCTGAAAAGTGGCATGAGGATGCACTTTTGAAAAGAGACATGGCAGGCAGTGGTGGGTGAAGAATTGTTGTTGTTGTTTAGTAATTTAGTCATGTCCGACTCTTCATGACCCCATGGACCAGAGCACGCCAGGCACTCCTGTCTTCCACTGCCTCTATGCTGGTAGCTTAGAGAACACTATCCAACCATCTCGTCCTCTGTCGTCCCCTTCTCCTTGTGCCCTCCATATTTTCCAACATCAGGGTCTTTTCCAGGGAGTCTTCTCTTCTCATGAGGTGGTCAAAGTATTGGAGCCTCAGCTTCAGGATCTGTCCTTCCAGTGAGCACTCAGGGCCGATTTCCTTAAGAATGGATAGGTTTGATCTTCTTGCAGTCCATGGGACTCTCAAGAGTCTCCTCCAGCACCATAATTCAAAAGCATAATTCAAAATGGCAGGCAGTGGTGAGTGAAGAATAAAGGCTACTGAACTAACCCCTACCCACTTTTTTGCACTGTACTCTCTTCTCCAGCTACTTATGCATGGTTCAAGGGAAGTGTTATGCAGGTGTTCACTGCAGAAGCCCATGTGTGAATGCCTAATTCGTATGGCCATTTCCCCCCCCCAAAAAAAACCCCCCATTATGTATTATATGCTATTGTCAATGGAAGGAAAAGTTGCATGGAATTAATATAGAAGGGAGAACATCGTTTTCTAACCCAAGTCTGCATGTGATTTTATAGGTTGGCTTTAACACTGTGGGGGGTGGGGGTGGGTCACATGCAAGGCAGGAGTTCGTGTTTACTGTTGCTATAAAGGGCCATTGTCACTGAGAAGAGCAGCAGGGATTTTGTTTTGCTAATCTCATTTGGCTTGGAGAGTTGTGCTCCTCTGCTTTCCCAGTGTCTGGAAGAGTCATTGGAATGAGAGGTTGATAAGCGGATTTTGACTGAAGCTGATTAGAGTGGCGATGGATAAAAAAAAGATGGATTGAAGCTCCATCTATAAAATGAAAGGGTTTTGAGTAAAGAGGGGAAGTATCTCTTTAGACAAAGACCCATATTTTTCCCATTTCATGAGTGCTTTTTGTGAGATCTCCTGATTATTCCTGCTTTGAGGAAATTCAAGCACAACCAAGAGCATATATATTTTTCTTTCTTTATGCCCCAAATCAAAATCTTCAGCTTACATCTTTGGAGGTGATGTTTACCTTGTTCTATACATTTTTACCTAACTGATTGGTTTTTGTATTTGTTCTCACAACTACAAGAGTCAAAAATACCATTCAGAAGGGTCCATCATTGGCCATGCTGGATTATCAAACTTCTGGATAATCGAAAGATGTGTAATTTATAGTGTAATCATGACAGGAAACTAGCCTAACACCTAACAATACAAACTGTGCTTGCATACTTCAATTGTTTGTTTGTTTTTAAATATATTTTTTTAATTGATTTTTCAATATCATTCCAATAACAGCCTCATTATAACAATACCAATTTTATCCAATTAATACAATTATAAATGCCAATTATTCAAATGTCAAATTATACAATTTAATTAAACTGGCCCCCTCACATGCTAGAGTTGAGAAGTTCATTCTTCTACATTTTAATAATTTCCATTCTATTCCATTCAGATATAATAATCCCTTATATAACAGCGACAATCTTGTGATTTCAATTTGTGTTGGTATAATAGGTAATTTATAAAGTTTCAAGTGAGGAACGTTAGCTGTAATCCTTATCTTTCCTGCATTTAACAATTTTCCTCATAATGTTTTCCCATCCATGTGTGGTGTTGTATCCTTTATTCTTGCAACTGTTGATGGTTCCTGTCATGTCCCGGGAGAAGCTGTTATCTCACAGTTTCCAAAAGTTATCATCATCATCAACAACATTAACTCTCTCTTCACTCTAAATTCCCAGGGCGGGACACAAAAAATTAAAATACCACACTGAAAGCAGTTTAAAACAAATTACGACTACAAGAATAGAGTGAGCCCTAAAAAGACACATCTCACGTGTCAAAGGTCAGGGTAAAATGGCAAATATTCAGCATACAAAAAGGTAGCCGTGTTGGTCTGCCATAGTCAAAATAAAAAAAATTCCTTCCAGTAGCACCTTAAAGACCAACTAAGTTAGTTCTTGGTATGAGCTTTCGTGTGCATGCACGAAACTGTTGTGTGAAGTATCTGAAGAAGTGTGCATGCACACAAAAGCTCATACCAAGAACTAACTTAGTTGGTCTTTAAGGTGCTACTGGAAGGAATTTTTTTATTTCAGCATACAAAAGAAACTGTGCAGTGAAGATGCAGCAGCTGCACCTCTGTGGGGAGCTTTGGACAGCTATTTTAAAGTACTTGGAAAGACAAAAAAGAGGGAGAAAAATCCATAGAAATAATTAATATGTGCTTCATAATAATAATATTTTGGAAATCCACATCTTATGCCAAATAGTGTGTCTATGGTGACTGCCGATCATGTAGTACTATGTTCATTTTGGGATCTGACAATACGGGTATATTAAAGCATTTAATTCCTGGCATTCTTGCATTGGAATGATTTTGCAGTTACTTTATTCCATGCAGAAGACATTAACAATGATTTAACAGAGAGAGAGAAAGAGACAGAGAAGTTTAACTGAATGTATAAAAAAAATAAAAATAAAGGTTGGTATCTAATTACTATGCAAAAGACAAAAAGGAGAAGAAGAGATGTTCAATGGTCAGCTCCATATCAGACTCTGCATCTTAGTAATCAAATATGCATCCTATTTTGCCAAGTATCCTGGGCTGTCACATCTGCCGTCACCACCTGTGATAATTTTTTTCCTCTTTAGCACTAAATAATCAATTACAAGAGTCTCTTCTACCCACCTACCCACCATCATTTATTACAGCTGGCTCAAGATACTGTTTCAGAGAATGCCAAGTAGAGGACTTCTTGGGCATAATAAACATCTGTGTGCTGAACTCTATTCACCAAAGTGTGGAAGGATAGCAAACGTTTTGTTTGCTTTTTAATGCCATTCATTGGAATAACTCAGCATGGTGCATATGAGGAACGAGCAAATGCCTTTGCAATTTGATTTCCAATCAGAATACTGGGGGTTTGTTGGTTGATTGGTTTGCTTTGGACCATTGAATGCTGTTAATATTAAAACAGCCAAGTTTTCAGGATTTTATTACTTACTAGTAGTGTTGGTTGAGCTAGCAAAAGTCCATGTTGGCAGTGATCCCTGGTAGTTGTGTTTCTAAGGACTGCCAATTGCTTGCTCTCTCTCTCTCTCTCTCTCTCTCTCTCTCTCACACACACACACACACACACACACATTCTCTCCCCCCCCATCTAGATATGCTTGCCAAGTGAGCAAATATGATCACCAATCAGTGAGAGAAAATGAACATGGAATGTGTTCAGAATCAAACTTCATTTTAAAGGCAAATGGATGAAATGAATAAGAAGTTTATGAATGTGCCAAATATAATCATTATTTGTTCTGCCAGTTGTAGTGGCTGTTCTCACGACAACTCTATGTTTGTAGTTTCAGCTAGAATATTCAACTTTGCTGCTAAGGGTAAAGGCTCAGGCAATAAATGGACCAAGGCTCATCGATGCTGTTCTCCTCAATAACTTGAATCCTCAGGGATGATATGCACATTATATTTTTTAAGTGCATGTCGAGGTCACCCTCTAATCAAATTGAGACAGATTGATTTCAGTTGGAGACATCTATACTTGACTTCCTACCATTGTGGGGGCATCAGTGCCTGAACTTTGGCTGGATATAGCCCCCATTTTAAGAGTCACCCCTTAATGGCTTGGGACCTGAACGTTTGAAGGATTGCCTCTCCTGGGATGCTCCAACCTGGTTATCAAAATCTGTGCCCTTCTTGTGGTGCCACCATTGGTTGGCGCTCAATAGACCCAGAATACCTGTAAAAGCCTGTTTGTGGAACTCGCTGCCCATGGAGGTGTGTCAGGCATCACGTGCAGTTCAGTTTCATCTTCCACTTAAGACACACCTATTCATTCAGGATTTGGGGACCTCCTGATGTTTGTTGAACAATGTTGTGTTACATTGTGCTGAAGTAGGATGTTTGTGGAATGTATTCTTTCACGGCACAATAATAGTGTGGGTGCCTTTGCGAGTAGTGGAGGACTCTAAACTGTGATGTGACTGAGAGGGCAGGGTTTGTCAGCTTCCCCCAAATTCTCATGTGTTTACTTACATGTGAGGAGTCTGAATGTACAAATAGGTTTATTGTGACCCTGAGAAGTTTGCGTCTGGCAAAATTCCCAGAACCTCCACATATCTTTACCTATGCCATTACAAAAAAGCCAACAGTAATGTGCTCCGACTTCCACAACAAGTTCCTGTTGTATCTTCCACATTGCACATGCAGCCTTCATGTACCTCTGCTGAAGAACAAAAAGGTATTGTGAGCAGCTACAGCAACTCTTGGTGTCCTCTGTAAGTATTATGCTTTTAGAGATATAGAAGACAAATTCCCTGTGAGGACATGGGAGACAGAACATACTAGTGTGGAGAAAAACATAAGACTCACACTTACCTAACACAAAACAGAACTTTCCAATTTATTTAAAGGAATCCTGACTGGGGCTGACCCAACTGTACCAACCTTCTCTGTCTCTCATAGGCACACCCATGTTGAGTTTCTGTTTTTAGCTATCTTTTCCAGAATGCTGTGTGGTGGTGTTGAGGTACGTATGTGGGAAATAAGGGAATGCATCTCTGTTGCCAAGGAATCCATGCTAATGCTTCTTATTCATCTCACTCTGGTGAGTTTCAATGCTTGCCAGTTTACTGCACCAAGACAGGGGACATAAACTTGGTTGGTTTGGTAACAGGGACATATTCCCTCCTCCCACAGCTATGGGTGAATCAGGAAAGCTGTTGTTGTCAGAACGAGTGTTCTCTGTAACACGTTTATTTCATGGATATACTTCAAGGTTTTGCAACAAGCCTGTGAGGTACAACGTGCAAAGAGATAATGTCTTGCCCAAAGTCAGCCATTGAGCTTTATGACTGAAGCCAAGCTGCCATGATTTCAGCCCTAACACCAGATACCTTACACCACAACAGACCCCACCACTGCAGCTACTGAAAGCAGTGACTTTATTGCTCATGGACACTTATAGACATTGCTTGTGCTTATTTAACATCTCCTGAATTACTTTCCCCATAATCCACTTAGCTTAAAATGTGTTTAAACTGCTAATGCGCTGGGTCATTGGCTTTAACAATGTTCTCACAGTTACATTTAATTATTGTACAAGCTGTTATTTAAGATCACATTTCAGATGGAGAAATGTAATAATGCATTCTTAGATTGCAATAAATGAAGCAACCGCCTAATGTTCCGCAGACAAACAGAGAACGAGCCTTTCTATGAGAAAAAGAGTGAAAGCAAGATGGGGAGGGGTACACATGATTGGTGCAATCAGCTTTGCAAGGGGATATAAATGACAGGATATAGAATAGACTTTGCTTTAATGGACTTTATCTGAGATGCAATTAGGTAGCTAAGAAAAAGAAAAGGAGGGGACCCAAAGTGAGGAAGGGGTTGTTCAACAAGAAGCCCATTATTGATCATGGATTTCTTTACTGTATCAGTGCATCAAATCTGTGCAATGTATACTCTAATCAGTGAGAGATTAATAGTTAGCTATATTTTGAAACCTTGTGACTACCTTTTACTTCATGGCAAGGTCCGCTTCTTGAGAACACTGTGATTGCAGCAGGCACAGCTTCCATGCCAATTTGCTGCTCATTTTGTTTGCTCCTGGGCAGAGATGGGGGAGAAATATGATCCTGTTTACATGGTGGTAGCATACATCCCAGGGATCGAGGGCAGAGGTATCCCACTTTGTTATTTTTTGTTAATGAAAGTGCAGTGCATAAATTTGCAAAGAAAATAGAAATAGCAACAGAGGCAAATCGATCAAACACACACTTGCCAAAACTATATGGAAACCAAAACACAGCCATCCTCCTGAATTCATACTTATTTGAATTTTGCAATGCTCTTATCCAACCAAACAGTGTGTACAAAAATGCATATATAAGTGGAAACCATGTATAAAAAAAGAACACATCACTGAAAATAACATACAAATAGGTATGCTGGGGGAAATTGCTTGCAAAAGTTTATACATTAGACAAAACTGCATACAAAATATGTTTTCAAAGAGAGATTTGCACTGAAATGCTGGTGAAATTTCATGAAAATTGCCATATTTTGCTTCAGAAATATGGACAGCTAAATTTAAATTTTGAAAAAAGAGAAACCCAGGTCTCATCCCCTCTCTCTTTTAAAACATACATAATGCAACAATTACACAATTATAAAAAATAAAAATATATATTTAAAGAGCCAGTGTGGTGTAGTGGTTAAGAGCGGTAGTCTCGTAATCTGGGGAACCAGGTTCGCGTCTCCGCTCCTCCACATGCAGCTGCTGGGTGACCCTGGGCCAGTCACACTTTTTTGAAGTCTCTCAGCCCCACTCACCTCACAGAGTGTTTGTTGTGGGGGAGGAAGGGAAAGGAGAATGTTAGCCGCTTTGAGACTCCTTAAAGGGAGTGAAAGGCGGGATATCAAATCCAAACTCCTCCTCCTCCTCCTCCTCCTCTTCTTCTTCTTCTTCTTCTTCTTCTTCTTCTTCTTCTTCATTATTTATAGCAGTCATGTCTTTCCCCAAGACATCCTATGAGCTGTAGTTTGGGGATGCTGAAATTTGCTAGGGGAGTCCTATTTCTCACACAGATGTGCAGTTTTCAGAGTGCTTTAGCAGTCAACCCCTCTTCCCCGGGAATTCTGGGAATTGTAGCTCGAGGGGAAGGTTTTCCAGCAATTGGTATTCAGAATCATTATTGCCTCTGACCATGGAGGCAGAGCATAGCCATCAGGGCTCGTCGCCATTGATAGCCTGGAACGTGAATGTGGAGATAATGAGGCTTTCACATTTGTTTGGGATAGATTGGCACAGGAAATGGAGAAAACAGTCAAACAGTGCTGGATTCCTGTTCTGTGGCAGGGTTCACACTTCTTGCTAGCAGTTTAAATAGCAACACTTCTTTGCAAAGTTGCATTTCTAGCTATAGGTTGGATTTCTGCTCTGACTGAAGACATTTATGAAACCTATGCAATCAGAATTAAGTACCATTAAGCTCAATGGAGCTTATTCCCAGGAAACTATGCCCAAGACCACAGTCATTCTGCTCCTAATAAATTGGGGTTTATGCTGTGTAGTGAGGCTCTGTAATGGTTTTTGTGTGTAAAACAGATCAACACAATCCCCTACATGTTTGGACTCTTCTTGGGGGTAGGATTGTGGGGGTTCTCACTTCCAAATTTGCCACTACACCCCTACTGTTTGCCTAAGGTATTGGGAAGCTGGTGTCACCACTTTTGGAAATGATGCTAGATGTTGTTGTTGTTTTATTAATTAAATTTCTATACCACCCTTCATCTGAGTATAGAAAAATGATCTGTTGCTACACAGATTTATATTTTATAAGGAGGGATTGGTTGCCACTTTGGACAATACTAGGTAGGCCAACGATCTGATAGCATGAGGCAGCTTCATAGATTGGCTGCTTTAGCTGAAGCTATGGTTTCTTCAGCCGCCGTTGCAATAAAACTTTGGGAACAGACTTCTGTGCAACATATATTCATTTCTGTGTTCAAAGGTCAGTCTCTCAGAAATGCAGGGAGCAATTTTGTACGACCACCAATTATAATATATTAGTTATGCTTTATGCATGTATTTCCGTAAAAAATATTTATATCGCAAAACTTACAGTATGTAACAGCAGGAACAAAACAACTCTGGAAAAAAAACTTGCAAAAATAAAATTCTTTTTAGACTGCATCGAAGAACACCTGCTGCTTTCCTTATTTTTTATTTATTATAATTAATATGCTCAAACCGTGCAGCATACAGATGCATTATAAACAAACAGCAGAAGAAATAATGAATACTTTTCATTAGAAAGTTCATTTGAAGTTGAAAAAAGTGTATGATTAATTAATCAGAACAGAATATCATGCCGTAAAAGCCCATTGACATATGTTTTAAAAGCATCTGCGTAGAAGATACAACAAGGATCATTTACAACCAAAATTGCTAAAAGCATATGCTAACATATTCTGCTTTTGGCATTCAGATGCTGCACATTATTTTTTGACCCTGTAGTCTTATTATGTGGGATGATAGACAGAAGATGGTTAATAGATGAAAGGTAACCTGTGCTGAGTTTCAATAACACCTTAGAGGCAATATCTCAGTTTCCTTATGAGTTTCCTTGCCTTCAATTCATTTTTTAAAAAAACCAGTTGGATAATTATCCATCCAATTAACATTATCACTGAATGCAAGTCTCTTGTTCACATGAGAAAGTTAAAAGTCCAGTATCCTAGGGCTAACCCTGCAAGGTGTTTAATATATTCACACCTGTGATTGCTTAGGAATGTCTAGTTTGTTAGAGATTAGTCTTATGTTTGTAAGTGTTGTGTGTTAAGACCCCAAGACCTTCCTCAATAAATAAAGACACAACTGACACGGAATTTAGTTTAAGGTTATTGGCATAATTTTGGCCACAACTTTATTGATTACAGATTGTGAGTGGTTTGCTTAGCCACTGGTTCCCAACTAGCTGCACCTGAGCTCAGCAGGGAAGCACTGACGCCTGGACTCCGGCAGAGACAAACATCCTGGAGGAGCATTGGACCAGGTTCAGACTCAAGCTCACCCCAAATGCTCCCAGGGGCTTTAGCGTGGCCCTAACCCCTGGAAGGGGATCGGACAAAAGCAAGACGAGCCCCTGGATTCCTTTAATGGAACACCCTTTGCGCATGGAAGGGGCAGGTGTGACAGCCTCCCCTCCCCTCCATCTTGAACCAATGCCTAACCGCCAAACCTTACAAATTTTGACGATTTTCTATGTGGCAGGCAAAACCCAAATGGCAACAGCCAATCAGCCAAATGGGAAAATTCTTACCGGGCCCCTGCCCCAAAAGCAAACTACCCACAATGGCATAGCAAGGTCATAATGAACCCTAAATATAGGGAAGGGTGGGCGGTGATCCAATGCATGAGACGAAAAGAGGAAGTTCAATGCAACGTGCAGTGGTATATAAAGGTCCCTCGGTTAATGCATGAAAACGATCCCATTGGCCAGATTTACCCCAGCAACCGAGGAACCACCAATTGGGTTGTTGTGGCTATCCAATCGCTCCCACCCACAACAGCAGTGAGGTCAGTCTTGATGATGTCACCACAACGAGTGCTCTCTGGGAGGAGGGCACAATTTACCAACAAACACACAGATTGTCTTGATGGGTTGGACAAATGATTGGATGTAGCTCACCATTGCATTGTCGCACTGTGATATTTGGTTATCTCCTGCAGCTTTGACAGCACTACTTACTTGTGGCGGGATAGGTGGGACGGAAGCAAATGACAAGTCTAGATCCTAGATTTAAGAGTTGATCTGCACATTTTGATAAACCATTTGGCATCAGTTTCCAGGCATTGTAGAATTTGGGACTGCAAGCATTTCATGTGCAAATGCTTCTCTAGATAACAGCAGTCATTCCGCCTGTAGAAAGCTGAAGAAATAAACACATTTTTCTATCCAGTTTTAACTAATGTACACATTTTGCAAGCTTTTCCCGTTAACATAATGCATTTTTGTATGTTCTTTTCACACATACACACATACTGCTTTTTTGCACATTTCCCCTCAATATAAAGATTTTTGTTTTGTTGGAGAACTGCAACATGAATTTCAATGGATAGCTGTGCTTCTGTTCATGTATTGTTCCTGTTTGGCTTTGTATTTGTTTCCTGATTTGGTTCAAAGTGCTGATATTGACCTTTAAAGCCTCAAAGACCACCTTCTCCCATATGAATCCAACTGTTCCTTAACAGAGGCACCAGAAACCCTGATCTGTGTCATGTAGAAAGGCATAAGAGTCAGGCCTTCTTGGTGGTGCCACAACTATGGAACATCACCTTTCTGGTAGAGAATCACCAGCTGTCCTTTGCCATAAGGTGGATAACTCTAAGCCATGATGGCTATGCTTAACAAGGGCCTTCTCTGTAGTGGCTCCCTGTCTGTGGAATGCTCTCCCCAGGGAGGATTGCCTGGCACCTTCATTATATATATTTTAGGTGCCAGGCGAAAACATTCGTCCTCAACCAGGCCTTTGGCTGATTAATATTTGACAGCCTTTTAGATGTGTTTGTGGGAAGTGGAGGGTGATTGTTTTGCTATTCATTTTAATTATTTGCTTGTTTTATCCTGTATTTTTTTCTGAGAACCACCCTGAAATCTTATGATGAAGAGCTATCTTCATCATATCTTGGTGTAGTGGTTAAGAGCGGTAGTCTCATAATCTGGGGAACCGGGTTCGCGTCTCCGCTCCTCCACATGCAGCTGCTGGGTGACCTTGGGCTAATCATACTTCTTTGAAGTCTCTCAGCCCCACTCACCTCACAGAGTGTTTGTTGTGGGGGAGGAAGGGAAAGGAGAATGTTAGCCGCTTTGAGACTCCTTAAAGGGAGTGAAAGGCGGGATATCAAATCCAAACTACTACTACTACTACTACTACTACTACTACTACTACTCCTCTTCTTCTTCTTCTTCTTCTTCTTCTTCTTCTTCTTCTTCTTCTTCTTCTTCTTCTCTCTCTCAAATCATCCTCATCAAACCAATGTCATCTAACCTCTCCACAAACTTTTTGCAAACAAATCAGAACAAATGCTCAATAAACAGGTCATTAGCATGTGACCAAAGTATACTTTGGATGCAGGAGGTAAACAACTGTGGAAGTTATTACAACCATCATTTCTGTTGGTTTCTCTAAGGCTTTTGCTTCACAACTGTTGGCAACACACAGTCTGTTAACTGTGCATGGGGTTCTGTGAATTGGGATCCAAGAGGGGACACAACTGCATGGTTTTATAAATTACCACATAATATAATATCCAACCTAAGAAATTGCCTGCCCACAAATAAAGTAATAATAATGATAAAGTACAAGCAAACTTCCAGTAATTAATCTATTCTGGGTTTTTTTTAACAATGAAAGAAAAAAGTTGTATTTAAGCTACTTCCACTGCAAGCTTCAAAAATCACAGGATTTTAACATTATTTTGTTTATTTCAAACCAAAAAGGGGATTATAAACAGTTTAAAAGCTGTAGCATTTTAACTTTATTCATCAGAGACTTTAGTGAATACCCAAATGAATGTGAGAATGGACAAGGTTCTGTTTAATTTCTGAAGGGTTCCTGAACCTTCTACATTTCCCCCCTCATGCCTTGAAGTTTGGTGCATATGAAAGGATCCCTCAAGGGGCACTCCCCCCCCCAATTGTATATCACAAGCAGATTGGGCGAAGTAAGAATACTGACTTAAGTTATTTCTGTATTTTTGGTGGTAGGAAGCTGGCTTCTACATTATCTCTCTCGCACATATAAAACATTAAAAGGGGGAATTATGCAGAAAAACATAAATTATGTAGATGATGGAAAGTCTATGCTGAATATGATATATGCACATTTTGGTGAAGATCCCTAGGGTCTAATTGCATCCTTTGGGTACCTTTTGAAGCATCTGAATATTCAGAAGAAAGCAAATTTATTGTAATTTTTTTAAAAATAAAAATGGATAACATGGTACATACTATAATGGAAGCTCACCACTTTATTCAACTGACCAAAGAGTAAAATATAATAAATTGGAAGTGACAGTATAGTACTCTACTCTATGAGGACTTATTTTGCACAATC
The DNA here is from genome assembly GCF_965113315.1 of Podarcis vaucheri. Lineage (NCBI taxonomy): Eukaryota > Metazoa > Chordata > Lepidosauria > Squamata > Lacertidae > Podarcis > Podarcis vaucheri. The sequence goes on from NC_138763.1 coordinate 60,308,049, forward strand.
AAAGCACAGGCAGACTGCAGTTTGGGCTGTTAATTCAAAGTCACTACTTGATATAAACAGCTTCACATAACCAATAATTTTGGATGCTTATAACAATATATTGTGGTTTACGGTGAACTCTGCAAATTCTAGTTATGTAAGCCCACTTTACACAGTTACATTTTGTGGAAAGAACTTTAGGTTCTTCCACATTACTTTAGTTTAAATGTCACCAAACTTGAATATACTCTTAATGCAATCAAATCCAGAACTGAAGGCAGTCTTGGAAAAGGCAACTGCATTAAAAGATACCTGGCATGATTTTCAATGATGCCTGCCCACTTGCACAATGGGCTTTCCAGTTTCTTTTCTCCCCATTCCAGTCTGCCCAGGTGCTCCTCAAACCTGTTCCAGAGTGCATGGGGAACTGAAGGGGGAAGAGTAGCAAGGAGGAGACACATTTTACAAATGGATGCCTGGGCACACTGTGTTGGATCTCACCCATTAGTTCCTTCATATTCCAGATCTAAGGCTATCAAGTCCCTGATCAAGCAGTGATCCAAAGCCAGATGGTAAAATCTTCTGGATCTACAAAGACACAGCAGGGTTGATGGTGGTCTGCATTTGGCTCACATCCAGTGCTCAAAGTCGGGTGGAATGTGTAGGATTATGTACACTGGTAGACTTATAATTGCCCTACTTCTTTTCAGGTGGGCATAATTGTGTCTGGCCTGTCTCATTTCCTTTCTTTCTTGCTTTGGGCACTGTCTTGATCTGCAGTAATGAAGACCTTGGCTCAGTGTCAAAGTGCATAATCACCAAGTTGCAGATATAGTGGTGCCCCGCAAGACGAATGCCTCGCAAGACAGAAAACTCGCTAGACGAAAGAGTTTTCCGTTTTGGAGGTGCTTCGCAAAACGAATCTCCTATGGGCTTGCTTCGCAAGATGAAAATGTCTTGCGAGTTCCTCCGGGTTTTTTTCCTCCCCCCCCTTTCTAAACCGCTAAGCCGCTTATCCGCTAAGCCGATAAGCCGCTAAAAGCCGCTAATAGCCGCTAATAGCCGCTAATAGCCGCTAATAGCCGCTAATAGCCGCTAATAGCGCTAATCCACTAATCCGTCAATGGGATTGCTTCGCAAGACGAAAAAACCGCTAGACGAAGAGACTCTCAGAACGGATTCTTTTCGTCTTGCGAGACACCACTGTATTTTTATTATTGTTCAGTTTATTGAAGTAATGGCACATCTTCTTCCCATAACTGTGAATAAATAGAATGAGTAAATATAGAAATATAATGCTCCTACCCAGGCTTTAGCTTTCTCTATGTCCAACAGGGCAAACTGATGATTTTTTAAAATATAATAATTTTTAATAATTTATTATTTATACCCCGCCCATCTGGCTGAGTTTCCCCAGCCACTCTGGGCGGCTCCCAATCAGTGTTAAAAACAGTACAGCGTTACATATTAAAAACTTCCCTGAACAGGGCTGCCTTAAGATGTCTTCTGAATGTCAGGTAATTATTTATCTCTTTGACATCTGATGGGAGGGCGTTCCACAGGGCGGGCGCCACTACTGAGAAGGCCCTCTGTCTGGTTCCCTCTAGCCTCACTTCTCGCAATGAGGGAACCGCCAGAAGGCCTTCGGCGCTGGATCTCAGTGTCCGGGCTGAACGATGGGGGTGGAGACGCTCCTTCAGGTATACAGGACCGAGGCCATTTAGGGCTTTAAAGGTCAGCACCAACACTTTGAATCGTGCTCAGAAACGTACTGGGAGTCAATGCAGATCTCTCAGAACCGGTGTTATGTGGTCCCGGCGGCCACTCCCAGTCACCAGTCTAGCTGCCGCATTCTGGATTAATTGTAGTTTCCGGGTCACCTTCAAAGGTAGCCCCACGTAGAGCGTGTTGCAGTAGTCCAAGCGTGAGATAACTATAGCATGCACCACTCTGGCGAGACAGTTCGCGGGCAGGTAGGGTCTTAGCCTGCGTACCAGGTGGAGCTGGTAGACAGCTGCCCTGGACACAGAGTTAACCTGCGCCTCCATGGACAGCTGTGAGTCCAAAATGACTCCCAGGCTGCGCGCCTGGTCCTTCAGGGGCACAGTTACCCCATTCAAGACCAGGGAATCCCCCACACCAACCCGCTCCCTGTCCCCCAAAAACTTCTGTCTTGTCAGGATTCAACCTCAATCTGTTAGCCGCCATCCTCCAACCGCCTCCAACCGCCTCCAGGCACTCACACAGGACCTTCACCGCCTTCACTGGTTCTGATTTAAAGGAGAGGTAGAGCTGGGTGTCATCTGCATACTGATGAACACCCAGTCCAAACCCCCTGATGATCTCTCCCAGCGGCTTCATATAGATATTAAAAAGCATGGGGGAGAGGACAGAACCCTGAGGCACCCCACAAGTGAGAGCCCAGGGGTCTGAACACTCATCCCCCTGAACACTCATCAGGAAGTAATAATCTGTAGTTAATACAAATGCCCCTGGACCAATTAGAGCTTCCCTTGGTGATCTTCTTCCTATTGAGATGAATAAGCAGGCTTCAGGGAAACTTATGATCACACATCAACATTTCAATCTAGTCATCTGTCTTTGGAAATTCTTTTCTGGTTTGAACTCTAGAGCCGCAAACTAAAGTACAAGAGTGAAGAATTCTTGCATAATCACATTTTAACATTTTTCCAGATCTAGGAGATTATCATAGTTTTCGTTCAGTAGAAAGCACTTTATCAAAGCCAGAGTAATATGCCCTTACCACTATAGCTGATTGGGTTTATTTTCAGAGTCAAGAGGATATTATCATCTTTCAGATGTTTATAACTGGGGAATATAGATTATTTGCTGCACTTATGTGTGCATTGATTTGCAAATGAGATAATTACTTATCATTATTGTCTGGATCAGAACATATATTTGGTCATATCAGTACAGAGCTGTTGTTTTGAAAAAATAAAGTAAAATAATCAAAGCCCTATTTAGATAGAAGTATTCACCGTATAAAAAGGAAAGCATTATGGATCTTTTAAAATTTATTATGTAGCTATCTGACTTTGTGAAACCCATGCAAGTGTTTATGATAGAAGACTAACAACATTAGCAGTAAATCCATTAATGAACAGCTGAAACCCACCTAACAAATATAAATAAGTAAATGGAACATTTGTACTTTTTCAACCTGTTGTTGCCTTTAACAAGCCCAGTGCAGCCAGATGTGCAAAATCCCCTAGAATTGTTTGTATATAGACAAAGGAGAAAACCAGCCAGTTCCTCAAACTGTTCTGTTATGGATCAAATATAATTAAATGGAGGAAGAACCATACAACACTCTTACAATTTCTCAGGATTGAATTGGATCAGTAACTTCTTCAGGAAATGCCAGACTGACAAGTTCTCCACATATAAATAGCGCATTTTGCATATTAGATTTCCCAGATCTCTTTCATCTAAGTTTGAAGTTCAGTCATACAATCCAACATTTCTATTTGGTTATAGTTTAGATTGAATGTGAAACTGATGACATGGCCATCCACAGATGTTGGTAATCATGCAATCACCAACGTGTCAACATTACACTACTAATATTGGCTCTCCATTGATGTGGACTTGTCATGAAATACTTACTCAGATACCTCTTGGGGGAGACTGAAAAGTCAGCCTAGTTTGAGCCTGTGAGATGCTTTTAATTCCAGTCAATATGAAACTGTACCAAGGGTCATGGAAAAACAATGGTAATCATTTTGGCTTATGAGAAAGGCTCCAAAATACACGTTTGTGACCAAAACTATGGTCACAATGCAAGCCTTTGTGAGAAAAGAAAGCAAGCTGGCACACTGTTTTGTGAAAGTTTGGTTGACCCAATAAAGATATTGCCCTTGGGAACCTTACTTTTTGGGTGGATTTGACACCAAGTTTTCCTGTACAGAATTGAATTCAAAAATATAGCCACCATATTTCCTCTTTTAAAATATGTGCATTTCATGGGGATGGGCTCAGATCAAGAATGGTGGAGGCTGACAAGGTTCAGTAATAGCTCATTGAGCTGAAGAAAGCCATATAATGTCTGGAGACTCGTGTCCTGGAAAAAGTTAAGAAGAACCTGCTGGATCAAGCCAGTGGTCCATCTCACCCCCCATTCTGTTGTCATAGTGGGCAACCAGATGCCTCTGGGAAACACAACAGCATTCTGCCTACATGTGGCTGGTATTCAGAGGCAGAACATACCCCTTGGTCAGGAATATGTTGCGTGCAATGCACTTTGGTGTGGGGGGTGGGGTGGGGTTGGAACAAAGAAATGAGATTATAATCTTCCACGTTTTGGGACTTCAGATACCTAAGGAAAACATTTTTATTTGCTCAGGCTTTCACAGTTTGAGGAGTAAGACGTGTCATACCCCACAAGTGTCCTATGGAAGCACAGTGGCCATTTTGGTTGGCACGATCTCACACAATTTCTCTACAAGATGTCACAGGGGGCTGTGATCTTGTCTGGCACCCCAAAATGTGTGTTTTGGGGGCAATATGAGAGCACAGCCCCCCCAAGCGCATCTTTTGGACTCTGCGATCTCACTCAGTTCACGTGATGTGCATGGAAGCATGGATGGGAAGACACACCTCCCGTTTTTGGGACTCAACATGTTAGAGGGTATGTCATGTTACATATTTTTATTTCAGTGGAGTTGTACACTTTTTAGTGTGTAGATAGATAGACACATAGATAGATAGATAGATAGATAGATAGATAGATAGATGATAGATAGATAGAGAAAAAGAGCTATTTAATGGATTTTGTTCATATGTTCATTGTGCTGGGTTCTTTTTGACAAAGGCTGGTTTATAAATAAGTAAATGATATCAGTGGATGTCTGTCTTTCCTACAATCTGATCAGCATATGAAGACTCAGATTCAGACATACAGAGAAAGAGTAAACATTTGCAAGAGAGAGATTCATGTGAGTGCATGAAATATCTTTCTTCCATAGAATAGAAAAATAAACACATTGAACATGGTGTTTGGATTATGCCTATATCAAAGTATCAATTTTTCTATATGTATACATTTAAAATATCCATGTTTTCTCTCTCAATATATTTTATTTTTATTATGCATAAATTGCCTTTCCCTGCACATTGCTAGCATTACAGTCAAGTTCACCCAAGCTTATATTTTCAAAGGCTTGAAAATGGATGTGCCTAATTCCTGTATTTGATTCTAATACAATGTGCACTGAACTATTTTGTCATTGATTAGGTGAGGAGTCCATGAGGCTGGTAAAAGTTTCTTTGTTATTTTGAGCCTTAGAGGATACAAGATGCACCATGAGTTGTAGGGCAAATGCCTATTTGTGAGACAAATGATGATTGCTTATCAATACATGGGGAAAAGAGCTTTGTCAAGTCAGGAACAAATGTTTGTCAAGATGTCCACTTAAGAAGTATAAAGATATACACGTTTGATTTTGTGCCGTGTCAAACTCAAAAGATAAATGCGGGGGAAAGCAAGAAAACCAAGGTGAACTCAAGGCTGGGTGGCTTTTTAAAGGGGGGGGGACATGGCTTTAAACAGAGAAGTAGCAAGGTTCATAAACTCACAGGGAATGATTTTTTTCAGAAGGTCATCAAGGTCTATAAGCTGTGAGATCTAAATATTGCTATTGATAGGCAAATTCCTCCAAGTTGAATTTGAAATGAAATGGAAGCCTTATTTAGGTATCCTTCTGAGCACAAGAGAATTAAAACTGTATAGAGGGACAGCAGCACACAAACAAGCCCCTCTCAATGTTGGAGCTCCACTCATACCTTCTCATGTTTAGCATGAAGGTCTGAATAAGGCTCCTGTGCACTTACTCTGAATACACTGAGAAGGTCTGCCATTATCAGGAACCTTGATATGGTTTCTGGAAAGGCTAACAAGCACATCAGCAGACCACATTCAGAACCCAGTACACAATGGTTTGAGAGGAGCTCATGCAAGAGTACGTTGCAGGCAGGCGGGAAGCTCTCAGGGCAAAATGGCCCTGAGGACCCTGGAAGCAACCCTATATTCCCCTTCCCTTTGCAATGGCTCATGAGGCAGCTTTCCCCCATGACTGAATTGTAAGGTCAAGATACTGGTCACAATGCTGCCCAGTATTTTGCTGCAATCTGTGGACCCTAGCATGGCCAGGCAAAGGCGTCCTGCGCTTATTGGCTGCAGAACGAGGCATATTTTGGGACCATACAATAATTTAGTAACAGAGACATAACTAACATCTAACATTACCAACTAACATAGATGAGAAAGCAACATTGTGTACTGCAGCTTTAGGCAACATGTTTAAGGAGAATAAATCTGGAAGCACTACAAGAGTGGCTCAGTATAATAGTGGAAATTGTTTTGGGGCAATCCAAGGCTTTTGAAACGTTCAGCTTCTCAAATGGGTGGCAAGGTTAGAATTATAAACTCTGGGCGGAGAACAAAGGTAGTTTTGAGCTTGCATTGTTTTGGATGGAAGGTTTCAAATAATTCTGAACCTTTCTTATTTTGGCCTCTTAATTTCATCCGTCTGTTTCTCTCGAGAGCCAAGCACTTGTAAACAAAGGGAGGCAGGAACCTGGGGGATAAAAGGGAGTAATATTATTGAGCTTAAAAGAAACCTCTGTCCATCTGTCCATCCATCTGTGAATAAATTGTAATTATTAATATTATGTATGATGTCATGCATTACTTGGCAAGAATGCTGGACCTCAGGGAATGTTCTGGAGCAAGTCACTGCATTGCAAAATAATGAATGCAAAAAAGTCTAATTTTGTATATAGTTGGGGGGAAATCCACTTAGTGGCTCCCACACTTCTCTTGCCAAACCACTCTCACTGGAAGGAGATCAGCATAATGGGCTTTCACATAATCTTCCAGCGAGGTCAGGCTGATACTTTTTCAAAGGAAAACTGAGCATAAGAGTGCTGAATATTTCTTTAGAAAACATAACACCAGGAGCACACCTGAGGGCTTCAGAACTCCTCAGAATATGATCAGTAAACCTGAACTATTGCCATTTTAGATTATTTTATTTTACATAGAGAGAGGTGAAAAGGGAACACACATAGAATTTTAGGTTAGGTTTTTTTATTTACTGTTTTCTGTAACAGTGCCGTCCTATACCTGGCTTATTAAAAGTAAGCCCCTTTGATTTCTGTTGGACTTACTACCAAGTAAGTGGTTGAAGGACTGCAGCCTGCATGTATTTATAAGCTAACAAATAATCCACTACATTTCTCTAGGAAGATCTAGTTTATTTATTGTAAAGTTTTTATACTGCTTAATATAGCAAAAAAGAGAGATATTTAAGCTGTTTAAAAAGAAAAGATGCTGTTCAGTAAAATGTTCTAAAAAAGAGGCAAAAACAGAACTTTATATAAACAAAAGGCAAAAAACAAAACAAAAACCTGAACAATGCACAGTAACACAGAATTAAAAAGCTAAGCGAGTACAAGAAAGCTTAAGCAAAAGCATAAAATACCATTACGTTCTTTGCTGCTAGGCACCCACCTAGTCCCAACTTGTTTAGGGCTTTAAATGTGAACAACTAAACCTTAAACCAACAGGTGAACAGTACAGAACTTTCAACACTAGTATAATGTGTGTAATGCTCTCTAGCAGCTGCATTTTACAGTAGCTGCAGCTTCTGAACCAGGTGCAGGGGGAGTCCCACATACAACACATTACAGTAGTCTAATCATGAAGTTATCAATGTATGGAGTACCATGGCAAGGCTAACCTTGTCCAGCAATGGTTGTAGTTGGTGCACCAACCCAAGTTGATGAAGGGTACTCTGATCCAATAATGTCAGCTGGACCTCCTGGGCTTGGGAACTACCCACCCATAAGGTCTCTGTCTTGTCAGGATTCAGCTGCAGTTTATTAGTCATCATCCAGCACACGACCAGATCCAGGAACCAGTTTAGCATAGCCTGATTCAGATTTTATAGAGAAATAGAGCTGGGTGTTAGCAGCATGCCGGAGATAACCTTGCCCCAGTTCTCCTAATGACCACCTGTTGTGGCTTCATATGGGACACGGGTGGCGCTGTGGGTTAAACCACAGAGCCTAGGGCTTGCTGATCAGAAGGTCGGTGGTTCAAATCCCCGTGATGGGGTGAGCTCCCGTTGCTCAGTCCCTGCTCCTGCCAACCTAGCAGTTTGAAAGCACGTCAAAGTGCAAGTAGATAAATAGGTACCGCTCCGGCGGAAAGGTAAACGGCGTTTCCGTGCGCTGCTCTGGTTCACCAGAAGCAGCTTAGTCATGCTGGCCACATGACCCGGAAGATGTATGCCTGCTCCCTCGGCCAATAAAATGAGATGAGCGCCGTAACCCCAGAGTCGGCCACGACTGGACCTAATGGTCAGGGGTCCCTTTACCTTTACCTTTAGTGGCTTCATATAGATATTAAATAGCATTGGGGACAAAACTGTGCCCAGTGGCACCTGTGCAGATCAACTGCTGTCAGCTGAACCCATAAGTCAGCATGAACACTTATCAAAAACCTTGCTATGTACACCACCATAAACATTTATACCAATGCAGAAAACTGGGGGAGGGGGGGATAATAGCTGGGAAACCTGGAGAAAAACTAGCATTAAGTAGGGTCTTCCACCAATTTTCTGACAAGTAACTGGAAGTTACAGCAGAGCACTATTTTCTGAGTACATATCTAGCTTCTGTAGGCTGCTCGTAAGGCTGCTATTTGTAAGGTTGGGGGTGGCTGTTGTCTGAAAGAGGCAGTTTGATTTCCTTCCCCATCCCGCCATGAAATATTAGCACAGGGAGACCTTTGCTCATGAAGCTAGGGATCAGGTTGATGATCTTACTTAAGCTTCTGTTTTTAATTATGTTTCTATCCATCTTCCGATCTGTCTATTTAGTCGGTATATAAATTGCTCATCCTTCAAACAAAGCCCAAAGTGGCTCACATTGTAAACATAAAATGAGAAAACCAGTCCCCCCCAAAAGCCACCAAAATACTACACAAACAGATCTAACTTCTGCTGGGCCAAGGCTTGGCATTTCTACCTTTTAAAACCCGGTGAAATGGAAGGAAATTCTGTAGGAGGTTTCAGTTTAGGGTGAAATAACCCATATTGTATCTAAATTCCGAAAGGTTTGATTTTATTATGAAAGGCTCTTGCAGCCATTGTAGTATAGGAAATAAAAATAAAAAAATTTCAAACGATTCCCTATTCACAGCACCGGAGGAAGCAAGCACTACCCAAATATTTGCATTCTCAAATCTCATAATTACTAGAAGCTTATAAGAGATTCTTAGGATCAGATGTTGTCTTGGGCTAGGGTTAGGAAACTCACCTGCCATTTCCCCCCATTCTTCCTTTCTTAAACCACATCCAAAGTCCTGAGGCTGCATATCTCATTTACTTAGCAAGAATATTTCACATTCCACAACAGTCTTTGAAACCTGTGTCAGTTTATTTAAATTTAAATACATTTAAATAAATTTATTTAAATTTAAATAAATAAATAAATAAAGTTAAATAAAGTTAAATCACATACTAAGTGAAGTTATATGTTTCAACTCTTTTAAGAATGCATCTTCAACGTGATTTGTATAAATCAAAGGTATTATCTCCCCCCTCCTACCCCAAAAAAGCTGAATGGAAAATAGGTAGGGGAAAGCAACAACCCCAAGTGTTATTTTTGTTTCACATATGGGTAAAAATAAGATTTAGTTTATCAGATCCAAGAAATAGTTTAGTAGAGTACTGGAAGTAATACAAGTAGGCCTGTCTGTAACAAACGTATAAAATAAATAGCATGCAGAGAGGATATCCTAAGAAAAGCCCTGCTGGATCAGATTAAAGTCTGTTTCAGTCGATGAGCAGGAATAAGAATGAGAGAGTGCCTGATCTCCCTATCATCCAGCACATTTCTCCACCTGAAAGGTAAGGGGCCATAATATTCAAGTACAGTCAAAATGGAGAAAGCTATGCAGCTCCAGTTCATATGTTCAAATTCCCAGGTAGAATTTGGGAATCAGCTGCTTCTGCATGTTGAATTTTGCACGTGTGGGCTGTGTTTGAAGTTCAGGGGCATCAGTTGGGCAGGGAGTCAGTGCAGGCATGAGAATGTGTATGAACCAGATCAGGCAAAGGTATCAACAGATTTTCCATGCCAAAGGTGTTAAATTTGTATTTATAGTTAATTTGCAGGTTTTAAAAATGCAAAATTCATCAGCTGAGGGGAGGATGATAATGGATGGGATTAGAACAGACACAGAAGCGGGTAAGTTAACTCTTTCATCTCCTGGTGAAGTCTTGAAGAAAATTACTCTTCTGGAGAGTTTATTTGTTTTGAGGTATAAATCCCCCATTGGCCCCAGAGGAGGGGTTTTGCTTAGGTTGTTGTCAGGGGAGAAAAAGCATAGGGACTGCTCTAATCCCTTTCATGACCAGTCTCCCCAGCATTTTACAAAATGAAACAAACAAACAAAAACCAAGCAAACAGCATTTAGAGGCATTAAACATCAGTGGCGTAGCGTGGGTTGTCAGCACCCGGGGCAAGGCAAGTAATTTGTGCCCCCTAACCCGTGGATTTGCACCCCCTAACCCTAACCCCCAGATGTTGCGCCCGGTGCGGCCAGCCCCCCCTGCACCCCCCACGCTACGCCACTGTTAAACATCACATCTACTTTGTCCCTCAGAGCTCTTCTGACTCAGCAAAGTGAATGCGAGAGATGAAAAACTATTTTGGGGATGGCGAAACATGAAAACAACACTACCTTTTTAACGAATTGTAAGCAATCACTGAGCGTACCATCAGACTGCCAGCAGTGCTAGTTGGTTTTTGTAATACCTGAATCCCTGCCTAGATTCAGAAGCTCAACCAACAGCAACATACTGGGGGGAAGCCTGGGAACTGTGGAGGTTGCAGGGAAGAGGTATTGAATGAAATAATAAGATATCTCTATTGTGATTAATTAGGAGATATACACAACAGGGACCGAGATCTGCACAATACCTAATGCTAGCATATGGAAGATCAATGCAAAGCAAAAATTGTTCCCAGCCTGGCCGCCACCCACCCATCAGTCATTTCTCAAAGCATCAGGGCATCTTGCTTTGTGAGAAGAGGTTGTGGATTAATCAGATGCAATGGGAGATGCTGAACATGACCAGCCCTGTCAAGCACAGTGCTGCTTCTGGGCTATGTTTTGTTGGGAGGGGCTCTTTATTGCTAGTTGGAAATTCAACTAAAAAGACTGGGTTGTTTTCAGAAGCTCCTAGGAAGCAAACGCTCAGTAGTTTTTGCGCAGCTCCTGTCCCAGTGTTACTCTTTAGGGTTAGGCTAATGAGCAATGGCTTTTACAGGTATAGTGTGCTGCAATACCCACAGGGGTTGGCATCTTTATCAGACAATTAGATCTCTCCCTCTGTGCAAGCATTTCATAATAAGTAATAAGGCATCTTAATACTGTTTTGAAGCTGGGCAGTGAAGTCATTATTAGCCTGCACTTCTCCGGAGCTAAATTACATTTGCTCATGGAGATATTTGCCATAGATTTACTTGTTATGGATATCCTCATCTATTAAAGCCTATATTTAGATTTTGTGAACGAGTATGGATTTGTCTTTGACTTCAAAGCATCCTTGTTGCACCAAGCGTCCATTTAATTGGTTCCCGGTGACTTACGGTACCATGTAGTTTCATTCTGATTCATCGTGGATATGGAAGGTGTCATTAAAAATCAAGAACTGAAAGTAGTCATACACATTGGTATGTGAGCTGTTGCATCAATGTAAATTATGTATATGCAAGTTATGGGGACCATAAATATAATGAATGTATATGGATGTTTTTGATGGAATCGATTGTTGTCACCCATTTAATCATTTTCGTTGCCCTTCTGCATCTTTTGCCAAGCCATCCCACCTTACCATCTCTTGTTGGCATAAAATGAATGTGGTGAATACTACTACAATCTTGTGTTGCCAAGTGACAGAATGCTTTGGGCTGAATCTCTCCCTTGCAGTGGAATTAAAACATAGTAAAAATAAAAATAATCCACTCCTTTGTTATACTTGCTGAACATTCAAGGTAAAACATCTGTCCAAAGTATCAATGTGGTTTGGCTAGTTTTATTGCATTCTCCACCCCACCCCACCCCACCTTTTGCAACCATGCCTTGATTATGCAGGTTTTAACCATATAATAGCCAGCAGAATGCTGCCAGCCAAGTTTTTTGAGTACTCAGCGAAACTAGGTTCTGGCCAGTTTGCCAGGAATAAATGTGCTCCCAGTTTAAAAGCCAGAATGAACAGATGTCTTACACTGTGCCTTATAAATAAGCAGGACTTTGGCATCCAGGCCTCAGAAAAGGTACCCTAATCCAAAGCTGTGAAAACTCCACTGAGAGCTTGCTAGTAAGGAAGAACTGACAGCTGAAACAACAAATTTGGCTTGTGGTTTTGGCCTCATCCATTTCCCCCTGGTTAATAGTCATTGAAAGACCTATTCCCTCTGAATTTGTCTAATCCAGGCATAGCCAATGTGGTGCTCTCCACATGTGGTTAGGCTGCAGCTCCTCTCATCCCTGATCACTGACCATGCTTGCTGGGGCTGATGGGAATTGTAGTCCAATAACATCTGGATGGCACAATGTTGGCTCCCCCTGGTCAAATCCATCTATGCTTGTGGCTATTACAACACAACATCCTGTCACAATAAATTCTATACGTTTCCAATCCGAAACTAAAAAGTTATGACCTATGGTCCTAAAAACACACCTATTTTACGTAATCATTTTAGTTTCCTTTTTCTCAGCCATTCAATATTTCAAGATATTTTCAACCCATGGTGTTCTAGATATGTGTTCACCATAATGGCTATATGATTGCTGTTTTATGCTCCTGGTAATTACCAAAATTTGCCCTGTACATAGCAAACTGAGCTGATACCCAAAGGTTTTCCTGCTGTGATCACTAGGTATTTTTATTCGATAGTCTCAGCCAACGTAGACCCCTTCACTGGATATATGAAGTTAGGATATTCCATCCCTTTGTTTGCCAACTTGTTTGCCAAAGTCATGTGGCATCTCATCTGCCATTTTGATTTCTGTTCATCAAGTTTTGAGACACTCTTTTTGACCTCTTCACTGTCGTCTTTGGAATATTACCATCTTGAATCAGTTGGTACCAGCAGTTGGAAGGTAAGAAAAGCCATGCTAGTCCATCATCTTGCTCTCACAGTGGCCATCCAATATCCCTATTGGATGTGAGTACAACAGAATCCCCCTTACTTGTGACTCTCAGTAACTGGTATTCAGAGGCTGCAGCCTCTGTCATTGGAGGAATAACATTGCCATCATTTCTAGCAGTCATTGGTAGCCTTGCCCACCATGAATTTATCTAATCCTCTTTCAAGAAAGATGTTAAGTGAATAAGTTAATACTATGAGGAAAAATTGGTTTTTGGAAAACTGTTACAATGATATACACTGAAATTAAGCTAGGGGGATTTGAGGAAGTCACTTAACAATGTTACTAAGATTATGATTTATGTTTGTTTGTTTAAAATTTTGGAAAATCAATAAAAAAGAATTGGGAAAAAAAGAATTTATCTAATCCTCTTTTACAGCCCTCAGAGTTGATGGCCATCGCTACCTCTTGCAGAAGTGAATGTTATCCTTGAACCATGCACTATCTGTCTTTTGTCTGGATAACCCGAAGTTCTAGTGTTAGTAAGTTTGGCTCCTTGCAACTCCTGTTTAGACATGGCAGTAATTAGAAGGAGTTCCCTTCTAAATAATTTTGTACATCTTTCAGCAGTAAAGATCTAGAATGGGATGGCCTCCTACTATCATTACTCCATACTGTGACAATGACACACTGACTGCACGGGTTGCCATGTGCCTGGATCATTCAAAGTAACAGTGCTATTTTTCTAGAAAAAGGGGTGCTGGAACTCACCAAGAACACTTCCCTTGTTCTCTTATAATGGCAAAGGCGCCCTCCTGAGAGGTGCTGGAACTGAGGTCCTGCGAGTTCTGGATGAAAAAAAGCACTGCAAAGTAAATTGCAGAAATATCCATTGGCATGGTGCAAATCAGTTGGAATTCAATACATGGGCAATTTGCAGAGTTGCGTTGATCGAACAATGCCTTAAGAGTGGATACTTAAGCAGTCCAGTACTCAAAGGCAGACCTTCTGTGACCCCTCTCATCATGATATCAGAGATGTAGGAGCCACTGAAACTTGGCTCCTTTCTGTTATCAAAGTCCAAGGCGACATGGAGGAGTGCACACCATAGCTTTTTTACATACCAGTATTCCTAGAAAGGGAAGCAATGCAGATGTGGGAGAGAGTCATAGCCTGGATATCTCCCACCTGACCACTGGTTTCCAAAGTTAATAGGCAGAGAAGGAAGAAGCCACATTGCTGTGGCTCCTACATTATAAGAGCAAATGTCAAATGGAAACCTTAGACACCCTGGGCAATTATGATTTAGGAGTACTTTATTACCTATCCACTTTTGGCAGTAACGTCCAGGCAGATTACTTATTAGGTGTTTCTAAAGATTTTCTAATAGTTCTGACTGTTTATCATTTAAAGAACTAGATAGGGCAATCTGGTCTATATCATATGGTTGCTGTTGCTAGGAAACCACTCCCTTAGACTATGTATGTGGAACATGTCTGTATTTGCATTTGGTTCTCAAAAGGAAAAAACACACACACACACACACACACCATTTAATGGTAGGGGATAAAATGCTCACGATTCTTCTCCCTGCTCGCCTGCCCAAATGTGCCATATGATATATTCTGGATTACAGATGCTCCTGCTCACTCGTGTTCTATAGTCCACAAAGAGCCTAAACAAGTCGTGGACTGACCCCCAGCACACTTCATGTGGACTAACATCAGGCAGCATTCTAATGTGCCCTTCTGCTACCTGCATGCTCTGAATGGCGAAAACGCCATATGGGAAGGGCAAAGTGGAGTGTTTGCACGTAGTTACCATTCAAGAGAAACCACTTGCTTAGTATCCATGTGTTTAGCGCAATGCTTCTCTATGCAGGCTTTCACAGGCAAGCTGCTTGATTTACAGGGTTTTGTTTTCAAGAGGCAAAGGGCCCTTTGTCATTCTGGTCATGCTGAACTTCAGCTTGAGGATTGTTAGGAATCTAAAAATAAAGATGAGAAAATTATAAACAGCTGGAGTCAATGTTTATTCAGCACTGAGTCTCGCTTTCCAGGCTGCCTTCCTCTAGGAAACCTAAAGAATCAGAATCAGAATTTTGCCATTATTTCCATGGTTTCCTGTTCTGAACAGAGGCATGCTTAGGTACTTAATGGAGTTAGGGCACGGGGGCTGCGGCAAAAATTTGCATAAAATTTACATATGATAATTCAGGCTTCTGGAAAAATAAGTTGGTGGGTACTTTGCAGTGCATCCAGCCAGCATAGAGCATAGTTTTTTAAAAAGTTTGTTAAAGGGGAGAGGGAGGGAGGAAAATAAGTACTTAAGAATAGCTTTACTGAGTCAGACCATCTAGTCCAGCATCCTTACAGTGGCCAATCAGAAGTGCTGGATTTATGTAGAAATACTGTTTGTAATGAAGTGAGAGCAGTAGTTTACTTGCTCGAATTAACAAATAAGGAAGCTTTGAGAATTTAAATTCTAGATTAAAATTGATTACTTAACTGAGAAGGGGATAGTAACAAAAACACTGGGGCCTAATTTGAATAGTAGAGTGCCTGGTATCTGGTGAGCAATCTCATCCTTTATTTCCACACTGTGGCTGCAGACCAAAAAACCTGTCATGAGATTCAGGTGAGGATCAGATGCCTTGTCAATTCCAGCAGGTATATAAGTGGCCTTTGCCCTGGCCAGGCTGTTTGGTTGTTTTTTTATATAAGAATAACATTACAACTTCATTTCCCTTAAAAATAATGCTTATTCCTCAAAAGGTTTACAAAGTTCAATCATTGCAAAAGTTTTTCAGTGTTAATTTTATGCATTCCTAAAAATCATCATGGTATTTAACAATAATATCTTATGTCCCTTAGAGGAGAAATTGTGAGTTGCAGAATTTTAAATATCCGTCATCATCCTTGGCTTCACTCAATTTGTTTATAACACTTCCATTTTCTTCTAGTTGTGAGGGTGGGGGATGGGGAGGGGCGTCACAAGTGGAGTAGCCTAGGGCCTCTCTTCATGTAAATCTGGCCTTGCCAATCAGATGCCGGGACTCCCAGAAGCATGACTTGAGTGCAACAGCACTCTCCAGTCCTGTGGTTTCCAGCAACTGGTATTTAGAAACACACTGACTCCAACAGTGGAGGTAGAAAGCAGCCATCAAGTCTAGAAGCCTTCTGGAAATTTCCTTCCCACAGCAAAAAAAAATAATAAAAAAAATCGGAGGTTGCTCACCCCGAAACAACACCCCTGCTTCTGGAGCTGAACATTATTTTCCTGCATTCATTTCTGATTTCTTGTGCAAAACCACAGAGTATATAGACCCAAAAATAATGATTTGGCCCAAACCAGTGTGCATAGGAAATATTTGGAAACATGGGACCTGATAATGTAGAGCTTTTTTGAAAGGAGATATTACTGTAGCAGCTGGAAGAAAGATGCACAATGTCAGGGCAGGAAAGGCCAAAGATTTATTACTGGATATTGCAAACTAAATTGAGATAATGCAGGGAAGTGCCTCTTCATATCAACACATCAAACCTCTTTGCTCAAGTTATTTCTGGTCTGAAAATCCTCCTCTCCTTTTTGTAGAGTCCAAGTGGGTAGGCAGGGCCCTGGTTTGTTTTTGGTTTTTTGTTTCACTTTTTATCATTATACAGTACCTACTTAACACTTACAGGTCTTCTCAAACTATAGATATTAAAATTATTGCATGTTTTTTAAAAAATAAACATAAAAAGAAAAACCCCATGCTTTTAAATTGTCCTGCATCAACAAATGTCAATCTTCCTTTTCCAAAAAGTAAATAGATAAGCCTAGATAAAAGTAATTTGTGCCAACCTCATAAGCCACATAAGTGGAAGTGTGGATTTGTGAGCCACTGAACGCTAGGAAGTTTCCTAATATATCAAAATTACAGAAACACCTGTGCTAAGTACCTTTGTGCTGCTCTACACTGAGGAGTCACAGGGTGTTCAGTTGCCCTCATTTTGGTATTGTCAACAAGCCACAGGTGTGCACTACATGAATAGATGAAAATGAGATCTGGCAGACTGCGGTGACAGTTCTGGGTCTGTTATGCATTTGTCTTAAGACAGAACAATGCATCTATTAACCATGTTGATGTTTAGTAGCATATATATATATATATATATATATATATATATATATATATATATATATATGCAGGTTTTGGTGTCTTCGGGTGTCTTCCCGTGTAAGAGTCGGGGTGTCTGTGCGACGTTTCGACAAGGTCTCACTCGTCATCTTCAGGCTGGTGCTTTCGGCTTCTTGTTACTGTTTGTTCTTGTTCTTGTTCTTGTTTGCTTTCGTAGATTTTCACGGGTACAGGAATGCAGGTTTTGGTGTCTTCGGGTGTCTTCCCGTGTAAGAGTCGGGGTGTCTGTGCGACGTTTCGACGAGGTCTCACTCGTCATCTTCAGGCTGGTGCTTTTGGCTTCCACAGACATATTACATACTCCATCCAGTAGCCAAACTATAGTGGCACCTCCGGATGCTGCACCCCCCTGCAATCCCTACACAGATCTGGCTGGCACTAGGCACAAAACCACAGCTCGCCCCTATACACGAAGCCAAGCCAGAGCACGAAGCCAAGCCAGAGCACAACTAAATGCAGCACAGCCATCTTCTCAGAAAAACTCTTCACAAGCTCAAGAGGTCAAGACACGAAAGCTTTAGCAACTAATCTACACTTAATGACCCACCCAGTGGTATTCAGAATATCACTCATGAAATCACTCAAGATATCCCTCAAGTAATTAAGGAACAAAAGAAGAAAAGGCACACTAATCTAAGAACTTCCTCTCTGCCCAGAACGTTGGAGGCTATACACCACACCCCTCAACAGTATTTATAGGAACTCAAACACCAGATTCTGCTCTGTTCCAGTAACAAGAAGCCGAAAGCACCAGCCTGAAGATGACGAGTGAGACCTCGTCGAAACGTCGCACAGACACCCCGACTCTTACACGGGAAGACACCCGAAGACACCAAAACCTGCATATATATATATATATATATATATATATATATATATATATATATAAACATCAACATGGTTAATAGCTGATCAGCCTTCTGATTTACTGAGCAAGCCTGTATGATAACGGATAGGATGCGTCACTACTCCCTTCCCCCAGGAGTAGTGACATAAATGTATGATACCACCTGTCGCTACTGATCAGCTTGCAATCCACCCACGGTTCGCTGTCACAATATAACATGCACGCACGCACGCACACACACACCAAAAGTTACTTCAGATTTTGATCCTGTATTTTGCTTTGAAAAGCAGTGAGCAAGTGGCTATCTCGCAGCATTCCCCTCCACTTTTCAGAGAGAAGAGTTAGAGAAACTAGAAGAAAGGCAAAAAGGACACTCTGTGGCTGAGGGAATTCGTAAAGACCACTTGCAGCAGAGGCATTCTGCTCCCACACAAATTCCTTCATTGCAGGGCGTTGGATCAGATGATCCTTGTGGCCCCTTCCAACTCTACAATTCTACAATTGTATCTTCAGTTGCCCTTTTCTATGTGCTTTTGCCATCTGAGCTGAGGCTTATGGCGACCCTGGAAGGGCCCTTTTGGTAGTAACACCCTGTCTAAAGAACTGCTTTCCCAGAAAGGTTTGCCCTGTCACTAACTCATCTTTTGGTGCTCTGTAAAGTTCTTATTTATTTACCCTTTTTATTTTATTTTAGCTGTAGACTGTAATGGGAATATAATGCAGTAGATCTCATCTTTTGCACATGTTGTTGGAGAATCCCAGGACATTTCCTTGTCCTGGGTGGACTTCGGCATTCATGTCAAAGTTCCAGGCTTCATGACTTCCATGACGACAATGGGGCTAGCCCAGTGTGTCATGGTGTCCTTGATTTGTTTTTCTCTCCCAGGAGGTGGGAGGGACAGCCTGACTGTAAGATGGGTTTAGGTAACCCATTGTCATAGTCAGAGCACTTCCTGGTAAAGTTTGGATTTACAGCAAGACACTCATTAGGATGGCCGATTCCTGTTAATATATGGAATCTGAGGGATTCTGAACTGGTGGATAGAGTTGGAAATGCGGTCGAGGCCTAAGACTCATTTTGGAATGGCATGATGTGGCAGGCCATTGACACAACTGTTCATGAGTGTCCTGTCTGGGGGTGTGGAGTCTAGGCTGCCCCTGGCATTCAGGGGAACAATGAGCAACAAAACAGGCTGGACAACAGCTACAGAATATAATGTGTTGAACTTATCATGACATAGATTATTAGAGCATTTAACTGTGCCAGCTTCATAGGAGAGGGCAGAAACAAGGCTAAACTTGCCGCTTCTATTCCATCTTCAGGTAGCTGTCCAACATAACAAGTGGTTCAGAGTTCGCTTTAAACTGCCTCAGTGTAGGAGGCCTCTTGTGGCAAATTTGCTAGACCTAGATGTCCTGTTTGTCATAGACTTGAGTGTCCAATGAACACTCCAGGCTGATTTTGTGGGTTCAGTTTCAGTTTGCTAAGGACTGGACAAAGTGCTTGCAGCAGCTTGGTCAGCCATTTGCTCTCTTAAGCCTTGCCTGTCATGGCTGATTTAAACTAGCCAAGGCAGGTTGGCTGGCTGGATCTCAAGTGTGGTGAATGTGTCATATGCGAGGGAGTGTTGCCAGCCACCCTTAAAGTGGTAGTAGTGTGACCACTCTTGAATAAACCTACCCTGGATCCAGACATATTGGAGAACTACAGCCCAGTTTGGGTGGCCTTTGTGGGAAAGGTACTTGAGAAAGTGGTAGTGACCAAGATGAAGGCACTCTTGAAGGATCCATTTCAGTCTGGGTTCAGGCCTGCTTGTGGCATGGGATTAGCCTCAGACACCCTTATGGTTAACTTTTATCAAGAGAGAGACAGGGAGCGTGTGACCCTGTTACCCTTGCACAATGTAGGGTTGCCTTATGTCCAGAATTTCCCAGACATATCTGGAAATCAGGAAAATGCCCTGGAAAATCCGGACATATGGCAGCCCATGTCGGTAGTGCCGTTTTTGCTGATTTCCCATAGAAAAAGCTATGGCGATTTTGCCCAAAAAAGCACAACAATCCCCCCCCCCAAGCAACCCTAGCACAACCTCTCAGTGGCTTTTGATATAAGTCACTATGATATCTTACTGGGTGGAATTTGTGAGTTGAGAGTGGGGGACGCTGTTCTGCATCTGTATTGGAATTGTTTTAAATATTGTTTTATTGTTCAATCACTTGCTGTTTGCTGCCCTTGGCTTCTTTGGGAGGTGGAGTGGGATATAAATTTAATAAATAAATAAAATTCAACACAATAAAATTCAACACAATAAAAAAACCACACATACCACAATGGCCTGTTGAGAATGTCATGCACTTCAGGTTTCACATCAGCAAGCTCAACACTTCCTAGAGTAATGGCTTTTGCACACATCCCAATGAAGGTGGGTCTAAATTAAAGTCATTACGGCAATATGGTGCAATGCAACAATCACTGAAGGGGTGATCAAAAATGCTACAGTGCATGCTAATTTTCAAGCTAATTCTTTTTTTAATTTTGCATGCCAGTTGAGATGACTATTTTCGCTGAAATTATCATGAACTTATGATTTTGTAATAATGTTTTCCTTTTCAAACAAAATCTCCTCTAATGATGTTGCGATTTCCAGGCAGTGTGAAGTAACATGTAACAACAACAACAATTTCTTCTTCTTGGGAATAGAAAAGACTTATGCTACCTTTATGTGTCTAGTCTGGATGGGTACACAAAACTCTGTTCATCAGATAAATAAATAAATAACTCCCCCCGCTGAGACAGGAAGCTGAGACACGACACATTTGCCAGTTTTGTAGCAGAATCATTTTCACAAAGTATGGCCTGGGTAAAAGACAGAAATCTATCAAACATTGTACAGATTAACTTATCACCTAGTTAAATGGGCTGTCAGTCTGGGATGACTGTGCTTGGCAGGGTGAATTCAAATGCATGTAAATTTCCCTGGTGGCTGACTAGCAAGTATGGTGGAACTGTCAAATGATGACATGTGAAAATGCATCAACATTGTTTAAAATATATTTGAAGGGTATAGCTTGTATTTTGATAACATCTTCACAGGCAAATGATTCATCTAGGATCTAAAATAATGACCACATCATTTATTCAGCAGAAACTTTTTGAAATATAAATGGCAACTTGTCGGATATGTTTTGTGTTTGAGAGGAAGCCTCAAAATAATTAACAATTACCACATAAACTGGTTGGAGTCCCAAGTGCCACCATTGTATAGAGTCAGTCTTCCGATAGCCTTGCTTGTCAGTTTCACTTGATCTTACAAAAAGTGATTAGAAACTTCAAAAGAACCAATTACACAGTCCATTGTGTTATGAACCTGTGCTTTACCCCCCCTCCCTCTGAAAGCACATGATCTTCTGGTTTGCCACTTATCTGGGCACTTAAAAAATATATCAAGCATTTTGGGGTGGAGGAGATTTCCCAATTATATTTTCACTATGAGATAACTACATTCCTTCCTTTTTCTGTATCTTTCCTTTCCTTTAGAGATCTGCAGCTTCCTTCCTTCCTTCCTTCCTTCCTTCCTTCCTTCCTTCCTTCCTGAAAGACAGTCTCTGTTCTGCCTTGACATTTCATTGTTTGCAGTTACATACCTGTTACTTGCATTGGGTGCCCTTTAGGTGAGGCCAGAGATAAAGTCATGTGACAATAACAAGTGTCAACCAAGGTGGAAAAAGCAGGGACTGTCCTGCAGCACATGGCTCCCCCCCGCCCGATTCTGCCGTCTTTGGAGGTTAAAGGGTAGAGCCTAGCATGGTACAAAAACAGCCGATCTCACAGTTCAGCAATCAACCATGAGGTCTGAGACATGAAAAGAATTACTTATGCTGTCAGGTTCCATTATTTACATGATCTTTCTGTGGTCGAGCCTGAGATGTAGATGTGCAATTCAGCTAGAAAAATTGCATATTTACACAGATGGGTACTGGCATGTGACCAGGATTTAGGCAAAATGCATAGTGAGGGATAGAAATCAAACACATAGAAGTGATATACAAGCACTGTTTTTCAGCAGGGTTTGGCTACTATGATATCGAAGATGTTTACATGGATTCCAACCCTTTTTGAACACAACTGGCTACAGAAAAATGAAAGATTTGGGGTATTCAGCACGAAGACAATGAACACTCATATGCAGAGACCGATGGTGGTCTTTGCATATTTGAGTGGAGTTTTCTCTTTCTGGATCATGGAGGTCACATGCCAATCACAAGGTGGTGCAATGCTTTAAGTACATTAAATAACGTATTGTTACAGTCACTGAGGTGCCCAGGTACAGTTTCATATAAATACATTCATTAGCTTCAAACTACAATGGCAGACGGGGTGTGAGTGTCTCTGTGGGTTAAACCACAGAGCCTAGGGCTTGCCGATCAGAAGGTCGGCAGTTCGAATCCCAGTGACGGGGTGAGCTCCGGTTGCTCAGTCCCTGCTCCTGCCAACCTAGCAGTTCTAAAGCATGTCAAAGTGCAAGCAGATAAATAGGTGGGAAGGTAAACGGCATTTACCTTCTCTGGCGGGAAGGTAAACGGCATTTCTGTGTGCTGCTCTGGTTTTGCCAGAAGTGGCTTAGTCATGCTGGCCACATGACCTGAAAGCTGCACGCCGGCTCCCTCGGCCAATAAAGCGAGATGAGCACCGCAACCCTAGAGTTGGCCACGACTGCACCTAATGGCCAGGGGTCCCTTTACCTTTACAATGGCAGATACCCAGTTTGCGCAAAGTGGGGTATATGTGTGCCCAATTCTAAGAGCAAAGGATGTCTGTGTGGGCAAGACTGCTAATCTACTTGCTCACAGTCTTTTCCCAATGCCCACAAGCCAGGTTTCAGAAGTGAGCCTAGCTTGGATAAATATTTCCTGTCAAGGACAACGGTGGTAGGGTAAGTAAGACAGAAGCAGAAAGAGGGTTCTGTATTTTTTAGCCTTGCACTCTTTTTGCTCTTAAAATATGGTCACTTCCACTTGTGTCATCAGCCCAGTAGATCAGAGTTTCAGTACTAGTTTGAGCCAACATTTATCTTCTCGTGATTTTCATAATGCCATTTCTTTGGATCCTTCAGTTTAGAATGTTGTGCAAACACTACTATACGCTCAGCTTTTCGTTAAAAGGCAGGCTGAAGTATGAAGAGAGGCTTTTTGGGAGAAGTGAATCAGCCAATCAGGTGGATGACAGCTTTCCTTGAGACATTGGAGGTTCACACTGTACACAGAGGGGGCTTTGCCATTAACACTTGCGAACAACCCAGTGAGGTGATACAAGAGGCGTGAATGGGAACAATCTCCTCTTGCTTGCTGCCAGATGGGATAACACCATCTTGTGTATTAAGTAGGGAGACATGAGATATGTATTGCTCACTCTTTTTCAATAGAACAAAAAGCTTATGGGCAAATAGAGCATTTCTTAAAGGGACAAGAGTTTGGGAGTTGACTCTTTCATGACAGTGGGTCTTAAAGTAAGACTGCTATTGTATATCAGTACAGAAACAAATAGGGAGCTAAGGCTAGCTTGGGTCCAGGATGACTGAGGGATTGTCTTTTCCTTGACCACCCTGACCACTCTCTGCATTTGAGGAAGACTTTCTTTGAGTCCCATCGGAAGGTTGGCAGTTCGAATCCCCGCGATGGGGTGAGCTCCCGTTGCTCAGTCCCTGCTCCTGACAACCTAGCAGATCAAAAGCACATCAAAGTACAAGTAGATAAATAGGTACCACTCCGGTGGGAAGGTAAACAGCGTTTCCATGAGCTGCTCTGGTTCGCCGGAAGCGGCTTAGTCATGCTGGCCACATGACCCGGAAGCTGTCTGAGGACAAACGCCGGCTCCCTCGGCCTATAGAGTGACATGAGCGCACAACCCCAGAGTCATCCGCGACTGGACCTAATGGTCAGGGGTACCTTTACTAATCTGCCTAAGCTGCTTCTAATTTTATGCTGTGTTTCATTTATTTTACGGGATCAGATTCTTTGTTTTTTAAAAATGGTCATAATTCACCATGAACAATGCATATAAACAGGAAGGACAGAAGTAGGGATGGAGTAATGCATCATTTCTGTTTCTCTGTTTTTCTTCACATTTCTGTATCAGTTTGCAAAGGGGAGAGAAGTCCTCAAGAAAAATCATTAGTATTGTAAGGCAGAATTACTCTAAAATGCACATTTTTGAATGCAATTTTGCTTGCCAAAAACACTTTGGCAAGCAATTTTCCCTGATACAACATATTATATATTACTTTCACCAATATATGCATTTTTATGCACACCTTCCTCTAATATACACAGTTTTTTTACACTTCACTTGTATCTGCACCACAAAATTCAGAGAAGTGCAAATTTCAGAGAACTGGTATTTTTGGTTCACATATTGTTTTGGACAGTAAGAATTGGGTAGGTTCATGCTAAAATCCAAACCAAACTGAATCCCCCCCAAAAAAAAAACTTTAGGAAAGAGTATATGGCTTTAAAATAAATAAATTCATACATACATAACTGGAAGATAATGTAAATATCTGCTGGTGTCAAGATTCTGAGAAAAACCATGGGCGTCTCTTTTTGTGGCAACATAAATTCCAGTGTACATTAACAAGCGTGTCTTAAATGTCCATTAAAGGCTGAATCACTGTGAGTGTGGTTGATGCTCTCAGTCCTTTCCAATGGAATTATACATATAAGCTATTTAAGATTAAACCCCATGGTGGTTGGCTGCTTCTGAAATCCTCAAAGCAAGACAAAATAACTTGCCTGCATAGATGCAAAGGACCACATAGTGAAATGTTGCAGTACAAACCAATCTGGGTAGTTCATTTTCACAGGCAGCTTTTGCGGTCTGACAGCAAGCAAGTGGAACTAATCAAGAAAAGAGCTAGCCACTTCTCCAGACCTCAAACAATGCTGCAAAAATACTTACAACGCCTCCACAGCATAGGAGAATTTATCATATGGCAGAAAGAACTCCCCCCCCCCCAATATTCCAGGTGTTTAATCAAAGGGCCAAAGCCAATAAATGAATGAAAAAGATGGGCAGACTGAGCAGGAGCTTAGCAACTTGTAACACTTCCCCTTATTTCACCTCATGTCCAGACAAGAAAACAGAGTAAATTTTTACGAATAACAATATGGATTGGAGCTGAACTGAAAGAAGGTTGGCTTTGTTTAAAAATAAATAAATCATATTTTGAAAGGACATTGCTAATATATGTACAGCATTTTGCCAGCTCATGGCAATTTTGTATGTGTTCATCCAGTGGCGTAGCATGGGTTGTCAGCACCTGGGGCAAGGCAAGTAATTTGTGCCCCCTAACCCGTGGATTTGTGCCCCCTAACCCGTGGATTTGCGCCCCCTAACCCTAACCCCCAGATGTTGCACCCGGTGCGGCCGGCCCCCCTGCACCCCCCACGCTACGCCACTGTGTTCATCCATAAGTTCATTCTTTCTTGTCTCCATATTTATCTTTGATTTAAAGAAAACTGTATGAGAAGGCATATTAAAACAAGTATTTAAATACCGTATTTTTCGCTCTATAACACGCACCTGACCATAACACGCACGTAATTTTTAGAGGAGGAAAACAAGAAAAAAATTATTCTAAACGAAACAGTGGATGTATGATTTTTGTGGTTCATGCTGTGGCCACAGACATGTGATCTGATGGTGAGTCTGGGGTGACCCAGTGCAAAAATCCTGAGGATCCATGTGGATCCGTGCTTTGTAACCACGTTTTAAGTGGGGAGGGAAGGAAAAGCACTCAAGGGATAAGGAGCACGCGTGGGGTGGGTGGAGAAGCAGCTTTTCTGCGAGCTGAGCAGGGAGGGAAAGAGCACTGTTGCTTTAAAGGTATACTTAAGGTATTTGCCCTGTGCCTGGGGTTTTTTCCATTTAACAGTTTGCAGCCTTTTTCTTCGCTCCTTGTTTTGAGGCAGAATAGATTTGAGCAAGTGAGGAGGACTTGGATTGCAGGGGATTTGCCATTAGCTGTGTAAAAGCTCTCCTCCTTGCAGCCTTCTACTTTGTTTGTACAGGTGGCTACTGGTATCAGGTTCAGTTTGAGTGATAAGCAGCCACCAGCAGCAATAGAATGGAGCACAAAAAAGCAGTAGGGGCACTAGGACCCAGACAATGCTCAAATCTATCCTGCCTGAAAACAGCTGAGAAGCGGGGGGATAGCCTTTTCTTTTACTTCCTGGTTTTCACTGCGCTCGTGGCTCAGAGCTCCAGGTTGGTTTTGGTTTTTTTTTTGCTGCTGGTTGCTTAAACTTTATCCTTCCTGATCTAAGCCCTCCTGTCCCTCTGCAGCCTCATTGCTCCATTTAGAGAGCGCTGGGACCTTTGCTAGCTGAGGCTGCAGCAGCTGTTACCGGCTACTTTAAAAGCGCCTGCTGGCTTTGAACTGCCTGCCTTCTCCTGGCTTGCTATGGCTCCCGTCTGTCCCTCCTCGCGTGTAAGCGGCTGCTGCCCGCTTTGCTGGCATGGCTCTTCTTCCCTCCCTCCTCCTCAGCTCCTCCCCCTCCTCCTGGCTGTAAAGCAAGCAAAGCTAGAGCCGTGCAAAGCCCTGCAAGCGGCTCCGCTTTGCTTGACTGACGGCAGCCATGGCTCCGGTCGAGTGCATTCGCTCCGTAACACGCACAGGCATTTTCCCTTACTTTCTAGGAGCAAAAAACTGCGTGTTATGGAGCGAAAATTACGGTACATGTCGCAAAATACCCTTACCCCCCCAAAAAAACAGATGGGATTCAACTCAAGAATAGACCCACTAAAATCAATAGACCTAATTTAGTAATCTCCATTCATTTCAATGGGTCTACTCTGATAAAACGGAGTTGACTACCGCCCAGTGGGTTTCGATAATTTTTCAAGCCGATAACAGGATCAGAAAATAAGTGCAAAATCTTAAGGAAAATTATGTTCTAATCAGTGCATTTGTCCAAGAAGCGCAAATTAGGTCAGTGTGATTAAAATGGAGACAGAACAAAATTCTCCTCTATCTCTAAATACACCTTCTCAGAAACACAGTGCTAGACTGGCCATCTATGCATGTAATGGTGGCTCAGTGTTCTTGGCTTAATAAATTCAGCCATGACCTCTGTGGAAATTGCGCCCCCCACTGCAGTTAGTGACAGGAAACATGCTTCCACTGGCGCCAATGGGGCATTCTTCTCCAGCACTAATTTCAGTACATTGGGTGATTCTCATTGAGCCATTAAAGGGATGCGCTGTGGTCTAAACCACTGAGCCTCTTGGGCCTGGCAATTGGACAGTCGGTGGTTCGAATCTGCACGATGGGGTGAGCCCCCATTGCTCTGTCCCAGCATCTGCCAACCTAGCAGTTCAAAACACACCAGTGCAAGTAAATAAATAGGTACCGCTGTGGTGGGAAGGTAAACGGCATTTCCGTGCACTCTGGTTTCCCTCATGGTGTTCTGTTGCATCAGAAGCGGTTTAGTCATGCTTACCACATGAACCAGAAAGTTGTCTGTGGACAAACGCCAACTCCCTTTGCCTGAAGCAAGATGAGTGCCATACCCCATAGTCATCTTTGACTGGACTTAACTGTCCAGGGGTCCTTTACCTTTTATCCATGGACCCATTGGACACACTATTAAATAAACAAACAAACAAACACCATGAAACAATTTGACATGTTTAACATAAGCTGTAGTCAGGCCCTAACTGAGAGGATTTGAACAGAAGCATTTTCTAAAAGCTCTGGCATGATCAGATGACATCATTTTGGGTTGCATATCCTACAATCCACATTGTCAAATCCACATGGTATTCTTCCTCATAGAATGTGGTTCAGCCCAGAAGCTCTTATTGAAAATAGTAGGCTAATGCTCTCCTGGGGGTCTTTGTAAATATCCCCAGAGCATTTTGAGCAACAATCTGAAACTTGAGTGGTGCTAACTTTCAGTACTGAGGGAAATAATGGATCTCTTAAAATTACTATAATGATGGTTAAGTGTACACAACAGACTGCTCTTGAAAAGAGGTGGACATCACAAGCATGTGGGTGGGAGGGAGCCAATGTGCCATGTATACAAAGAAAAATGAGAAGAGGTGGAGGGGGTTGTGTAGTAGGATGGACTGAATTTGATTTTCAATATGTGGAATCCATTATTCATGCTAGAACCACATCATATAGCCCTCGTAACATGTAATGCTGCAAAACATGTAAATCTGCACGGCTCATGCTTCTGCTCATATTTGCCTGGTCAGACAACTGGTCAATAAGGCATGATGGGAGGTATAAAGGAGGCTCAGTTGAAATCCATCAGCCTAGCTCCTTCTGGGCTGATGGATTTCCTCCAAGGTAGGCCTGTATCAATGCTTACTATGCAGCAGCCACATTGACTTTTGCATCTCGTTCTCTCATAGGTCATCCAGTGTGTGCATATGCACACATCCTAGAGTCCAGGAGCAAACACTGCAATGGAAACCATGTGAGACCCAAGCTGGAAACTAGTAAGTGGGTTGAAATACATTGGGGCAGCGGGGTAGGGGAGGAAGACAGAAAAGCAATTGTATGTTTGGAATAGGAGATACTAAAAGAATAATGTGAGAGGGGAAAGACTTGTCAAGGAAGAGAGATAGAAAATTGGTAGATACATAGTATGTGATGGGAAGGCCAAACACTAATAACGTGGGTGAAAGAAACCCGCCCTACACTGTTTTCTCTTAAAACTGTGATGCAAATGAACAGTATTTGAATGTTCTTTAGGAAAAAGCTCTATCCCAGGAGACACCATGAGATGCTAGAGAATTTAACACATTGAGTAGGTACATAAAATCCATTAAACTTGTTAGTGAACCCCTTGCAAATCAATTGTAAATCCCTTGGTGTTGCACATACATCATTCTAAACAAGATGTCTAGGGCCTAGTTCTACTGAGATGGTAAACATATGTCTAGGATATACCTCTTCTTATTGTAAGAACTGATATGACAAGAGCTGATATGACTGGCTTAACCCTCCTCAATGCTAAACCATTTCTCCTCCTCATAGAAAACTAAATGTCTGGGAGATGGGTGCTTCTATCCAAGTCTTCTCCCTGAAATGTTTGTTTTCCATGCATTTTCCCATGCATTTGTCTAATCCTCTTTTTAAAGCCATCAAAGTTGATAGCCATTGCTATATCTCGTGGGAGAAAATTATATTTTTAAACTATGTGCTGTGTGAAAAAGTTGTTTATGTTGTCTGTCTTGAATTTTTCCAACATTCAGCTTCACTGGGTGCCCTGGGTTCTAGTATTATGAAAAAGGGAGAGAAAAGTTATCTCTCGCCACTTTCTTCACACCTCTTATCACATCCACCCACTTCTTTTTTCCTAAATAAAATAACACCCAAATGTTGTAACCTTTCCTCCTAAGGGAGTTGCTTCAACCCCTTGATCATTTTGGTTGTCCCTTTCTGAAGCTTTCCCAGCTCTACAATACCCTTTTTGGAACCGAGGTGACAAAACTGTATACAATATTCCTAGCGCAGTCACACCATCGCTTTTTAGGATGACATTATGATATTGGCAGCTTTATCACTAATCCCTTTCATAATGATCTTTAATATGGAAGTTGCCTTTTTCACAGCTGCCACGCATTAGGAATTGCTGATATTCTAGGAAAAATATGCAGCATCATAAAAAATTATTCTGTTTACTATTGGGTTGGGAAGACCCCCCCCCCCACATTTCATAAGGTCACTTGTTTTCAGTATTACATATTGCTTTGAGTTGATAAGTTATTTGTGGAAATTACGTTGGTTAACTATGACTGCGTTTGCTTCCTTACTTCCATTTGTTTCTGAGGCATGTTTCCTTCTTTCCTATAATAGCCTTTTCCCCATGGACTGTGGCAAATTGCCTGTGGCATGAGCTGTGACTAGTGGCTGCTGCTGGCAACTGCCAATTTCTTTTCTCAGAATTCGCTAGATACTGCATCATTCTAGCTCACTCTTGAAAAGAGACGGTAGCCATCATAAAATGAAAGGCGGCTCCCAGTGGAGGCCTCCACCCCCCTGAATGTCCTGGAATGACTTTCCCTCCCAGCTGTAGGGCGGGCAGAGTGGGAGGAGGCAAGTGGACTACGGAGGCCCCGCGGCTTGGCACTGTCAGGAGCTATGACTGCTAGAGCAAGTACCGTCTTTAGATATATTTAATTGCTATATTCCATAGATAAGATGCCCCACATTTTTAAACCTTAAAAAAATGGGTAAAAACCTCATCTTATAGACGGAAAAATATGGCAAGTCTTCATGGGCCACCAAGGCCTCTGTTCTTCATTCTTATGGGTCTTGGTTTTTAAACTGGACTTGCAACACACAGCCCTTCATAGAGATTACTGTGGGGCACATGGAACTCTGTAATGAAGATGGAGCCTGTCTTCACTGTTGGCTCCTTTAAAGGCATGCCTTCCCAGCCTCAGTCCTGCCCCACACCCCATCATCTTGCAG
>NC_138763.1:60343731-60363731 GCF_965113315.1 Podarcis vaucheri
ACCTGTTATTAGATGTTTGATTTTGTTAATGCTGAGGGTACGTTTTGTGAACAACTTTAGCAACAAATGGGGACAAAGTACCTCAAATAAGAGGCGTGCACAATATGTGTTAATTCTGCCGGTGGAAACAAGATCATATCAAAAAACAAGCTGATATCAGACAGTGTGTGCTGGCCCTTATTCTAGGAATATGTAGTATCGTAAATTGAGATTTTTAGATTAATCTTTGCCACCTTCTTTGCAATATATGTAGTTGTTCAGTTGTCAACAAACCTTATCCCCACCCCCACCCCCACCCCCCAAAATGATTGCCCCTTGTGTGGGCATTTTTAAAAAGCATGACAGCATTTGTTTGGTCCTCCGTGAAGTTGGTGCTTTTTGCAGCTTTGATGAAGTGATGCTAAGAATTGTTCTCTCCTAACTTTGCATGTGGCCTGAAGCATCTGGTAAATGGGTGCAAGTGCTCCCCCCTCCCCAAAGATCCATGCTTAAATTTGCCACTTCTTTGTCACCAGCACCAGCTTTTGTTAAATGTGATTTATCAGGCACCAGCTGTCTTAATTAGAGTGGTTGTGTACGAAATGAGAAGCCTTCCAAAGTATCATTTTGTGGTTCAGATTCAGTATCTCTCATACATAACATTCCTTTTACATCTCAGTTCTATGCTACTGGTGGATCCTCACATAGCCAGCTGACTCTAAGGGCCAATCCCAGTCCCACAGGTCCTATAAAGCCCACAACTTTGTATGCTATTTCCCCTAATGCACACAAACAATTTTTGTAAAGCAGTTTCTCCTAGAAATGTTATTTTTACTAATATATTAATTTTCTTACACACTTTACCACAGCATATGCATTTTTGTACATATTGCTTTGGAAAGTACAAATCAGGTAAGCCCACTTTTAAATGTGAACTGAATAAAATTTCTCCCCCATCTCTACTTGGATCCTGCCCTGAATCCTGGAACGCAACAGCCTACAGCCTTACTCTCCACCCCAAACCTTCATTTGAGTCTGCTGCCAGTTCCTTTCGCCACCTGAGAAATCATTTTCTTCCAGTAAACCTTTTCTATATACTTTGTGCCCTTTATACACTTGCTAGCACGAGAGATAAAAAGAGAGAAGCATCACATATTCCCTATGCCATTTTTTCCCTTTAGTGGATATTAGCAAATGTGCTTCCAGCAGACCGGATAAGCATAAACAGGCTTTTAGACTGACAGGTGTGTGTCTGGTGAATTTCCCCATGTTGCCAGCTCTCTTTACAAGTATCTCAGTGCCATGGTCCTCTGCAGAACTCCTGTGTCACAGCGAACATATTGCCAAAGTTGGATTTCCTTAGATCTCTCTTTCTTTCTCTTCCCCAAGGGAACCGGCTAATAGATTTTATTTTCCTTGTGGCACTATAATGGAGGTTTTTGAGTGCTGCTGAGCTGGATTTGCTACTTAGGTTCATTTGGTGCCATCAAGATAAACACACTAATCCTTCATTTTGAATGGTAGGAGGAGATTCCATTCTTAGGAGCATTCTTGTGTATTTTCCCTGAGTTTTAAAGTTTGTGATGATACATCCTTTAAGCGTTTCACAAATAAAAATCTGGGACAGTCCTGCTCATGTGGAGGTGAGGGCTGAAGTGGCCTTTGGCGACCCACCATACACTGGTGGACAATGGTGGGAAAACTCAATCCAGACCCAATTGTACCCCCACCCCCAAATTAAATTATCTAAAAGGGCATGGCAGCAGATGGGCCTAAATAACAAAAGCATTGAAGCAAGTCATCCAACTACATGGTAAGTCGAAGACATACAATGCGTATAATATAAATATATGCACGGAATTGTAGCTCTACCATTTAGAGAACATTCTGTCCCAACAATGTCCTCTGGGAAGCTCATAAACAGGACTTAATGATGATGTCTGCTCTAGTTTGTTTCCCACATCTGGCACACAGAAATATACTGCTGCTGCACAAGGAGGCTCATATTTAGGGTTTATTAATCACATTCTATCACACCCAGGGAGAATCTGTGTTTTTTCCTCAGAACAGCCTGTCTGGGTTAGGTTGAGAATAGGGACTCCTGAACTGCACAGACATTAGACTCCAACCTATCCAGCTTAAAACCAGGGCTTTGTTATACTAACAGTTGCTAAAAACCATAGAAAAATCGATAGAATTTGTCTAATCCCTTTAAATTAGTGGCCACTGCAATAACTTGTGGCAGAGAATCCATAAGGGCCCTATTGTATTCTGTAAATAAAGACTTTCATTTGCCTGCCTTGAATTTGCAGCTGGCCATTTTAACCAAATGGCTCCTATCATCAAGACAGAAAAAGAGAGAAATGTTTTTCTTCAGTCACATAATTTTATGAACCTTAATCCTGCCTCCCCTTGATCACCTTTAGACAGCAAACAAATGCAGACCAAAAGCCCAGCCTCTTTAGCCTTTTCTCAAGGGGAAGAGGCTTCAGCCCCTTAATCTATTCAAACTGTTGTGATATAAAGCAGCGCATATGCGTGAGGGGAAGGCAAGAGGAAGAAAGTGTCAGGCGCTGAAATACTACGCAGGCATCTGGCAAAGGCATTTCCTGAGATGAGCCACTTGACTGTTTGATGAAGTGATTAATTATTACGAAAGAGAGCAGTTAGATGAATCTGCCATGTTGAAATGTTCTGCTCTTCTGGTGAATGGTTCTATGGTATGGTAATCTCAACGAGTTCAGATGTCTAATCGTTGCACACTACTGTTATTCCAATAATGTAAGTGGTATTATCCTTGATTTACATTGGTGTAATTTAGAGAGTCGGCAGACAGCATGTGTATAATGATATCTGTGAATGGTGTTAGCAACCATCACTCCCATAATCATTATCAATCATTTTTGTATTGCAAACCCCTGTAAGAAATAATAAGCACAGGGGAGTGATTGGCTTGGAATCTTCCTCCATATTTTGTGGCTTTTACACATACCAAAGAAGTGTATCATACATCTTCTACAATGAAACATATAATCAAAGGGAGACTGCTGCACTAACAAGAACAAAAAAAACCTCATTCATCCATGAATGATTAGATTAGATCCCCAGCTCTAGAAGGAGGTTCACAGCTGGTTCTGAATGGGGTGGCCCCCTCCCCTCAAAAGACCAAGTATGCATTTTGGGAGTGTTCCTGGACCTGACACTGACTACAAAAGTCCAGGAGGTGTTTGCAGTCAGGTCTGTGTTTTATCAGCTTCATATGCCAGCTGTGGCCCTATCTGAGAGGTCCACCTTAGCCACAGTGACCCATGTCTTGGTCACCTCCACATTTGACTCCTGTAATGCTGTCTACTGGGGCCTGCTTTTCAACATGATTCGGGAACTTCAGTTGGTTCAGCAGAGGGGTAGGCAACCTAAGGGCCGTGGGCCGGATGCGGCCCGATCGCCTTCTAAATTCGGCCCATGGACGGTCCGGGAACCAGCGTTTTTCACATGAGTAGAATGTGTCCTTTTATTTAAAATGCATCTTTGGGTTCTTTGTGGGGCCTGCCTGGTGTTTTTACATGAGTAGAATGTGTGCTTTTATTTAAAATGCATCTCTGGGTTATTTGCGGGGCATAGGAATTCGTTCATCCCCCCCCCCAAAATATAGTCCGGCC
This sequence comes from Podarcis vaucheri, assembly GCF_965113315.1. Taxonomy (NCBI): domain Eukaryota; kingdom Metazoa; phylum Chordata; class Lepidosauria; order Squamata; family Lacertidae; genus Podarcis; species Podarcis vaucheri. The sequence goes on from NC_138763.1 coordinate 60,347,370, forward strand.
CCCCACATGGTCTGAGGGACAGTGGAGCGGCCCATGGTTGAAAAAGGTTAGAATATAATCATAGAATCATAGAGTTGGAAGAGACCACAAGGGCCATCGAGTCCAACCCCCTGCCAAGCAGGAAACACCATCAGAGCACTCCTGACATATGGTTGTCAAGTCTCTGCCTAAAGACCTCCAAAGAAGGAGACTCCACCACACTCCTTGGCAGCAAATTCCACTGTCAAACAGCTCTTACTGTCAGGAAGTTCTTCCTAATGTTTAGGTGGAATCTTCTTTCCACCTAACCCCTGACCCCTGGTTCAGAACATGGTCACCAGGCTTCTGATGAGGTTGAGGCAGCCAGTTTTAGTTACACATTCACTTCACCCGCTGCACTGCTTCTGATGTGTTTCCAAGCCCATATAAAGTGCTGATTTTAACCTTTACAATCTTAAGTGGTTTGAGCCCAAACTGTTTGTGGAGCTGCCTATGTCCATACCATCCTTCCCACCCAATGTCTTCTAAATGTCAGGTAGTTGTTTATCTCTTTGACATTTGATTGGAGGGTGTTCCACGGGCAGGCGCCACTACTGAGAAGGCCCTCTGCCTGGTTCCCTGTAACTTGGCTTCTCACAGTGAAGGAACCACCAGAAGGCCCCAGCACTCAGTGCCCATATACAACACAGGCCCTCTTGGTATACCCACCACTGAGATGAGCAACATGGATGGCCACAAGGGGTATGGCTCTCTTGGTGGTGGCCCCATCATTCCCCATCATTTATATTCCTTTTTTAAATTAATGTTTTATTGGCTTGCTGAATATGTTTTATTGGCAACTTTTTTGAGGGAGATCTGATGGTTCTGACTTTTGTATTGTTGATTCCACTTTTTGATGTCCTTATCTTGGAGAAAAGGAAGCCAGAAATTTCCAATCTCCCATAGTCCTAGTAATTATTTTCCCAGTTCTATGAAGCAAGGGAACAACCCCTTCCTTCTCTTCTCTTTCTTTCTATGTTGCTACCACAGCCCATCCATCTTGAGCTCTTTCGCCTTTACCCTGTATTAATGCTATCTCTGTGTTCTCGTCCACATTGCCATTGCCAATACTCCCAATAACAGCTTGGGAAAGAGGGTGCATCCCAGGAGGCTGTTTAGAAGCATGTTATGGCATCATCTTTTTTGCACTTCTACTCATGCTCTGCACAAACCAGGAAAGGGTTCCGAGCACAATTCAAAGTGTTAGTGTTGACCTTTAAAGCCCTAAACAGCTTCGGTCCAGTATACCTGAAGGAGCGTCTCCAACCCCCATCATTCTACCCAGACACTGAGGTCCAGCACCAAGGCCCTTCTGGCAGTTCCCTCACTGCGAGAAGCCAAGTTACAGGGAACCAGGCAGAGGGCCTTCTCAGTAGTGGTGTCTGCCCTGTGGAACGTCCTCCCACCAGATGTCAAAGAGAACAACAACTACCTGATGTTTAGAAGACATCTGAAGGCCCTATTTAGGGAAGTTTTTAATACTGATGTTTTAATGTATTTGTAATCTCTGCCCAGTGTGGCTGGGGAACAAATAAATAAATAAATAAATAAATAAATAATAATGCCTGGTTAGTACCTGACTTCAGGCAGTGATGGAGCTTCCACTGCCAACTCAGGTCCTGTAGCAGAGGAGAATCAGAAGCTGCCTTATACTGAGTCAGATTATTGGACCATGTAGCTCAGTATTGTCTGCTTTGACTGGCAGTGACTCTTCTGGGTTTCAGACAGGAGCTTTCCCCAGCCCTACCTAGAGACACCAGTGATAGAACCTGGGAACTCTTGCATGCAGGACAGATGCTCTGACACTGAACTATGGCCCTTCTCTCGCTCTGGAAAGCAAAGGGAGAAGCAAAGCATCTCAGATGCATTGCTGGCCTTCTTGGTTCCTGAAACCACTCCCCCTGTTTCTCTATACCTATTTTTCTTTAAGTTGTAGCCTGGCATTCACAGAACGTGACAAAAAATCCTGAGAACTGTAGTTCACCCCTCACAGAGATACAATTCCCAGAACCCCTGACAAACCACAGCTCACGTGATTCTTTGGGACGGTGTGGTGCTTTAACTGTATGGTGCATTTACAACCAAACAGGTAGAGTTGTTGGAAGTGGCATAAAAGTATACAGATCTGTTTTTGAATTTATATATCACTTCCATTGCAACCCTATATATCTATACCCAGAAGTAAAACCTATCGTGTTCCATATGGCTCACTCCCAGGTATGTGATAATAGGACTATACCCTCAATATTCTTACACCAATTAGTAATAGATTTTGCTGACAAATTTATAAGTAGCTATTACACCTTTAAAAAGAGAAAGAAATATTTGTTCATCCATATAACGTGGATGCATGTATAATTAAAATTCTGTGTTTGCAGACTTCTATCCAATGATTTTTCTGGAAGAAAATGTCAGTAAATCTTTAGTTCTCAAGTGACAAATTGTGAAGGGTGTTTTGTGTGTGTTTGTGTTCTTTTTTTAAAAAAAAAATACAAAACAAATGCCACCTCAGTCAGTTCTATTTCCCCTAAGTTTTTTTTGAAGTAACTGTTCCCTTAGAGATTCCATATAAAATATAATATAAAATATCACTCACTTCCCAATATTATTCATAGAATTCCTATTATAGAACATTGAGAAGCCAGATTACAAGCGTACAGGAATATTTTATGATCAGTTTGAAAATGTGGTTACTGCTGCTATAAATTAAGAAGCAAAATTACTCCCACATTGAGTATTGATATACAATGTATGGCAGGAAAAGTCCTTTGACATATGCTGTACAATGAATATGGAAGAGTTCCAAAAGTGCTGGTTTTTCTCTTTTTTTGCAAAGTTGGCTGATGACAAAAAACTGAAGTTGGAATCAGGTTGTAGGACATTAAGGGGTGACTATCCAGTAGACTTTCTTTGGAATAGGTACATCCAATTCCATGCTCAATGTGAGCATGATCTGGAATAACTCAGTTGGTAGAGCATGAGACTCTTAATCTCAGGGTTGTGAGTTCGAAACCCATGTAGGGCCAAACATTCCTGCACTGCAGAGTGTTGGACTAGATGACCGTTGTGGTCCATTCTAACTCTACAGTTCTGTGATTTATGATAAAGTTCCTAGCCCAGGTCCCACATTATCCAAATGTATCGGAATGTGGTGGTAGTGTTGAAATGCCAACTTTAGCATCTTCTTTCTCTTAAGGCATAACTAAATGAGGTGCTTTGATATCTGTGATTGGACCATCCATTTAAACATTAAATTGAATTAAACAAAATCTTGGGACTCTCCGGTATCAGATCAGGGTCATGGTTCTGGGGATGGGATGTTCTTTCCCCAAGTTGCCATTTGAGCTGATTAGAGTAACCCCAGAAAGGTCCCTCAAACTTTAAAGTAAAGATTAAATGAGAAGTCATATACCTTGGGGTCTTCGGAAATAATCAGAAAGATAGCTACAGAACCTTTACAATTGTAATGGAAAATAGAGATAGGACTTTGTCTAGGCTAGGGACAAGCCGAGCTGCCAATTATAGTTTCTCTTGGTTTCTCATTTTTCCAATCTTCAGTTTCCCAAATTCCCCCATCTGTTTGAGAGTTTCATTCTTTAAAGTCTTCATGAAAATTCGTCAGGATTTTAGTGCTAATTTCCCCTAATATACACATCCTTTGAAATAATGCTTAATGAAGAAGGACCGTAGCATAAAAATATTGCAGATATTTGGAGAAGCTACAGCAAATGACATCATGATCTGGGGGGTAATAAAGAACCTAAGCAGGTCACTACATACTGTCCCCATATATTCAATTTTAGACAGAGCTGTCTATGGAGCATTGTTCAGAAGCCCTGGTTTGCCAGTGCCTAAAGGAGAGTAAGAGGCATTGAAAAATGCATTGGAAAATGTAAAAAAGTGAGCAAGAGCTATGTTGTTTTGACCATAGATGAATCTACTGTTTGAGCAGATGGTTAAAAAAAAAGTGGCACATGCTAAAAACACCAGTACAGGCAATTAAAAGAGACAATGTGGATAAACAATGACAAATTAAGAGATGTGTGACAAAGTGTTTGTTGACAGATTTATATATTTTATTAAGACAACTTGTTCATCTCAGATATTTTGTTAGAAAATCTGACCCTGTAACTTATCAGTGCACCTTTGAAGTCCATCTTTCCCATAGTTAGGCAGAACACATGTCACAGTTTCGGATAATGTTTCTCACTTTTCAGTGCATGAACTGCTTTTTTGTTTTTTAAAAACAGGAACTATGGCTTTTTAAAGGGCACATCAAAAGCAAGCTATATACAATTAAATGGTCTTGTAGAGAATGATGGTAAAGAAAGTTGGTAAAGAAAGCTAGAGATTTTGGGGCATCCAGCATGGGTGAAAATATTTGCTGCCTAGGAAATCTTCAGCTAAATTATTGTTCCACGTGTAATAGTGAGCTCTGATTTTAAATTGCTTTTGATTTGCTTGGAAAGATAAATACCGGATACATAGAAAAAAGGATAAAAAGAACTGAAATCTGTATTTTTCAATAAGACTCTGAACCCCAACAATAATGTATGTGTGCAAACAGTGCATGCTTGAAACCATGAGAGAAGCTGGGGAGGTAGCTTCATATTCATATGAAGTGATCATGGCTTGCAGTCTTATTTTTAATGTAAAAGAAGACATTTTCAAAGTATTGTAGCAAGGGAGGAAAATGAGGAAATACAAATTGTAAATAAATCAACAAATCAGAAAGGAGCCCAGACAGGAGTATCTCAACAGGTCATCCAGCAGAGCAAACAGATTGCAGCATCAACTCCTGTAGAGACCGATGGAGGGCCACCTGGATCAGATGTGAGGAGTTCTGCACTGAATCACGGAACAATAGAAAAACATGCTTTATTTTATGATTGAGAACTAGTTTTCCTACTGATGTGCAATAACTGCAAGCCATTCCTTTTAAACGTTGCAAAAGTCATCTGCTCCTTGTAGGAGCAGGCACATTCTGTAACCTGTGAGGGCAGGACAGGACAAAGCTTTACTGACTGTCAGAGGCAGGCAGGGTTGGCATGGCATTAGGGCAAGGATCAATTCCTCATTCCACTCTCCCCATGCTGATGGAATAGCACTCCATCAGCATTGAGAAAACCCCCCTTGAACCCCATTGTGGTGCAAGCCAAGCATCCAGGATCTCACCGGGTGACCAGAGTGAGAGATTCCAGCCAGGCAAAGGCCCCAATTCGAGCTTAAGGTATACCATACTAATCCTCCCTGGCCCCTCGTAGGGACTCACTGGTGGAGGAAGAGGAGTGTGGGGGGAGCACACTGCCCCCAGCAGCGCGATCCTGGCAGGGTACCATTGTGGCTGCCCCCCTGCCTGCGCTGGGTGCCACGCCCCTGCAGGCAGTACGCCCTGCCCCCAGGACGTATGCCGGCACCATCCCCGCCTGCTCTCTGCCCCCCGGTGCCGGAGCATGAAGCTCCGCCACTGTAGGGACCCCCTTCACTATGCCGGTCTTGTGCTATGCTATTTCCACCCAAGACCCGATTTCCGAGGAGCAATTCCCTTGAGACTAGAGGGAATCCGCCACTGCCGATGGCGCCGCCTCCGGAAGTTCTTGTGCTATGCTATTTCCACCCAAATAAACAACGTTACATAAACAGCTAACATAAGTACTGCTTACTGCAATGGGGAGAAAGTTGGTGGGAGGAAAACGAACTGAGGTACCAGTTAAGTTTGAGAGGAAAAAAATCTTTCCCAGCACTGTCAACTAGAGGTCCAAGTAGCTCAGTAAGGCTCTAACCTGAGAGTAACAAGCTCCTGGGGCAAAATGGCCCTAAACCCTCACAGGTGAAGCCTTTTAAAAGCACCCACCTACACTCCCTCTCATGACATCCAGAGGGATGATCTCATCTTGCGAGAGCACAACCAGGAGAAACAACTCTGCCTCCTCACCATTTTCCAGGCTACGCACCACCAGGCAAAAGTTGTCCTGTGAACAGAACAAAGCTTAGAAAACAGAACGTATTCTAACTGCTCATAGCCAGCATATCAATTCAATGTTATGGCATTCTATCTATCTATCATCTGTCTGTCATCTATCTAATTTTTATACCACCCTTTATCCACAGATCTCAAAGCAGTTCATAACATAAATATACAATATGAAAACACCACATACATGGTAAAAACAAGAACTAAAAACATGTCAATAACCCCTCTCCCTCCACTCCCTCCTACAAACATTTAAAAGGGGTATAAGATGTTAATCAGCCGAAGGCCTCGAATGTTTTTGCATGGTGTCTAAAAGCTATAGAATGAAGGCGCCAGGCAAACCTCCCTGGGGAGAGAATTTCACAAATGGGGAGCCACTGCAGAAAAGGCCCATTCTTGTGTTGTTGTTATTTAGTCATTTAGCCGTGTCCGATTCTTCGTGACCCCATGGACCAGAGCACGCCAGGAACTCCTGTCTTCCACTGCCTCTCTCAGTTTGGTCATACTCATGCTGGTAGCTTCGAGAACACTGTCCAACCATCTTGTCCTCTGTTGTCCCCTTCTCCTTGTGCCCTCCATCTTTCCCAACATCAGGGTCTTTTCCAGAGACTCTTCTCTTCTCATGAGGTGGCCAAAGTATTGGAGCCTCAGCTTCACGATCTGTCCTTCCAGTGAGCACTTAGGGCTGATTTCCTTCAGAATGGAGGGGTTTGATCTTCTTGCAGTCCATGGGACTCTCAAGAGTCTCCTCCAGTACCATAATTCAAAAGCATCAATTCTTCGGCGATCAGCCTTCTTTATGGTTCAGCTCTCACTTCCATACATCACTATTGGGAAAACCATAGCTTTAACTATACAGACCTTTGTTGGCAAGATAATGTCTTGTGTTACAATCCTCCAGACCTCTTATGGAGGAGGCACATGAAGAAGGGCCTCAGAGGATGATCTCAGGGTCCGGATATGGAGAGAGGTGGTCCTTGAGGTATCGTGGTCCTGAGCCGTTTAAGATCCTCTAGTAAGTCAGCCACCCACAGTGTGTATAATCTTCTTACTACAGGCATTGAGCTGGCACACCGGAGCACTTTCTTTTCACATTCCACTTTAGTCCTTTGGATGCCACAAACAAGGTGTTGCAACCTCAAGTTCCAACACTTGAGCTTTGCAGCCAAAATTCAGATGTTTTAAGAAGTTCCACCCTTTGTCCCATCTGTCTTGAACTTTATGCAGACAAAATTCTAGCCTGTGGAATCCTCTTTAGATTCCTCTTTTAGTATGAAATTTGACATTTTTTTTAAATGCAATTTATTGAGCATATGAAATGTTTTTCTGCTTTACTTTTCTGGTCACTGCACCAGTAGTTTGAAACACTTTGTGTGTGTTTTTAAACAAGCCTTTTAAGCCCATTTTGTTGAGAAACCACAACAGAATAAACACTAAGCAAACATAGGCAAGCAGCTTTTATTTATTTTGGAAAGAAAACAGCCCATTCATTTGCAAAAAATCATCAGCAATGCTGCAATATCCTGCCTTGTCTGCACATAAATTGTCTATTTAACTAATTTGGCCATAGAGCCAAAGCTGCATTTGTAATATGATCTATTGATTTGCAATGTGGTTACCAACTGGGTGTCACTTTAAGAAGAAGAAGATAAAATAGGCTCTCAGCAAGATCCCCCAGTATAAAACAAGAGAGGCAAGGGAAGAGTATGTTGTATGCTTCTGCAGGAACTTACTATGGTGTGTGTGTGTGTGTGTGTGTGTGAGAGAGAGAGAGAGAGAGAGAGGTGTAAATGTTATAGTCGGTAGAATCATGCAGGGGAGAAAGCAAGCAACAATGGTTGCTACACCTCACATTTTCCCCTGGCTGCCCTCTAAGATTCACTCAGAGATATCCACAAGCCTTCTGTAAACCCTGAAGCTTACATGTGCTTGTTGTACCCTTGACTTTTGCCCTCCACTTGTTCCTCTTGGATTAAACTTGCCCAGGGATTTCCACTTGTGCCAGTATAGCTTACACCAGCCAAAATATTTTTTTAAAAAATCAATTTTTTAAAAAACCCTGCCACTGAGCTACAACCCAAGACACCAAGAAAAGAATGTTAATAATACTGCCCAAAGTGGCTTATCTTAATGTATAATCATGTAGCAAATCATGTATTCATTTGTATTATTAAATAAAGACTAACATAGTTGTACACTCAGCAGAGCAGAAGGAATGCACAAAGGATCATGGGTTCCCAGCATTCTCTGTTCCCTTTTGGAAAGCCGCTGACTCATTCCCTAAACAATCAGTGTTGTGTGCCATTACAAATGGGATGGTTAATAGGCCTGCATCCATTATCATTAGTGCATCTCAGCACGCAGGTATATGATGGGTCCTGCCAGCACGTTTGCTCCAGCTCACTGAGCCAGGGGCCATGCTCCATTGCAAATGAGGATGAGGAACACCTGCTCCAGGGTTTTTCGGCAGACCAGAGTCATCCTTCACATCTCATGCAACACTTGTTCTGTCAGAATGCAATGCTGGCACACAGGCCAGAACAGTGACTTGCCAGGCGTCCGACGAAAGATTAGACTCTTCCCTGTGGTCTTCTGCTCAACTTGAGCTTTGATTTTTCTTTCTTTTCTCTCTCGCTCTCCAAAGAAGCCTTTTGAAAAATTTATCAATATCATATTAAGCATTCAACCATTATGTTAAGGGCTTTAAAATAAAGATTTTTTTAAAAAATAATAATAAAACAACTCAATCTTTTTCTGTTCTTTTCCCTCCTTTTTTGGCAATTAGAAAAATAGCATTAAGCATTTATCATAGTAGGTCATTTTATTCACACTAGATGTTCCAGACTCTCTCTCTCTCTCTCTCTCTCTCTCTCTCTCTCTCTCTTTCTTTTTCTTTCTTATAAAGCAGCTCACCTTGTTATGCTGCCTTTAAAAAAACAACAGCTTTTATAGTGCCCTGGGAAGAAAGCACAACAACAACACACTGTCTCTTAAACTCACACAGCATTCAGCATCAGCCTTTTCTTTTCTGGACTTTACCTGATGCACAGGAAAAAGCTTCATTTCACTTCAGTTTCAGGAAAGCATGCAGGCTGTGGATTTATTGATAGAGCACAGCCTTATCTTTAACAATGTGTACCCAAAGCAGGATGCAGCAATGTGTATACATATGAGAGTAAGCCTCACTGAACACAATCAGGTTTCCTTCTGAGTAAGCATGAACTGCAAGACTTATGGCACTTCTTCCATGCCAGATGACTCACATTCGCTGCCCTATGACTTTTATCATCCCTCTAGCAGCCTTTCTCAACCCTGGATCCTCAAAAGTTGTTGGACTACAACTCCCACCATCCCTAGCTAGCAGGATCAGTTGTCAGAGATGATGGCAGTTGTAGTCCAACAACTTTTGGGGACCCAAGGTTAGGCTATCCTAAGCAGCTAGGGGCTCAAGCAGACTAAATTATTCCTCTCACAAATTTTAAAGGACCAACACCTGCAACATGTCTTAGTTCCTGGAACTCTGCAGGTCCTTGTTGGAACTGCTCCCCTTTAAATAGCCTGGAACACCTAAGCACCTCTCTTTGGGGGCACATGGGGGGCACTGAATGTTCCCCCTGAAGCAATGTGACCCTTAGGCTCCCTCTCATCTAGGGAGTCCCCTAAGTTAGGAAAGCCACAACCCTTATTTTTGGGTGGCCCCATTTTTTTCTTCCTTCCAAGCTGCTTAGCATTTAGCCAACAAAGTTCATTATTAGAAGGAACAAGAGAAGTAATACCTGTCAACTGCCCACACATGATTTCAGGCTGCACTTTTCTTGGGCATGGTGCCAAAAACATGTGGTGGGGGGGTCATGATCTCACCCAGGTCATGTGACTTGTGCAGGAGTGTGGCCCCAGAAGATGGCCCCAGTTTGGGGCCACTTCATGTTGGAAGGTGTGACATCATAATGTTATTAAAGGAAGTATAACCTCATAATGTTATTAAATGTTGCCCCTACCCAATACCCCCCCCCGAATTTCACCCCACATTTCTCCTCTGCAGCCACACTGGTTGCATTACCCTAAAACCACCTCTGACAGGCATCCCCACTCACTTCAATGGAGGGGACAATTTGGTGCCCATGGAGCACTGAATTATGTGCATGGTTTCTTGTGCCAAGACAGATTGAATAATTACTCACTCTGAACAATCAAACTTCTTTGGGATTCACAGTAGAAGATGAGGGTTTTCTACATCTTAACAATATCTCCTGCTTCTTGTCCATGGGCATTTTTGGTGCAAGATTCCATCAGTTGTAACTTGTTAAGATGCCACTGATTCATTATTTTGCCTAATAAATAGGCAACCCACAGAACAGCATATGGGGAGGAGAAAGGTGATTATACCATTGGGCAAGAAGAAATGCTTGTGCTGATGGAATGATCATATTAGCATGACATTGAGCTCCACCCTTGCTGTTTACTTCTTTGACCATAAAAAACAGGCCTTTTTGCAACCATATACAATTTTGTGACTGAGGTGTATTTATTTTTCAAAATTATTTTATTGGGCTTTCTCAAATTCCTCCTCATCAGAACACTATCACATTCTGACTGAAGATAAGCTTTACAAAGAAAAGTCCCTGTATGTGAAATTCATGTTTTCATATTGAATCCTGTCACAAAAAGCACTCTATGATATAAAATGCTTCTCAGTGCACCCACTATTGTCAGTGAGTAGCTCCCACCATCACTGACCATAGGTGACTGCATTTGGGCAGGCAATGGCAGACAGGGAGGAAGCTACTAATCTGTTATCCTTGAATGTGCCAAGGATGGAAAACAAGGGGCAGAGCCAGCACACTTAGGCACATTTCTGCCATATTTACTAAAACTCTATCATGAACACTTGTATATGGTTAATGAATCAAGGTACGTGATCTACTACATATAGGAAGGCATGTAAGCTCATCTTTATACTGGTGGTCTCATCAGCATCTAACTTTGGGTCTCCAGAGATGCTTTCATACTTCCTTGGGGGGTTTCGTTTTTTTGAAAAACTTTATTTTAAGAGATGAAGAATGTTTTTGAACTTTACAAGCACTGTCATGTCTTTAAGCCATAAACATTTATGTCTGTGTCAGAAAATACTTAAGGAAAAACAGCCAAACCATGTTTTTAAACAATTGGGGTGGGAGAGAATTACATGCCAGATAGTTGCAGCCTGAGCAAATTTTTACAGATGAGTTATAAACCCCAACTAATGGACCTTTGATGGAAGTGCTGATTCTACCTAAACTGGAGCAGTGCAAATGGATTGCTACAATAACTTGAGATTCCCAAACGTTACCCTCAAGCATTTCCTTGTAAAATGACCCATTCTCCCTAGCACCACCTCTCGTTCCTCCTTTTTGTGCAGAGGAATAATAAAACATGTCATAATCTCATACGGGTGGGGATTTTTTTTATATTTTTAAAAATGAGGAACTTGAAAAATATGCTTGCTTTTCTTTCTCCTAAATGCTTTCACAGAATGGGTTTGGCAGAACATCTTGGCAGAATGGCAGATTGCTGGAGACCGCTCTCTCTGGGAAACAAAACCGCAAAAACACAAAAGACTATCAGTGCAAAACTCGAGCCTGCTTTCATCTGTTTCTAAGACAGAAGAAGTGGCTTGTTTTCTTTGATTAAGAGCCATATCTCTTTGACTCCCCTTGCCCAAATGCAAGCTAGAGAAAGAAGTTGGTTTTTGTACAGTAAAGAAAAGCCATATTTATTTTCATTAAAGGAAACCCTGTATTCACTAAGCTGCATTTCCCAAAAGAATCTGTTACATCACTGGGTTGGGGTGCAATAATGAAAAATACCTATTAGCATTGGTTTTGAGTCCAAATGCCTTGCCCTAGCAAGGAGCAGCTCCTACAGTTGTAGGCACAAGTATTCTTTGCACAAGAGGGTCACTTCAGTGTTAAAAGGCTAATTTTAATCAACAACTCAGAGCCAATGGAAACCCACACAACTGAGCAGAAAACTATATTCCCGATAAGAAACATGTTTCTGATTCCGGACTAAATAATGGGCTACAGGGAGGCACATCTGTAAATTATACAGGAAGCTTTCTTCAACAATTGATTCACCCTGACAGTTTTACTGGAGTATATGAAAATTAGTATTAAAGATGTGATATGTAGGCTTCTTTCCAGGAATTCCAATCTGGTTTCAATAAAATGGAAACACTGATTGGAAGTGAAGTTGCCTTCCGGTTTTGCCTTTGGCTATTATGTGTTCATTCGTGAAATGACTGAATTCCACAACTACTTTTAATATTCACCTTTTGAGTTCATCTCCCACACTGGACACATTGGAATGATTAAAATAGCAATGCCTCCTGATGCCGGATTCTCCTTAATTTGAAACAGCCTAGGTGCTGAGGAGTGAAGAAAAAAAAGGGGGGGTTGAGGAAGAAAAAGTACAGTTCTGTTAAGTCCATCCTTTGCATCAAATTTCTTCAATGCATGTCTAGAACTGAATATTAATAAAACAGTATGGTAAAAGAACTTCCTGAGTAGATGACAGGGACAAATAAAGATTAAAGTTTGGTGGATTATCAGCCCCTGCACTTTATTTGGATGTACTTGCCACACGATGCAGTATTTTAATAATTTACACTACAACAATTAAACTGCCGCGCCTATCAGCACACACTGCCATCCCAATGTATTGTTGGCACAAGATAATTGGCCGTAAAATGAGTAAAAGTTGAGTCTTCAATGGAAATGCCATTTGTGAGCTTCTGCTGCAGCATAAAAAGTAGTGTCACAGCACCAGAGCTCGATGCGTGATCCCATGCTCCTCTCTTGACAGCATAACGGCATCCTGGACCTGTGATTACGTAGAATGTTTGCAAATGCTTTTGGTACCTTAAAGACAAAAGGATTTTAATGGTGAGATACGTGTCGATGGATTAGAGTCTGCTTCCTCAGATTGGATTGTGGCAGTAGGCCACAGTGCATCACTTCATGATGCTAAATGCGAGACAGAAAGCAACATTAGAGAGTAGCTAATGAAGACTGCAAAGAGATTTTTTTTGTACGTTATAGATAAAAGAGAAAACCGCCATCTGTGCATGTAATGAAACATTAATAATAAAATAGCAAAAGAGAATTTTTTTTCATGTTGAGTACACATTGATTTTAGCTTTTCCTACAGCTCACATATAAAGATGGGTTAAGTGGTCTAGGATTGTTGTTTGCAACTTTTTACATAAATGTATTTGGTATGTGTCACTTTGGGTTGTATCCAAATAAGCCATCCTTAGAGTGGGCCCATTGAAATAAATTGACTTAGCTACCTTAAGTCCATTAAGTCCAATGGATCTACTCTGAATATGGCTTAGCTGGATGCAGTCCTTCTTTCTGCAAAGAGATTTCTACCATGATGTAGAAGAATCAATTGATACACTACTTTTGATGGTTTTACATCTTAGTTTGTATTTAAACTGTTTTTATCCATATTTATTGTAGGCCAGCCGGAGAACTTTATGTGATGGGGCTGCATGCAAAGGTGGAAAGTAACAAACCATTTTGCCTACAACTAGATTTGTACAAATCTGTCTATATCATTTTCTGTTGATTTTTTTATTTTTCCAATCTTAAATTCAGAACTTCCTGGAGAAGGAGATGGAGTGAGGGATGGGGGCAGGGCAGGAAGAGTTGTGATTGGGAGGCACACTGAACGGAAAGCCTACCTGGTGGTCTTCAAAGTCCACCAACTGTCAATTAGCTTATACTGGTTCAAGGTTGTGTGTGCTATCATCCTTTGCAGGAAATTCTGTTAGAATTGGGTGTCCTGCATTATAGCCACTATCCCAACAAGGAAAGTGAAGCAATGCTTTTCTTAGTTGCTACCAAAACCTGCAGAGCTGTAAGGGAGATTTTGAGGTGCACAGAACTCTCTTTCAGTCTAGATGTTAAACAATCAGAAAACAACAATCAGAGAAAGAGTGGATATTACTTTGGTAGAGGGCACGATGGAAGCTACAGCAGTTTATTAGCACTTGAATGAAGCAGCAACATCCCTTTTGTTAAATTAATCTCTGTTTCTAAAGTCCAGGGACTCTCCCTGGCACATTCGCTCTTGATTCACTTACCATATGTTGTATCGGAATGTTCGCCTTTGGAACAAGGATATCTGGTGATGTGCTTTCAAGGTCATTTGTCAAGCAGTGCCTAGATTCACGTAAAGTGAGAGGACCTCATCAAAATGCTGTGCAACATAAAAATTTGTCTGAGCACCAGGAAAGGCTGTGCAAGTAGTGTAGTGTAATTTTGAATTATTGAACCTAGGAACCAAAGCTGAGCAGTTCCAAACTCTGATAGCCCTCAAGGACTCTGTCATTTAAGGGTCCTTGACATGTGTGTATGTGTTTGTGTGTGTGTGTGTGTGTGTGTGTGTGTAGTGGTTATGAAAAACATATCACAATAAACCTGTAGGACAAGAACAGAAGTGACATATTAAAAGCCCAATCCTGTGGTGCTGGTGTGAATGACAGAGAGAACTGCTTGCACCCATACAGCTACAGCAGCATTCAGTGCGTTCACTATCATCATCCATCATCTATGAGAGGAATTCTGTTGTGCAAAGGGCTTTATAATTCTTCTTTCACTAAGCAACTCCCAGCGTGAGACAAGTGGAAACGTCGTGTATGTCAGTTGTGCTTCTTAGGTGTGTAATTCAATTATGAATTTATTCTTTTTGAGGAATGTAGCTAGCTGTTAAGCAAGGGTGGGGAATCTCTGTCAGCTTGAGGGGGACCTCATTCCTTCTGAGCAACCTTCTGGATGCCACGTATCTATGATGGGGGGGGGGGGATAAGCAGATGTGGACAGAGCAGCAATAAATGTGAATTTTACCTTTGTACAGTAGACTAGTTTCTTCATGTTCACACCCTTCGCTATCCAAGAAGCATGATCAGAGTTCAAGGACACATTCCAGACAGGGCAACATCCTCAAGGAAGGCAGAAAGCAGAGTTGGTGAGGGGGGACAACTCAGGAGTTTGTGTGGCCTGAGGAGAGCCAGATAGAGAGGCCTGGAGGGCTGAATTTGGCCCGTAGGCCTTAGATGCTCCACCCCTTCTGTAAGGTGACCAGAAACCTTGGGGTGTGATGCCTGCTAAATGACCACTTCTTCCCATGCCACTTAAGGATTATTGGGGTTATGGGTTTATTTTGTTCTTGTTTTTATTATGCATTTTGTGTTTTTATTTTGTATTTCTATGCTGTGAACTGCCCTGAGATCTTTGGTTGAGGGGCCGCCTACAGATCAAGCAAACAAACAAACACACGCAAATAAGGATCACCTAAAGATTGCAGAGGAGAGCATAGATAAAGGCAATGCCATGTCCATTAGGATAACTGCTGTGAAGGCAGGTCAGCAGGGTTAATGCAGCAAGAGCCTTATCAGCAGAGATGGGCAGTTCCTGCAAAACCTTGCTCAGGAATTCATTTGAATTCCGAACAGCTGTTCACTTTGTCTTTTAAACCTCTTCCTATTCACTATTCATGAACATCTGCATGAATGACTTTTTGCATGCACACACTGAGGATCACCAGTTTGCGTATGAACATAGGCAATCATGCACAAGGAACAGACCACTACCTATGTGCTATTCAGTAGCCCACAACTGAGCATCTCTCAGTCATCCGGAACAATATCAGAAGATATGTGCTCTTCTGAAGGGAAGTGTGATGGAAACTATCTTTCTTACATTAATAAGTGGGTATCTTTAATGGATTTGAATTTGTTTGTATATATGCAATTGTTTCAACTGCATTTATGTAATATGTGTATATATTTATGTAAAATCTTTATATTTGTATACTGAACATTCTAGTCGCTTTATCTTGCCCAGGGCAATCCAAAGTGACTTACAACCATGAATGAAATATAGTGATTCATTGATGAAATAAAAATAAATAAATAGGTAAATAATATAGCATGGTTTTCAAAGAGAAACCAGCTACATTTTGCCATCTGTGACTACAGGGCATAAAGAGTGATTATTTATCACAGTGTAACTTACCAAGATACTCATAAAACCAAACTAGATAAAAGGAAAGTTCTAGAAAGGATTAAAAACAGAGAAACTCTCAGACATATTAAAATCCAGTGCTTAGTCATAGTTTTCAGTAATGGCAGCTGTGGAGATACTCAGAGTGACTTTAAATACTAGGAATTTACTTCAAATAAACTTTTTCTTTTCTTTTCTTTTCTTTTTTAAAAGAATAACCTCAACATAAGTCTTAAACTCTGAAGATGAATTTCTGGACTGGACTGATGCGCTTTATTCGACTGCCGATTTTAATCACATGCATGAATATTTCATTCTGTC